>NC_080079.1:14629140-14941413 GCF_949987535.1 Balaenoptera acutorostrata | reverse complement strand
TCCCAACATGGGACGTGACTGTCAGTGAAAAAAGTGACGATGAAGAAGAAGTAGCAAGAAGGAGTAAAGACCTTGCATTGCCTCAGTTTGTATATCTGGACAACAGAAGAACTAGACTAGATTGTTGTCTGGCAGAATGACCTGGAGAGCTTTCTAACACCACACCTGCCTGGTCCCGACCTATCTGATAGTCTCCAAGGAAGGGGCAGCCTGTGTATTTTGATGTGCGTTCCTTGGTTGATATGAATTCGTGAAAATGATGACTGTTAGGGTCCCTCCCCATCCAGATGCTCCGTCAGTGCACCTCTCCTGCCGGAGACTGTAAACTCCTGGGAGATAGTTTCTTTCTTCCCAAAGGGAGGCATTTTTCTCAACAAAACATAGTAGGCACTCAGGAAACATTTCTGGAATCAAATAGATGAAGTTATCTTCTTCTTAAGTCTCATTTTCTTATTTCTGCTGCTTATGAAAATACACTGGTGGGAACAAACAATTGTGTAACCTCTAAACTGTGTGGATTTGATCCATTTATAACACAAAGTTAGTCTAGCTCAAGTTAATCACCCTGAAGCTATTAGCCATTTGGAATCTCTCTCTGATGGGACGAGAGGTCATGCATTTACAACGTGTGGGTTTTGTGAATAATTGTTTCCTCTTCCATGCTGAGCTTGTGTTTTCTTGATGAAAAATCCATGATTTTTTCCCACCTGATCTAAGGGTCCTCTCACCCTTGGAGACTTCTCAGCCCTTGCTTTAATAACTCTGGCTTTTTTGACCTTGCATCTCAGCTTTCCTATGTATGCCCCTAGATGGGTAGAAAAATCCAGAGTGTGTGTCCAGCAAATGGCCTCAAGGGGGGCCTGGCTTGTGGGCTCACCGACTGCGTTTTCTAGTGCTTTCGCGTTTTAAGTGCTCCTAAACCAACAGCCGGCAGCACTGGTCATTAGGGAAGCCGTGGACGCTGAGCCGGTGCGTCAGTCCAATTACTGGGGCATGTCTGGCAGCCTTTCTGCTGTGGGTCGGGGCCCACGGCACTACAATTGTCATCGGTGCTCTGGCAGCCTAAGCATTTGTTTTAGGCTTAATTGGCCTGAGGCTGGTACATGGACCCTGGCTTTGTCCTCTAAAGCAATGCACGTGGCACTGCAGTCGGAAAGTGGGGGGAGCTGCTTTGGCAAAGCCTTTCACCAGAAGAATAAAGCCTCGGTGTCACCACATCAAAGGCAGGTGGCAGCGACCACCGGCCACAGCTCCGCTCACCTCGGGCTTGCTGGGTAATGTGGCATGCAGCATACCTGAAATGACAAAAAGCACTTTTCTTTTTAATTCTCAGCTCCAACCAAATGCTTTCCCATGATGTTTTTCTCCCATAAATCAGCCTTGAGAGTAAAGCATGCATACACAAACATTTCTTACCAGTCAGCACTTTCTTTACTGCTTTGTAGGAAAATAGGTGACAGTGTTTTTCCCACCCCACTGTCCGGCTAGTGGGTGTAAGGAGCGCTGGGTGGGAGATCAGATGACAGGCTGTAGCCCTGGCTCTGCCGCAGTGTACTTGTGACCTTGGAATTGACATTTAACCTCTTCCAGCCTCAGTTTACCCAAGGGAAAAATGAGAATACTAATACCTATCCTGTCTATCTCACTAGTAATTATAATAACTGAGTGAAAGCAATCTCTGAGAAGTGCAGATTATCCAAATGCAAGGTACTGTTAATTTCCACTACTTGAACTGGCGTTTTGTTTTCTTTTTCCCTTTGGATCTGTGTTGTGGACTGTTTTTCATCGGCCACAGAAAAGTGTTTTCAGAGCTGGTGTCTCTGGCAGCAGAAGAGCCGCTCACCTTCCTCATCTATCACTGTTTGTCACATTTCCTAGAGAAGATCTCTGTAGATCATGTGCCGGTTTGTTGGGGGCAGCTATCCATCAGGGTGGAACCTGGGTCATTCATCTTTGCACCTGGCAGCTGCCACCGACACAAAGCAGACGCTGCCCCGAAGGGCTAAGAAGTGACAGGCACCGCTCCTCTGGGAGGGAGCCAAAACCACCCCCCGACTCATAATGTGTGCATTTGGGGGAGAAATTCCAAAGAGAGGATGTGTGTTTGCAATTATTGCCCTCCCAAACCCCAGTCCTGTTTCATGTGCTTCTTGCCCAAATCTAACACCCAAGAAAGAAGGAATGGTCTCAGGAGACTCTGGATCCATTTCCAGGTATCTTAATGTTGACATTACGATTAGTATTCAGTTCACAGAATGTATGGAAAGCTCAGGTGAGGCCTTTGTGAACACTCACACTTTGAGGAGTTAGACATCACTTGTGCAGTGAGTATCTGAGCTTGCACTCTGCTCCAGGAGTACAATCGTGAACAAGCCAGACGGAGCCTTTGTTCCCGAGATCTGACATTCTGGGGGAGGACAGGATGACAGGTAACAGGCAGTCACTGTGTAATGTGACATGGAGATGTATGGGGGCTCGAGGGGCATCTGGGGAGGCGACTGTCTGGACATGGAGTCTCAGGGAAGCTGCATAGGTGTTAACCAGGTTGGGTGGGAGCTGTGGGGGCAGAATAGGGTTCAGGGCAATGGGAGAGCAGGTGTAAGGCCCAGCGTGGAGGGGAGGCTGCACTAGAGCAGCAGTCCACGACCAGCATCATGAGCATCACCTGGGAACTTGTTAGAGATGTGAAGTCTTGGGCCCCATCAAAGGCCTACATAATCAGAAACTCTTTGGGCGGGGCCCAGAAGTCCATTTTAACAAGTTCTCAGTGATCCTGATGCACATCCTAGTCTGAGAATCACCATGTTAGAGGAACTGTAAAGTGTTTAGACCAGAATTTAGCCCAACTGAGCGTCTTTCCTTCTGGAAGAGACATTACCTCCATCTTTGACAGTATGGTGGGGCCTCTCCTGGCACCCTGCTCTCCTGTAGACTCTCAAGCCACTGCCCTTCCCTGACATGGTCAACTATGGGGTTTTATTCTCAGCTTCTGTTGGGAGTGGTACTCAACCTTCCGACCTCCACATCCCTCTCCCCCAAAGAACTACAGAGAGAAATAGAGACATCCACAGTTACAGTTAGAGATTTCATCAGCCATCTCTCAATAACTGAAAGAAGAAGAAAAAACAGAAAATCAATAAGGATGTAAAAGACTTGCACAACAATATCACCCTGCTTGACCTAGTTGACTTTTATAAAACATTCATTTCCCCCAAACAGGAAAATACACATTTTTTTTTCAAGTATGCAAGGAACATTTACCGAGACAGACTACATTCTGAGTTACAAAACAAGCCTCAATAAATGCAAAAGGATTTAGGTCACACAAAGTTATTTCTCTGACCACAGTGAAATTAAATTAGAAATCAATCAATATCTGGAAAATTCCAAAATATTTGGAAACTAAATAATACACATCTAAATATCATACGACCAAAGAAGAAATCAAAAGGAAAATTAGAAAATACTTTGAATGAAAATGAAAACACAATGTACCAAAACTTGTGGAATACAGCTAAAGTGGTATTTAAAATGACATTTTTAGCATGAAACGCCTATATATGAGAAGAAAAAAAAATCTAAAATAAGTGACCTTAGTTTCCACCCTAAGAAACTAGAAAAAGAAAATCAAATTAAACCAAAAATAAGCAAAAGAAATGAAATAAAGACCAAAGTGAAAATCAGTGAGGTAGGAAACAAACAAAATAGAAAGACTGGAATGAAGCCAAAATCTAGTTCTTTGAGAACATCAGTAAAATTAATAAGCTTCCAGCCAGATTAATCAGGAAAAGAGAAAGAGAGAGAAAAGACACAAATTACTAATATCAGGAATGAGAGAGGTAATTTTACCACAGATTCTACAGATATTGCAAGAATAGCAGGGTATAATATGAACAAATTCATGCCAATAAATGGAACACGTTTATGCCAATAAATGTAAAATCTTGGATGAATGGACACATTTCTTGAAAGACACAAACTACAAAAGCTCAGTCAAGAAGAAATAGGTAACCTGCATAACCTTATAGCTTTAAATAAACTGAATTCATTTAAATTTTAAATAAATTTAAAACATACCCATAAAACAAAACCAAACAAAACTCCAGACCAAGATGGCTTCACTGCTGAATTACAACTGAACATTTAAGGAACAAATGATATCAATTCTACACAAACTCTTCCAGATAATGGAAGTGGATGGAATACTTCCCAAGTCTTTCTGTGAGACCAGCATTACTCTGATACCAAAACTAGACACACATTGCAAGGAAGCTACAGACCAATATCCCTCATGAACATATATGCAAAAATTCTTAACAAAATTTTAGCAAATAGAATTAAACAGTATATCAAAAGAAAAATACACCATAACAAGTGGGGTTTATACTAGGAGTGCAAGACTGGTTTAACATTCAAAAATCAATCAATTTATTTCATATTAACAGAATAAAAGAGAAAATTGATACAGTCCTCTCAATAGATGCAAAAAGAGAGAGAGAAAGAAAGAAAGAAAGGAAAGAAGGAAGGAAGGAAGAAAGGAAAGGAAAGGAAGGAAGGAAGGAAGAAAAAAAAGTATTTGACAAAATCAGTATCTATTCCTAGTAGAAGATGTTGGCAAACTAGGTAGAGAAAGACATCTGAAAAACACAGCTCTTGGTGTTCTGAGACTCAATTTCAGCATTGGGGTGGGGTAGATTTCCCCACACATACAACAATTCTTAGATACTAGTAGGGTATCCTAGAATGAAACTAAATTCTGACACTGTCTACCAGGAGACAGCATCAGATTCCATAGGTTAAGGGTTCAGTCCTACAAGACTGCTGCCCCAGACCCCCACCCACTTCAGAAGCTAGTCGGAGGCCCAGGCTGTTATCTGTGCTTCTGACCAACTGGCTATAAATCAGGGGTTCCCATGACCCCCTCCTCAGGTCTGATTAACTTGTTAGAGTGGCTCACAGACTCAGAGAAACATACTTCCTAGATGTCCATTTTATTATAAAAGGCTATGACTCAGGGATGGCCAGATGGAAGAACTACATAGGGCAAGGCATGAGGGAGGGGCTTGGAGCTCCCATGGCCTCTCTGGGTGCATCACTCTCCCAGCACCTCCAAGTGATCACCAACCTGGAAGCTCTTCAAACCCTCTCCTTTGGGGTTTTTATGGAGGCCTCATTACATAGGCATGATTGATTAAACCATTGGCCATTGGTGATTGAACTCAATCTCCAGCCCCTCTCCCCTCCCCAGAGGTCTGGGGCGTGGGACTGGACGTTTCAATTCTCTAATCACATGGTTGGCTCCTCTGACAATCAGCCCTTTTCCTTAGGTTATACCTATGGCTTTCCAAAACTCACTTCACTAACACAACAAAAGACACCTCTATAGCTCTCTTCATCAAGGAAATCCCAAGGGTTTTGGAATTCTGTGCCAGAAAAGAGGAGGAAGATCAAACGTATATTTCTTATTATACATCAGAATATCACAACAGTTAACATCATATAAAACAATGACAGATTGCTTTGCACCTAACATCTGAACAAGACAAAGATTTCTGCTCTCAGCACTTCTACTCAAAACTGGGCGATGCTAGCCAGTGCAATAATGCAAGAAAAAAGTATAAAAGACATCCAGATTGGAAATAAAGAAGTGAAACACTCTTTATTCACAGTCAATGTCATTGTCTGCATAAGAAATCTACCAAAACAAAAACAAAGCTGAAAATCTATAAGAACCAATAAGTTACTATAGCAAGGTTGCAGAGGCAAGATCAATGTAAAAAAATCAGTTTTATTTTTAATTACCAGAAACAAACAATTGAAAATTGAAACAAAAATATCACTTAAAATAGCATCACAAAATATGAAACATAGGGATTGATCTAAAAGAAAGATAGCTGTTCTTGGGGCAACTGGTGAAAGATTAAGTGGGCCTGTGGATTGGATTATAATGTGGAAACCATAATTCCTCATTGGGAGGTTATGTGCTGGTTCCCTGGAATAGTGTCCCTGTTTTGGGTATAACACTCTGGAGTATTTTGTGTGAAGTGGCAGGCACAATCAAGCAAAGACGTGTACACTGAAAATCCAGACATTGCTAAGAGAAATTAAAGAAATCCTAAGGAAAAGGAGAGGTTCTCTGTTGCTTTCCTGGGGCCACGAACTGACTGTTAGCCTAGAACACTAGCTCCTCACGGTTCTGGAGGCCAGAAGTCCGAAATGGAGGTGTCAGCAGGGTCATACTCCCTCTGAAGGTTCTAGGGGAGGGTCCTTCCATGCCCATTCTAGCTGCTGGTGCTTGCCAGCAATCCTTGGTGTCCCCTGGCTTGTGGTAGCACAATTCCCAGTTCCTGCCTCCTTCCCCTGGCTGCTGTCCGTCTGTGTGTATCTGTGTCTCCATATAGCTTTTTTATGAGAACACCAGTCATTGGATCAGGGTCCACTCTAATCCAGTATGACTTTGTCTTAATGAATTACATCTGCAAAGACTCTATTTTCAAATAAGGTCACATTCTGATGTTCTGGAAAGAAGCAAATTTGGGGTGTGGGGACACTAACCTGTACAGGCTCTGTGAAGGATGCATCAAAGAAATGAGAGTATAGCAAGTGATAAAGCTGGGATTTTAATTTAGTGCGCAATCATGCAGATTTATGAAGAAAGTTTTAGAATTATTCTAAAGGCAATGGGTTGGCTTTCAATGATTCTGAACAGGAGATAGAGGGGGGTCAGATCACTGCCTTTAGACACTGTGTGGTATCCACATAGTAGATAATTTCAGAGGGAAGAGCTTATACAAAGCATCCTAAATCCAGGGCTATTATAATTTTTCTCGTTATCTGTAAAGAGAAGAGCCCACAGAGAGGGGCAGGAGCGTGACTGAATTATGGGGAAGGGCACTGGTTGGATGCGGTAGAATAAAGGAAAAGAAGAATTGCAGGGAAACATGAGGTTTTCAGCCTGGAAAAAAGGAAACCTTTACAGAAGGAATTACAGAACCCTGACAGGAGGAATAGTGACAACATTAACCAACAGAGATGACAGAGGAGCAGCTAGTTGTTTTAGGGGCCATGGGCTCAGAAGGTGGGAGTCGAGTTTGGTTGTAAAAATGGAATCCTAGCATGAGTCATGTGGATCAACCCAATAGATGAACAGTTTCAGAAAGGTTAGGAGACAACACTTCTCCTGAATGCCAGCCCATGGCTTTTCCGGAAGCACCCAGCTGGGACTTCTATAAGCAGCTGGAAACAGGGATGGGGTGCCTAGGAGAGACGTGGTGACTGAAAATGTAGCAGGGATGTCTTCTTTCACCAGGGTGGAGACTTGGACACTTCTGCTAAACGGAGGAAGGAAAGTGCTTCTTCCTAAGGTTTCTCTTTCCCTCAGATTGTGTTGGCTTGGATTGGGCTGCAAGCCTATGCCTAAATCAGTCAACAGCAAGGGGAATGGAATCAGCTGTCTTGAACCAATCATTTTGAGTGGGGGAGAAGGGTTGGAATAAGTGTCTAGATGTCAACCAATCCACCCAGAGCGTGTAAGCACTAATAGGGCTGGTGGGTCTCCAAGAGAAGGCACATACTTCCCCACTCTGATTTAAACACAGAACCATTTTTGTACATCCAGTTTGAGGAAGGCTGTCCTACAGAGCAGCAGTAGAAGAGTCTCCACATAAAGACTGAGCAGAAATAGCCAGACACGTAGGAGGAGAACAGGCACCCAAGGCATCAGGCACATCAGGCCCAGAGGAGTTTCTAGAAGGTAAACACTTTCTCTAAAGATTATCTTAACCTTCATCCAAAAGGTAGTTTGCATGTGTTGGCCTCAGGTAATAAACATCCATGTTTTGAAAAACCCTCTTCCACTTCTCGTCCCCCATCTCCCACCTATGCCCCATCTGTTCTGCTTTAACAGATTCCACAAGCCAAGAGATTCCGCTCAGCGTGTTGTCAAGATGGAGAGCAGCTCCCATGGTCCAGAGCAGCAAATGTCCCAGCGACCGATGACCGTATTCTGAAGCAGGATTGTGTGCATGTGTGTGCTTCCCATCACAGATGTCATTCTTCTGCAGAAAAGGAGAGAGTAAAAATTTCCAACCAGAAAGTTAATGGCCAAGGCCGTGCTATTCCCCCTCCCCGCCGCACACGCAGACGCTGCCAGAGCTCAGCGAGGTCACAGATGGAGCCCACTTAAGGAAAATGGCGCCTCTTAAAAACCACTATGGCATCCACATGAAATGCCAGTGCAGGAGTGGTGGGTGTTACACAGCAGAAGGGATCCATGGCCTCTTGACTGAATGAAAGCTGCTTCTGGTCTGTCCTGCTCCCCTCCACTATAGACACATGCCGAGGAGGAAGGTGCTCCCTGGGGCGGGCATTCAGGATCAAGTCCTCGGGCCTGATGCACCCTGTCCATTGCTCGCTGACCCTGGTGGCCCAGTTACACAGGCTCATTTGTGTGCTCACCCAGCTGTCTCGGTTTAGAAACGTGAGGGAGTTCATGATGGGAAAATGAACTTGGTGCATGCACTTCTGATAGGTGTGGTGTCTGCTGCCTGCAGATACACGAGCTGCATTGTTGCTAGCTGGGTTTTGTCCCAATGAGACAGAGATTAATTACAGGAGGTGAGCGAAGACTCCCATTCATGAATATGGGACGGTGCAGCAGTAAAGACAGAGACAAATTAGGAGTGCCTGCACCCATGGCGCCTGTCAGAGGAGGGGTCCAGCAGATGGGCTGTAGATACATGTACTTCAGAGGATTGTTTCTTCCTTCATGCCAACAAAAGCTTTCTAAGGAGGGTATCCAGATACAGAACAATGATGTCCGCCATCTGCATTTCAAAATCAGTGCAGACATGCAGATGATGGCTCAGGGATGGAAAGAGAAGATGGAATGACTATCTCACGGACGTCACTTTTAATCATTGCTCTTGGAGGCTGGCTCATCAGTCAAAGCAACAACTGTTGCTGACAAGCAGCTTTCATACATCTGATACTAAAGTGTGGCCAAGAGACCCCAATCGCTTTGAATTCTCTTCAGCCCATTAAGCTACTCCCAGTGAGTCGGAACTGGTGACCTTGAATGGAGAAAATGATGAGTCTAATAAAAGATCTGCAGTGAACTTGTCAAAGTGGGGCATTGGAACAGTGGTGGGGCTGTGACTTTCTGAGAGAAGTTTCCTCCCTGATAGGTAGGTGTGTGTTGACAAAGCTCTACTCCTTCCCAAGACATCTATCTCTAAAGAATGCTGGGATTGTGGAGTCTGAGGTTCCTGTTCTCTCCGACACCCACAGCAAGATGATGGGGGGGCCAAAGGGCTGAGCACATCCCCTGTGCCCTCTCGGGTCAGGGGCTTAGCTCCTGAAGGCTCCTATGGGCCACCTGAGCCAAGTCCAGCCCTTCTCTGGGGAGGAAGGTCCTATAGTAAGACTAGGTGGGGTGAGGGATAGAGTCATGCAGGGTGAGTGGGAAAGGGGGAACCAGCCACGCTTTAAAATACTTTCTTTCCAATAGATGTTAAATTCTGCATCTGGTTTGTTTGTCACTCTTTCCCCGGCACCCAGAGCAGAGACTGGCTCATAGTAGGTTGTTTCATGAACACTCTTGCTTATCTCCGAAAAGTCTTTCCACGTGACGCAGGAGATAGATGGGTCCCAGGCTGAGCAGCTGGAGTTCATCCCCTGTGGACAGATCCTCCAAAATAACAGGAGGGAGGAGAAGCCAAGCCCTGCCCAGACAAGAGACCACATGTATCTCATTCTTGAGGTCAAGGAGGCCTTCCTGACTACGCACGTGCAGAAAGTCTCCTTGAAGATCAAAAGGGGGGGGGGGGGTGGCGCGCCACCCCATAGTAGGTGATGTCAACCTACTCATAAACCTCTTCACTAGAATCCATTTTGGCTAAGAGATGCACATGCACACAGGGGAGAACCCTGAGATATACCGAATATGGACTCAGAACCAGGCAAAGCAAGATGATTGGCCAAAGGAAACACGTGTGTCTAGCCACACGTAGCCTTTTTCCTCCCAATAAACACTTGACTTGTTTCACTACTTTCCGTCTCTATGTGGAAATTCATTTCTGCACAGTTGATGGCCCAGGGCCCTGTCACTGGTCATTCGTCCCTAGTGGCCTAGTGGCTGGGATTCAGCACTCTCACTGCTGCTGCCTGACTTCCATCTCTGGCTGGAAACTGAAATCCTGCTTCAAGCCACTGTAGGCTGAGGCCACCCGAGATCACACAGAGGGGTGGGTCTTAAAATTTAGTGCTGATTTTATGGACCTTACTGCCAACCTACTGGATTGGAATCTGAGGGTGGGGTTGGGATGGGATGAAAATCTGCATTTGCACAAATTCCAAGCCCCACAGGGTGGTGTGCATTGTGTAGGATCTTGAAAGACAGCCTTTGCTTGTGGAATTCAAATGTAACGAGACACTTGGGAGCCGGGACCTTCACAGAGTCCTGCAAGCAGAGCATCTTTTTCTTGGTTTTGATCTATCTTATCCATAAGCCAGTCAGTCATTATTTACTCATCAAAACAGACAGTTAGAAGGAAGGGAGGCATTAGGCTGTCTCTGTCTTGTACTGTGAATAAGCTCTTGTATATTCTATTTTTGACTGTAATTGAAATTAATCAAAGACAGGACGTCCTGTTTGATTATAGAGGCCTTCCTTGAATGCGATCCCTTGTACGAAACATTGACTGCAAGCAGTGCTGTGCTCTGGCCAGCTCACTGCGGCCGATGGTGCACATCTCTTCCCGATCCCTGTTCAGAAGTCATATCGGTAGCTTAAAATTAAACATGGAGGGAGCCCACCGACTCTGGGCCAGCCAGTCATAACCATTCTGAAGATACAAAATCTTAGTTTTGAATTCAAGGGAGTGTGAAAGAAGGAACACCTGCCAGAATGAGAGCCATGTGTAGCCCTACAGGATGCCACACTGGGAGGGCCAATGTGACCCTCTGGGCTATACTGTAGAGCCCTCTGGGCACCCCTTCCCCACACCCTTCTGCCTGCAATGGTTCTCTGCTCTGACCCCACCCGCACTTGTCTTCTTGTTTATCCTGCTGGTCAGTAACACTAACCAACATGCATTTCCTGAACATTTAATGAGACTCTCCCTGTGCCTGGCACTGAGGGGCACACAGAGGTGTTTGAGGCCCTGCCCCTAAAGAAATTAGGATGGAAGAGGGGCTGTGGAAGAGAGGTAGAACCTGTGAACACATTCATGAATGATGAAGTGAAAAGCCGGCAGTGAACTGAAGTTCAGGGACTACAGAAATGGGGGTGTGCTGGGGGCTTCCGAATGCGGTCCTAGCTTCCCTGTGATCCTGCAGGTAACTGTGCCCAGGGAGGCACAGTTCGTGCTGTGACCTCACTGCATTTGAATGCCTGCTCACACCTGTCTTCCCTGCCCCCTGCCCTTGGGTGCCCCACAGGACACGGCTGTGGTCTGCTGTCTTTATAGCCGGGCTGTACCTGGCAGTGCCCAGCAGATGCCTGACACCCAGCAAGCGATAGTGGGTGGATGGACTTGAACGTGAAGAATGGGCGGGGCTCGAAATCTAGGGGTTGTTGAGATTCCAGGCAGGGGTGCAGCATGCACAAAACACCTGAAAAAGACTTAACCAGGGGCCCTGAGATATCAGCCACCCTGAGGATGGAAGTGCCCACCATCACCATCGTAGGAGCAAAGGGAATGAGGTTGAAGGGGAAAGTGAAATGCATGTGAGCTCGGCCCTGACTGAGTAGGTCAGAGGTTTTCTAATTATGTTCTTCCAAGAAGCCCCAAGGCAAGCAGAGGTGCTCTTGGAGCTCCGAAAATAATTTAAATTTAATTTTCCAAATTACATATTTTAAACAGTAATACAGTTACATCAGCACACACAAATTTGGTTTACACTAAATTTTAACACGTTGTTGACCTCCAGTCAATTAACTTATGCTACTGACCAATTCTCTGAATAAAATTCTGGCCATTGCTATTTAATTGAAGATTATTCTGAGATTGCCATGTGCTATTAAGCTGTAAAGGGTGTTGGTTTTACTGATGCGAATCAAGATTTTCTCCATTTTATGCAACTTAAATCACATACAGAAATAAATTACATGCTGAGGCTGATATAAGATTACTGTTTTCTTCCATAAACCCAGATTTCAAATTTCTGTGTTGCTCAAAACAGTTTCATTATTCTCATTGAGTGACTTCATTGTATTCACAAATGTTTAATCATTTGGACTTATGAAATAAATTTATATTAATGTTGCAGGGTACCTAAGCAGAGAAGTAGACCCTAAGAATTTTGAAATCTTATTGAGCAGAAGCTAAAAAAAAGCAACCAAGAAAACCCAACCTGCCTTTTAACAAACTAAAACTGATCATCTTATAAGAAGTGGTGATGTCAGACCTCCTTTTGAGTAAATGGTTTCTTTGTTTTGAGAAAAATATCTAACTGGGGTTTTTAATTATGGAAATGTAGAAAAGACCCTTTTCTGAAATAGAGGTATTTGAGATTCAAGGCATAGCTTTAAGAAGCTAAAAACTTCTGTGGGAGTGGGGAGGGAAGTTAGCTAATGTTGAGGGACAGAAGCAAAGATGATGGGTTGAATTGTGTCCCCAAAAAAGGGTGTGTTGGGTTCCTAACCTACAGTAATTCAGAATGTAGGTTACAGAATGTAAGGGCCACATGACTAAATTTGGAGACAGGGTCTTGGCAGAGGTAATCAAGTTCAGATGAGTTTATCAGGGTGGGCCCTAATCCAATATGACTGGTGTCCTTATAAAAAAAGGGAAATTATGGTCACAGAAACAGGCTCCCACACAGGGAGAATGCCATGTCACCACAAGCCAGAGAACTACAGAAGCTAGGAGAGAGGCCTGGAACAGAACATTCTCTACGAGCCTTCAGAGGGACCATGGCCCTGCAGCACCTTGATCTCAGACTGCTAGCTTCCAGAGCTGTGAGAGAATATGTTTCTATTGTTTAAGCCACTCAGTTTGTGGTACTTGTTATGGCAGCCCTAGGAAACTGTACAGCAGGCTAGGGCTTCTCTTGGAGAAGATGATGGAGTATATCACGGCATCTGCTGCTCACCTACCCCCTATAGGAGTTGAGCCCCTGTGGCTAAAAGGAGAAAGACGGTCAGCACCCGAGGGGACCTTCTGAAGAACATAGCACAAGGCCGATACCTCAGGGACCAATTCCATCATATACTGGGATTCAACATGAAGCTGTTTGAAAAGGGAATTCTGGTGTTAAAAAGAATCCATGTGGTAGACCACAGGGAAAATTTGAGCTCAGGGTGGCAAAACAAAAGAGGTATTTTAGGAAATCTATGTATTGGTGTTATTCAATGTCATTTAACAGCTGCAGCCCATGACATGGGGAGACATTCCAGGCAGCTGAAGTCTCCCAACCCAGACCAGGGTGGGGACACCTCCAGTCACTTGGGGCCTGCCCTTGCTCAGAGCACAAAGTCGCCTGGAAAAGTGATTGGACTCCAAGCAGGAGCTCTCAGGAGCCACGGGTTATCGTCCAGGGTCAAGTCTGAACCTTTTTCTGAGTTCTTGCACACTCACTAGTGAGGGGATGGGGGGCGGTGACCAGACAGGGCTTCTGACCAGGGCTAGTCAGGCTTTCTACACCAGCTTCTCTCTGGCTGTTGACCTGGTCAAAGGGAAACCATACTGCTCTGAGTACCTGGTTCCTGACTTAGTCTGTTCCCTTTAATCTACAAATTGAGAGGGAAGCGGCAAGGAAGGCAGAGCAGGGCAGGCTGGACATCTGGTCTGAAGAGGTAGGTTGCTCTAGTGGCCTTTGGAAGCATCTGGGTCCCCCTGAGCCTCTGGTGATGGTTCAGAGAGTCACCCTTTAACAACTTCACCCACCCTCAGATATGAGGTCACCTGACTCCTCATCAGGGCTGCTGCCTGGGCAGATGGTCATGTGATACCCTGTGGCATCATTGCACACCATTTAATGAGTTGAGTTTAACTTGGTTGCTTTGCTTGATTTGAGCATTTGGTTCCTTCACGTTCTCCTGGTCTTTGTAGTTGATTGCTGGTGAGGCACTATTGTTTGTTCAGAAGTTGTATAAATTCGAGACCCCCCCAAAGAAGGAAAGTGATGCTTAAGCTGCTAGATATGGAGCAGGATGAATGCCTACCTGATGGCCCACCAGGGTTGCTCAGAGTAGCAGACCATGGGACGGGATTGGAGTGTCTTCCTGACCCCAAACATCTCACCCACAGACCTATGCTAGAGCCAAAATTCCCGTTAATGTGGTGGGCTTGGGTTAATTAGTGGGCTGTCACTTTTGTAGAGAGGGCTCACCCTGCTGAGGGCAAATATATTTTCTTATACCTGGGGTAGCTGCTGAAGTCATTGGTCCTTCAAACTACACTGCCAAGGACACGACCCAGCATGGGGCTGGGACAGGTGAGTCTTGGTCAAAGGAGAGAGGATGGCAAGGGGCCCCCAACACAAGTAGCTTTTCCCTGCCTCTCCCCACAAACCTCAGAGGTGAAATTTCCTGGAGTCCTGCAGCCCTACCTGATCCCACCCTCTACTGGCTACAGCCCTCTGCTTTGACCAAGTGCTTAATTAGAGGCTGATTGTCTCATGTGTAAAGAATGTTGGCCTTGGGCTCTCTTTCCTCCCTTAAATAAGTCCCTTCCCTTCTCCAGCTCTATTTTTTTTGTCTTTAATAGAAATTTCCACGGTTCTTTAACTCTATCATCCAATAGTCTGAAAGTTTCTTGCAGGAAGGGATGGCAGATTTTCCTGGCATGGATATACTTTGCCCTGTAAGACCCAGCTGGGGGCGAAGCACATTAGGGGAGCCTTGTAAGTCCTTGCAGGCTGACTTCTGGGTGGGTGGGCTTCACCTTGTCTCAGTGCAGCCAGAATCACAAAGGAAGAAAGTCTTGACTCCACTGGCCACATTTCCCTGAGTAGTGTTAATGACATCATAGTGACCAGCATTTATTGACCGCTCTCTATGTGTCTGGGCTTGTGTTGGCTTATTTAACTCCCAGAGCCCCACTGTCCTGCATGTATGACTACTGAGCTCTTGAAAAGTGGCCAGTCTGAGCTGAAAGGGCTGTAAGTATAAAATGCACACTGGATTTAACAGACTTAGTGTGACAAAAAGATTATAAAACATCTCATTAACACCATTAATATTTTATATTGATTATATGTTGAAAAGCTACTATTTCAGATCTACTAGGTTAAATAAAAAATAGTTAAAATTAATTCCACCTGTTTTCTTTTTACTTATTTTTTAAGTAGCTACTAGAAAATTTTGGATCATATCCATGGCTTGTATCTGTGGCTCTCAGTATATTTCTGCTGGACAGCACTGCTTCAGAGCCAAAATCACAAGGGCTATTATTTTCATTTTACAGGTGAGGACAGTAGGGCTCAGAAAGGTTAATAAATGACTCAAGGTCACAAGGGCAGTAATTGAAGGAGCTGGGATTTGACCCCAGGTCTGTCTGGCTTTAAACACTGTACACGTGACCATTTCATTTTACTGTCTCCCCAATTTATGACTCACTAAGTGTATTTTGATTCTCAGTAAGAAATTAAAGCCCACCCATGGGCTAATGAAAGAGGGAGTGTTTATGTGTTTTGCACACCAGCATCACGTATGATTAAAGTCTCATCACTCCTTGGACCATTCTAAGCTGGGAGCCCATGGTGTTCAAGTTCAACCACTGAGCCCCAGCCTGCACGCTCTCTGGAACTTGGCTGGCTTGTTCAGTGTTGTCTTTTAGGAGCATGGCATAGTCCTAACTCTACATGGGTTTGTTGATTGATGAAGGAGTAGGCGGAGTGAATTTTGCTCTGATATAATCTTGAGGTCAGACAGAGGTTGGAGTGACAACTGTCCTGGGCAGACAGAACAACAAAACCAGGGACACACTCGGATTTGTGAATCCTATCCAGAGCTTCCGACCTGTCACTCTGCTCTATCAGCATTTAATAAAAGGCATTTCCTTCTCCCTGATGGCTAGAAGAGCAATATTATATATCTGTGGTTTGGGATCTGACGGGAAATTAGAATTTACCCAGGGAGGCTGGGCAGGGGGAGGGGAGAGAGAACCAGAGCAGCACCTGGAATTCGTGAGCGTTTTCTAGGAGTTTTTTTCAAGAACACTTTTATTTCAAGAAAAGTCAAGAACAAAGCAGCCTTTAAAGACAGAGCTTTTATTTCTCATCTCAAAAAATATCCCAACGCAGTGGGGTTGTACAAGTGTCACAAAAGAAATTAGGTTTCTCCTTTTTCCTGCAAGAACAAATGTTTACGTGTGTGTCACTTGCTGGGTCTCACGGTAAGGAACATAAATAAACGATTTTGCTTTGCTTTCCAATCAGAGCAAAAGCAAGTGAAAATTGTGAGCGTGTGTGTTTTGGGGGTTGGGACCTGGGGGCTGGAAGTAGCTTACAGGAGAAGATTTTTTTAAAAAAAGGCAAAAAAATTCTCCCTTTCCCCTTTTGTCTGCCCAGCTAAAATCCCAATTAAAACTTTCCTGTCCATTTGTGGGGCTGCTACAGGAGGTTCCATGTCCCTGAACTTCAGCTGCTGTCCTGCTCCCACAGAAACAATGTGAGATTTCTAAGCTGGCCTCAGTGTTAATCAGGGCCACGGGGGATAAAGCTGTACAGACTGCTAGGGGCTCTGATCCAGTGTGTTCATTCATTTATCTTGCTTTTCCCTGACATGTTTGCTGTCAGCTGCAGAGCTAAATACTGAGGCATTCTGAGGTGGTTAACTTCTGCTGAAGCTGAGAAAATAGCTTTCAGAGCCCTTTATCACCAAATCAATCTATCTGGTAAACCCCTGAAACTAAAATAATATGTTTTCGCAAATTTTCTTCTGGTGTTTGACAGCCCGAGAAGTTATTTTTTTCAATTTAATTTAATTTCTCTCTCTCTCTCTCCCTCTCTCTCTTATATTTTTGCGAATTGAGTTTTTATTTCCCCCGCTCATTATTTAAAACTCCTTTGGAGGCAAAGTTCGTAAGAGCCTCATGTGGATTTTTCTGGGTTTTAACCCAATGCTGCCCTGCCCCTGGTTCCTCTCTGGTCCTGTGTGCTGACTGGGAAACAGCGAAGCCAAGTGTGCCTGGAGGCTGACCCCGGAGGGCACTTCTGGGCATCTCCCTGGCTCTAGGGACCTGTCACCTGGCAGTCTGTACCCTTGAGCTCCCAAGGGAGGGGGTGGCCTAAGTCAGAGCTGTCCAGCTGAAAAATAACGTGAGCCACCTATGAAATGATACATTTTTTTAAGAGCTACATGAAAAAAAGTAAAAAAGAAATAGATGAAATTATTTTAATAATATATTTTATTTAACTTGACATAGTCAAAATGTTATTTCAACATGGAATAAATATAAACAAATTATTAATGGATCGTTTTCAGTGCTAAGGCTGGGAAATCCCGTGTACCTGACGCAGCACACCTCAGTTCAGCCAGGCCGCATCTCAAGTGCTCAACAGCCACATGTGGCTGGTGGTACCATAATGGGCAGCTCAGGTCTAAGTTAACAGGCTCCGCTCTCTCAGTGCCTGCCAGCTGTTTGGGAACAGCCATGTGATGGTTTACGGAAGATTGTGCCAAGTCAGCCTGGGAAGTGGGCACCATGTCCCTGCACTGAATTACTAGGAAGAAATGAATGGGGGTGGGGGACGGGGACTGGAATCTCCAAGAAAGCTTTCTAGAGGAGGCAGGACACAGAAGGTGTCATGATGCCAAGGACAGAGGAACCTGTAAGCTGCGCTGAGAGCATATGCATCTCCAGAGGCAGAGACGCTGAGGCAGGACTTTTCCCTTCCCTCTCCCAAACCCCCTTCCCTGAGTCAACCTCCTGGCAGCCCAGGGACACATGGTCAGAGGGCAGCCTCTCCATTCGCAGTGTTGCAGAGGACATGGCCCCTATGGCAACGGCCCTCAGAGACACTCCCCGTACACAGCACAGCAAAGTGGATCAAGCAGGAGCTTCCATGCCAGCCATCCTGGCTTTGTCACTTAGCAGCTGTGGGCTTTGGGCAAATGGTTTATCCTCTCTGAGTCCATTCACCTCATCTGGAAGATGAGAACAACAGGAGCACCTACTTCATAGGGTAGTTGACAGAGTTAAATGGAGTCCTTGGCTCAGGGGCTGGTACCCCCCAATGGCAGCTCTTCTGTGTTGTTCAGAACTGTAAAAAAGTTGGTCAAGTGTGGGTTTCTGTTACAAGCAGCATCAGCAGGTACCATGTGTGTCTGGTCACAGGTCATGGGCTTTCAAGACTCGAATGGTAGGAGAGAAGGAGGAGGCCAGGTTCCGGTGGGTCCGTTGCTTCCTGCTGGTCGTTTGCATGTACTAACGCTCTACCCGGTACATTAAGCTGAGACATGACCTCCTTCCTTTCAAACTCCAACATGTTGTACCACATTTTTGATCACTTGAGTTCTGATCAGGAAGTCCCTTTGTCACATTGCCCTCTTCAAAAATCGATAGCCCAACTAGAGGAAATGTATTTCCTCTTTTCGGAAGGGGAAAGGGGTGTTGGGAATGATCATTCTGGTATGATCAGTGTACATGTGTATGCATGTGTGCATGTGTGTGTATGTGTGTGTGTTTCTGACTCTAAAACAAGAGCCCACATCTAGGGGGCCTGATGTTTTCCACAATACTCATGTTTCTTTTGTATTTCTTTGAATTAATTTTCCATGTGTGTGTGTGGCCTCTGACTGCACTGCAAGCTTGATCTGGCCTCATGTCTCCACCTGCAACATCACCTACTCCCGGTCCCTGGGTGGGAAGAGGATTGGGGCAGGTCCCGTCTCCTCTGGATCTTCTTTCCATGGCTTGGCCGCTGCTCCCAGGACTGTGGCCCAATGTCCATGAGGCAGGCTTGGCAAAACCCCTCAGAGTCAGGGTCTACTTCTCCAGAGCCGTAGGCCAAAAAGGCCCTTACCACTCCATTGCCAAGTCCCTGGAAGCTTCACTGTCATTGTCATCTCCACCATTTATTAAGCTTTTATTATGCTCCAAGCAGTTACATGCATTTTCTCTAATCCTCAGAATAGTTGTGCAAGGTGGGGAGAGTTAAGCCCTTTACCCACGTCTCGGACACAAGACCAACTCATCATCCTCCGGGGCCACTCGCTTCTAAGCCTTTGAGTTACACTTACCCCAAGAGAAATAAGTTTTGTTAAGACACAGTTCTGTAGGGGAATTGACTGCTTCCATGCTTTTATCTGCTCTGGGCACTATAATTTTGACTGCAGAGTCAGGCAGGGTGTGCTCAGTTAAGATACTTATCTGTAAGGGCACTTCACATTGTTCTTTCACTCGGGGACTTTATAAAGACAGCCAACAAATTAGTTGAGAACAACTGAAAACAGTGTGGAGGGAAAACTATATACATTTTACCATAGTCAACTGGGTTATTTACTTCAACTACTATTATTTAGCGAGGTTCTGATTCATTTCTAGTTCTTTTTTTTTTTACTAAACAACTAGTAAACCTTTCAGTAAAAATGGGTAAGAAGAGGAGAGACTTCGTGGTCAAAGAGTGATACGGCTTTTCAGGCATTGTCCAAATCATCAGATTCTCTCTATGCACGTCACCCTGCCCTTATGTTTTCCTACCTGGCACTCAGATTTTTCTTCATCACACTAAGCACCTTTTGCTCAGTCTGTGCTTTTGGACTTGCTCATATTTAAGCACAGACCTATCAATTCCATTGCACAAGAGACTGTGTTTTCTTCTAAACACCCACCAAAATGCTTCTGCCTGCTTTTCTCAGTAGCCCAAGCCCAGCTTCTCACTCTCTTGGCTTGATGCACAAATCTGAGTCCTCTTGGGTTGCAGTTTTGTTTACATGCAGTACAATGCCATGATTGGTGGGGTATATTAAACAATCTTTGGGGTTTAAACTGAAAAGGAAACCACACATTGGACAAAAATAGAAAGACCATATGTGACACTAGTCACCATTTTTCCCCCTAGATATAGAAGCTCAGGGAAGTCTTCTCATCTTAACATTTCATGCTCATTTACACATCGTCGTGGTCGCTGTGAATTGAAGTGTGAGCATATGGTCTCACTGTGGTCGTCTGTTCACTGCGCAGCTGTCCCATAACTGTACTCTGATTGTGGATTATGAGTAAGGCATTGGAAGAACTGGAGGTGGGGGAAAAGGAGTAGGACAAAGTGTTTTAATCAAGATTTCACAATCTAGAAGGTTAGAGGGAGTCTAGATGAACCCAGAGGACACCATTTCTTCAAGAGCAGAGCTTCACTGAGCACTGGAGTGAGCGCTACAGGTGAAGTCTTCTGGGACCTGAGCAAGGGAGAGAGCACTGTTGACTGGACCAATAGTAAAACTCCTGGGAGAAAGTGGGACGGAGGTTGGACCTGGAGTGATGGGTAGGCTTTGATAAGTAGAGGAGTGTAGGAAGGGCAGTCAGAGCAAAGGATGAAAATCTTCAGTGACATAACCCATTCAAAAGAGACCAGCCTGGCCGGGGAAAGAAAAAGTTCATGTTGGGGACAAGCAGGAGAAATGGTAGGAAGGAAAGACCAGCGTTCAACAGATGGTCTAGGACTGTGCTGTCCACTACGCTTGTCAGTAGCCATGTGTGGCTACTTAAATTTAAGTCTAAGTTAATTAAAGTGAAATACATTAAAAATGAAGTTCCTTGGTTGCACTGGTCACATTGCAAATGCTCGATAGTCACATATGTCTTGTGGCTACTGTATTGGACAGTGCAATTATAGAACAGCGATTTCCACCCCTATAGAAAGTTCTAATGGACATTCGAGGATACTAAATACGAAGCTGAAGAATATGGACTCTTTCATGAGGGCATCGGGGAATCATTTATGGTATTTAAGCAGGTTACATGAGGGTAAAGTAGCTTAATTTTTTAAAAATAAACACATTTTGAAGATTTTATTTAACTCATTAATTAATGAGGGAACCTGTAAGATGTTACAACAGGTTCAGTAATTGAATTTTTTAAAATTGAGGTGAAATTCACACAGCATAAAATGCTAACCATTTTAAAGTGAGTACCTTAATTTCTAGTTGTGGTTGGGAAAGAGCTTTTTAAATATGAATGTGGTGGCCGTATGAAGGATGTATTAGTAGGGCAAGAGATAGGAGACCGGGAGGCCAGTTGGAAGTCTGGGCAGGGCACTGGGTTTGAGGAGCTGAGGCTTGTAGCAGGGAATCGGGAGTGGAGAGAGTGGGTGAGGAAGAGGAAGCAACATTTACAGGCAGAGCTGGTCAGATTGCTGACCAGATAAATAGATGAGAATTAACAATACACAATTCCTGAAAAGTGGAGAGGTTACTGGCTTGGAGGAGCAGATAAGTTCAGACCAGCTCTTACTCTGAACTGAAGAGCCATCCAAGGAATGGCTTCTACAAAGCACTGGAGGTGGAGCTGTAGAGGGACCAACATGCGGGGCCAGCACATCATTGGTTACGTTGGGGAAAGGTGTGCAGATGTCTCGCCATAGAGAAGGGCAGAAGGGCAAAGCCTGAGCACTGAGGAACACCCACAGTGAGGGACATTCTGCAGAAGAAACGGGGCAGGTGGTTAAGTAGGAGGGGGAAGGAGGGCTCGGTTCTTTTAGCAAATATTCATTGAGCACCTGCTGTATGCAAAGCGTCTTGCTGGCGCCGAGGGTGTTGTGGTGACGATGATGTTCCAAACCCAAATGTCTCCCAGACTCATGGGACATATGGTCCAGTGAGAGAAGAAGCAGACCGAAGTTCAGAAACAGGGACATGGTCATTGCCGAATGCTGCCAAGAAGTCAGTGAGGGAAGGGAGCCCTGAATAACGCTTTTGGGTTTGGCAAGAAGGCAGCTGTCGCCGGGGGCTTGGAGAGACAGCAATTATGGGAGATCGAGAGAGCCGAAGCCAGATTGCAGGAGACTGGGGAGTGAGTGGCAGGTGAGGAAGTGGAGACGGCAGCCATCACCACCACTTCGGGAAGCTTGTCAGTGAGAGGAAGACGAGAAAACGCATCTCTAGAGGAGGGAGCAGGTCTGAGTAGAGGCTTTTGTGGGGAACGGTGCTCTTCTGAGCGCAGATGACAAGAAGCTGGTGTGGAGCAAGCTGGGGAAATTACTAGAGGGAGGTGCTAAGTGTGGGAAGCAAGCTCCTCAGGAGCTGCGAAAGTATGAAATCTAGAGTGCAGGTGACAATTTCTTTTAATTAACTCTTCTTAAATGAAAAGGCTATGCGTGCTCATGGTAAAAATTCAGAGAATGAAAAGGTGTCTCTCCCACCCTTCCCAGATGTAACTGGTACCAGTTCCTTATGTATCCTTCCAGATAATGTTTCCACATGCAACTATGTGTGTGTGTCCAAGTTTGCGTGTAAAATCCCAGCCCCTCTGTTTAATTTATATAATTGGGAGGGAGCACACACTGTTTTCTTGATTTTTTCCCTTTTACAAGGAAGGTCTGGAGATCATCTTCTATCCCATAGAGAGCCATCTAATTACTTTTTTTTTTTAATTTAACTTATTTATTTATTTATGGCTGTGTTGGGTCTTCGTTTCTGTGCGAGGGCTTTCTCTAGTGGCGGCGAGCGGGGGCCACTCTTCATCGCATTGCGCGGGCCTCTCACTATCGCGGCCTCTCCTGTTGCGGAGCACAGGCTCCAGACGCGCAGGCTCAGTAGTTGTGGCTCACGGGCCCAGCTGCTCCACGGCATGTGGGATCTTCCCAGACCAGGGCTCGAACCCGTGTCCCCTGCATTAGCAGGCAGATTCTCAACCACTGCGCCATGAGGGAAGCCCCATCTAATTACTCTTAATGGCTACATTTTCTTAAATGTGCTTTTTTTTTTGGACCAGCTCCCAATTCACAGGCACTTAGGTTGTTGCTGGTATTTTGCTATTATACACAACATTGCAGGGAATATCTTATACTAACATTTTTTTCAATTTTTATTATGATAAAATATATGTAAAATAAAAATGTTAAATGTGCAGTTCAGTGGTATTAAGTACATTCACATTGTTGTGCAAATATCATCATCATCCATCTCCAAAACTTTTTATCTTATAAAGCTAAAATTCCATACCCATTAAACAATAATTTCCTTTTCTCTGCCCCAGTCCCACCACCCTACACCCTTGCCTCCTCCTATCCTCTGACAACCACCATTCTATTGATACTTTTGGTCTCTATGAATTTAACTACTCTAGGTATCTCATATAAGTGGAATCAGACAGTATTTGTCCTTTTTGTGACTGGCTTATTTCACTTAGCCTAATGTCCTCAAGGCTCATCCATGTTGTGGCATGTGTCAGAATTTCCTTCCTTTTTAGGGTTGAATAATATTCCACTGTATGTATACATACCACATTTTGTTTATCCGTTCATCCATCAGTGGACATTTGGGTTGCTTCTACCTTTTGGCTATTGTGAGTAATGCTGCTGTGAACATGAGTGTACAAATATCTGTTTGAGTCCTTGCTTTTCGTTCTTTTAGGTATATATCCAGAAATGGAATTGCTGGATCGTACAGTAATTCTATGTTTAGTTTTTTGAGGAACTGCCATACTATTTTCCAGGGACTGTACCATTTTACATTCTCATCAGCAATGAACAAGGGTTCTAATTTCTCCATATCCTTGCCAACACTTGTTATTTTCTTATTTTTTGTTTTGGTTTGGTTTGGTTTTTTCATAATAGCCATCCCAGTGGGAGTGAAATAGTATCTTATTATAGTTTTGATTTGCATTTTCCTAATCTTGAGTGATGTGGAGCTTCTTTTCATGAGCTAATTGGCCGTCTGTATATCTTCTTTGGATAGATAACTATTTAAGTCCTTTGCCCATTTTTAAATTAGGTTGTTTGTATACTAATATCTTATAGATATTTATAAGATAAATTCATATTTGTAGAGTTGTCAGATTAAAGGGTAGGGGCATTTGAATATTTTTATATACTGCAAGTTGCTGTCCAAAGAGGTGGTATGGATTGAATGTGGTGGTGGTATGCATGCATTCTCAAGAATTTAAAATGCGTAGAATCATACAGTATGCACTCTTGATTTTCTGTCTCCTTTCGCTCAGCATAACTATTCTGAGATTCATCTATGTTCTATGCATCAATAGTTCATTCCTTTTTATTAATGGTAGTATCCCATTGGATAGCTATACCACAATTTGATGGACATTTGGTTTATTTCCAGTTTTGGGCTATTACAAATAAAGCTGCCATAAACATTAATTTACAGGTCTGTATGTAAACACATGCTTACATTTCTCTTGGATAAATTCCTAGGAGTGGAATGACTGGGTCATATGGTAGCTGTACACTTTAATTTTAAAGAAAGTGTCAAACTATTCTCCAAAGTGGTTGTACTATTTTACATTCCAGAGAGCAGCATATCTGAGTTCCAGTTGATCCCCATCCTGGCCAATACTTGCTTTGGTCAGGCTTTGTAATTTTAATCATTCCAGTTAGTGTATAATGGTATATCAATGTGGTTTTAATTTGTGTTTCCTAGTAACTAATAATGTCGAGCATCTTTCCATGAGCTTATTTGCCATCTGTATATATTCTCTGATGAAGTAGCTTGCTTGTATTCTTATTATTGTGTTGTAAGAGTTTTTTATATAATCTATTGACAAGTCTTTTTTAGGATATATGTTTTACAAATATTCTCAACCATGCTGTGGTTTGCATTTCTGTATTCACAATAGTGCCTTTTTTTTTTTAATTTTTTTTTATAGCTACTTTATTTATTTATTTATTTATTTATTTATTTATTTATTTATTTGGCTGTGTTGGGTCTTCGGTTCGTGCGAGGGCTTTCTCTAGTTGCGGCAAGTGGGGGCCACTCTTCATCGCGGTGCGGGGACCGCTCTTCATCGCGGTGCGCGGGCCTTTCACTATCGCGGCCCCTCCCGTTGCGGGGCACAGGCTCCAGACGCGCAGGCTCAGTAGTTGTGGCTCACGGGCCCAGCTGCTCCGTGGCATGTGGGATCTTCCCAGACCAGGGCTCGAACCCGTGTCCCCTGCATTAGCAGGCAGATTCTCAACCACTGCGCCACCAGGGAAGCCCCCACAATAGTGCCTTTTAAATACAGTTTAGATGCGATAAAGCCCAATGTATTGATTTTGTTTCTTTTGTACTTTGTGTCCTATTTAATAAATCTCTGTGAAATCCGAGATGGATTAGATTTTTTTCCCCTATATTTTCCGCTAAAAGTCTTATAGTTTTAACATTTACATTTAAGGCTATGATCCATTCTGAGTTAATTTTTGTGTATCACATGAGGTAAAGGTTGAGGTACTTTTTCTTCTTTCAATCCAATTATTCTTTTTGACTTTATTTAGTATTTATTTATTGGCTATTCAGTTATTCCAGCACCGTTTGTTTAAAAGATTGTACAGTTTTCATTGAATTGCTTTGGCACCTTTGTCATAATCAAAAAGACCAAAGTAGGGCTATGTGTGGACTCTATCCTGTTACAATGATACATATGTTTACCTTACACCAATGCCATACTGTCATAACCACTGTAACTTTGTAATATCATGAAATCATTTAGTGCAAGCCCTCCAAATTTGTTCTTTTTGTTCATGTTTGTTTTGGCTTTCTAGGTTCTTTGCTTTTCCATATGAATTTTAGAGATAGTTTGTCAATTTTGGACAAAGAAAAACATGCTGGGATTTTTACTGGGATTGTGTTGTGTCAAACCTATAGGTCAACTTGAGGAGAATTGACAGTTGTCTTTCCAAGCTTATTTCCTCAACTTCAAAAGTAGAAAACAGGGCTTCCCTGGTGGCACAGTGGTTATGAATCCGCCTGCCAATGCAGGGGACATGGGTTCAAGCCCTGGCTCGGGAAGATCCCACATGCTGTGGAGCAACTAAGCCCATGCACCACAACTACTGAGCCTGTGCTCTAGAGCCCACGAGCCACAACTACTGAGTCCGCGTGCCACAACTACTGAAGCCCGCGTGCCTAGAGCCCGTGCTCTGCAACAAGAGAAGCCACCACAACGAGAAGCCCACGCACTGCAACGAAGAGTAGCCCCTGCTCGCCGCAACTAGAGAAAGCCCGCATGCAGTAACGAAGACCCAACACAGCCAAAAATAAATAAATTAATTAATAAATTTATTTAAAAAAAAAAAAGTAGAAAACAGTTGTGAAGCCAGAAAATGTAAGATGATGAGCTGACTTAGCTTCTCATCTTCATTTTTGGGAGAGACTTTTGCTGGCTGTAGAATTCTAGGTTGAGAGCCTAAACCCTCCCCCACAAAAAACCCCCAAAGCCAAAAACCAAACAAGCAAAAAACCCTTTAACAATGTCACACCACTATCTTCTAGCTTGCATTACTTCTGAGAAGAAATTTCCTGTCATTCTTATCTTTATTCCTCTGTACATAATGTACTATTTTTCCTCTGCCTGGTTTTCTTTTTGTTACTTGTTTTAAACAACCTGATTATGATGTATCTTGGTGTAGTTTATATATGTATTTCTTGTGCTTGAGGTTCCTTGAGATTCTTTGGTCTGTGGATTTATAGTTTTCATCAAATTTGGGAAAAATTTAGCTCTTATTTTAAAAATATTTTATCTGCCCCTTCCTCCCCATCAAGAGGACTTGATGTCGGCTCACGGAGCACTGTTTTTTGTTTTGTTTCCTTTTTAGTCTTTTTTCTCCCCTCTCTGTGCTTCATTCTGGGTATTTTTTATTGCTCTGTCTTCATGTTCAATTTTCTTATGTATTGTCTTATATGCTGTTAATACTATCCAGTGTATTTTCCATCTCTTTTAATTTTCATCTCTAGACACTTGGTTGGAGTCCTTTTTAATATCTTCCATGTCATGGAATATAGTCATAAATGTCTTTGCCTACTAATTCTAGCATCTGTGTCATTTCTTGGTCTGTTTCTATTATTGATTTTTCTCCTCTTCATGGGTTGTTTCTTCCTGGTTCTTTACATGCCTGATAATTTTTGATTAGATACCAAACATTGTGAATTTTACATTGTCTGGTGCTGGCTATTTTGTGCACCTTCCACAGCATCCTAGTCTTTACCCTCTGTGGCACCCATCATGGTTATAACTGCTTGTTTGATGGTCATGGCTATCCCCGCTGCTGAGCTGGAGGCTCCAAGGGTTCAGAAATCGGGCTAGGTTCAGAAATTGCTCAGTGTCGCTTCCACAGCCTTCTTCTGGCTAAGCAGCCACAGGACCAGCCCCGATGCAGGCAAAGAAATTGAACTTCACCTTCTGACGCAACACCTTAAATGCACCTGCTCCGTGAAGAGGTCCTAATGTCACATGTTCTTTTCCTCTGAAGGACTTGTCTGACTTAGATTTAGCTATGGCCTCAGTGGGAAGGCCAGGAGGGCCTCTGGTCTCAGTTCTTTCTCCTCTGAGACCCTTACCTGCTGGAGGAATGTCCTCAGGGATGGCTTCAGATCTAGACACAGAGCTGCAGGTCAACATATCAGCCTAGTCCTGAGCTTATCTAGTATTCTAAGTGGAGTGCGGGTTTACTGCAAACCCGGGACAGTGATTTGTTTTCATACCACCACTTTTTGTTTTTTTTTCCATGCCACTACTTTTAGAACTCCTAATATTCGGAACTAATTTCTTTCTTTCTTCTTTGAACTTTCATTTGGCTCTTGAATTTGCCTTGGATCTGGAATAGTTTTCATTTTTGCCAAAAATGGCCTTTTCTTCTTGACTAGTGTTTGCTTATTAAATCCTAACATGATTTGGATAGTAGGCCAATTGATAAAAAAGTGGTAAGTATCGGTCTTGTAGGATTGGAAGAGTCTTGGAAAAAGTCTTTCCCTCGCTCTTTGCCAGATCTTAATTCAGGGAAAACTAAACTCCAGTGAAAACCTCAGTAGGTGTTTTTCTAACACTATAATCACCAAGAGGGCAGGAATGAAAGCCATGAAGTTCTGTTTTCACAGCACCTCCTTCCATAGGCATTTAAGAACTTGAGACATGCTTGTCAGAACTGATGTTAAACAGAGGCTTGACAACTTCCAGGAGTTTTGATTCTTTGGTTTTATTTCCTCATTGGCTGCCCCTGAAGATCACAGTCTCCTCAGACCCAGATGTTATGATGATCCTGACCCACTGCCTTTCTCTCTGAGGTCACCAGAAGTTCAGCTGAACTGAAAATCACACATTTCCAAGTTTTAGATTCCACAGCAGACATTCTTATAAAGAGCTGGACTTTTCAAGTTGTATTTCTCTACCTGGAACTTCTGATTCCCTCCGTCAGCAATGGAAATGCACGTTTATTTTCCACTAGAAGAAAGGAGAAAATCTGCTTGCCCCCATGCACAGAATTATACACCATCAGTCAAGCCCTCTTCCCTGGAGATTATCTGATGAATAAATTAGCCTTCTATAAATATACTTTGCGAGCACTCTTGTACCATTCATAACCATGATTATAATTCATCAAAGCAAATCTATAAATGGGACAACTACATCCAGGAGGGAAGAATTAGAACATAAGGATTTACCCATATTTTTGAGCAGATCTGTGACTTCAATTTGCTACCCACATTATTTGGATCTTACCAGTGTCCTTGGAAAACAAGCAGCCCCATACCTGGCCACCTTCCCGCTTTTTTGACCTTTTCACTTGGGATACAACATATTGCATACGATGTCTGATATTTTCTGCTAGATAATACTTTGGGCTATTTTTTAAACCAAGCACTTGAGCTGATAAGAGTCATATTTTTCCCATCTGTATTTCCAACATATTGCCAGAGGTTCTGGGCAATAGATATGTTTTTGAGTAAATAGAATACTAAATCGAAGCAATGGATCATAAGTTTAAGGCAACAAGGCTCTCCCTTCACCATCCAATAAAAAAGGTCACTAGACAATGGGAAAGAAAGGGAATGATGGGAGATAGAAAGTTTTAATAATGCTGTCATCAGAAAGATCAGTCAAGCTTTTCTTCCTCTTCCTGGACCTAAGAAGATAAAGTCCTCATCAGAGCACAGGAAACATGCCTGTCTTCCATCCCAAAGATGGGTGGTTCTGGGGAATCGATCACAGAAGTCCCTGCTCTAATCTCCGGAAAATTCATCAAACTTGTCTCTCCTGGGTTTGGGGCTGAGTCATTGCCCTGAGGAGGTACAGGGAGGCACTCATTTATTGGCCTTTTGTGTGATTTTTAAAAGAAATAGGAGCCACTTCATCTCTCCCAGGCAGGCTGAGCTTTCTTTCAGTTTTGAGACCTTTACTTCTAAGTGCCCTCTTGCCATTGGTGGAAGTGGGAGCAGAACAGGGTAAAAGAAGTGCCCTCTCCTTTAGCGGCTGCTTAGCTGAAAGTGTGTGTGTAGAAATTAGAGGCTAGAAAACCTCTCACCTCACTTGCATCCAAGCCCACGCCAAAGCCTTTGGTATGGTGCATATTTAGACTGCCCTGAAGAGCAGGAGGGGTAACGGGTTAGTGGGGGATGAAAGGATAAAGCTGATACCTGGTGTTCTCTACTCTCTACATTTCCCTCTTTGAGGAGCCATTATCACCCCATCTCAAAGGCTTGAAATGCTGAACCTTGGCCTTGTTTTCTCAGAAGAAGTTGACAAAAGGAGTTGATTTTTATTTTAATTTTTAATAAATTCAGCAACAGTGCCAAGTGATGGTTGATTGTGAATTACCTCTTGCAGAGCAGCTGCTGCTTTTGGAGAGTTCTGCTGATCACATAAACAAATCACTTTCTCCCATAATCGTTCCTAGCTCTATGGTGGCTCAATTGCTTGTGTTGTTTATGCATTGTTTTAGAAGCAATAGGCCGTCATACGGTGTCTTGGGAAGGGAGCTTCTGTCCTGGGTTTAACTGGCATCTGTGACTCTGCTAAATTTTTTCAAACTTTTTTTTCTCTCTCCTACTTCTTCTAAGCTGTATGTGATGTTTTATTTAATATGGCATGCAAGATATTGGTCTTCAGTCCAAACTGCAATTTCACATCAAAACCGATTCTCCTGACAATTGGATGTGGATGGTCCATTTCTGAAGTTAACATGTGCCCTGATTCTTGAGGGGAAAATAGAACAGTTCATCTAGCCTGAGACTTTGTCCACAATAAAACAAAGATTCCCCCACCCCCCTCAGCCAGCGTGATGTAATTTACTAGTCTCCTTCAAGTGCTTTGGTGCAATAAGGGATTGTGGTAAAATACTGCAGCCATTTCCCAAGAAACAGGTCCATCAGCACTTTAAATCTACACTGGCATGCACCTCTAACATTAGCAAGAATCTGGGCTTACTGAGGCAATTATCTATGAATTTTTGAGTTTCTCCTTCACAAGATCTGGGCACTGCCTGGCCTTCCATCTCTTTGTAGAACGTACTATGTGATCACAAGCTTTTATAGACCAATCTTGTTAATGACAGTTGGGCCAAAGCCACTGAAAGAAAAACTTTAAACTCATGTGCTGAATATTTTTCAGTTCTAGTAGCCTAGACAATGCATTCAAAATGGTTGCCTATGAAAAATAAGATTGCAATTTACACAGTACATTAATAATTGTTCTTAGGGTTGAGATGAACAGAAATGCCCTAATTCTCTACCGAATGCTGTAGGGTGGCATTCAGCTCTCTCTAAAGAATGACACCAATTAGCCTCCGTGTTTTATCTCCCACTGCTTCCCTGTTTGGTGATTAATTTATTCAGTCTGTGCAACCAATGTTCATGGAGTATCTTCTATGTGCCAGGCACCGTACTTGTGCTAAATAAACCTGGCCCCTTTTTCTCTAGACCTATAGGACTCCTGCCATCCTTCAAGGTCAAAGAACGTTTCCACTTCCTCCTATACCTTCTCAGGTGCTCCCAGGCCACAGGGATCTCTCCTGACTCCTTTACATTCTCCTTTAGCTCATTTTGCATTATTCTCTCTTGTTTCCCCCAGAAATTCTTCCATGATTCTGTGTCCTGAGTCGCCAATGGGTGTGTTTCCTCCTTCAAGGCTGGGATTGCTTCTTGATGTTTCTCCCTTGGCCACACAGCTCACAGGAGGTGCTCAGCGTGTGTTTGAGTGAGTGAGTGGTCATAGGGTCCCACTGTCCTGCCTTCTCTAACCGCAGACCTGCCGTCCTTCTCTGATGTTCCTGCGAGCGCACTGCGGCTCAGAGGCTTGGCGCTCACTGTTCCCAACTGTCTGGAACACGCTGCTCCCCGTTATCTGCCTGACTTCCTCCCTCACTCCCTCCAGGTCTTTGCTCAGTGTCTCCTCCTCAGAGAGGACCTCCCTGACTGCTTTGTATGAAATACCACCCCCTCCCACTCGACTTTTTGTTTTTTGTTATCACTAACCACTGGCCATATTCTTTGCTCATTGGTCTGTCTCTCACTTCCTCACTAGAATATAAGCTTCTTGGCTTAATGGAATTTCCTCTTCTTTTTTCACTGCTATATCTTGAGTATCCAGAGCAGTGTCTAGTTCATGGGAGATGCTCGTATCTTTATGGAGATAATGAATGGAAAAGTATGTTTTTCAGGGCAACCCTGCCCTTGGGGTGGGTCCCTCCTGAAGGATCTGTACAGCACAGCGGTGGGTGTCAGGACCACACTCAGGAGCCCAACTTCAGGTGGATTTGAACTAACCAGGATTGACAATATGAGCTCTGGGGTTTACTACCCTGCCGGAGTCTCAGGCCTGGTCTACCTATGTGCTTCCTGGCAAGGTAACCTCTCTCCTCCTTGGTTTCCTCACCTGTAAAATGAGAATCTTTACTGTTGTAAAGAAAAACTACCTTCATTCAGCAAAGTTGCTAGCACAGTGCCTGGCACAGTAAGAGACTGGGCAATGTCAGTTATCACTGAACTGGATAGGATGGCTCTGGTCAGCTCCCTCAGGTGTTAGCCACGAGAAAGGCAGTATAGACAGTGACGTTAGTGCGGGCTCTATGAATGTCCTTAATTCATGAAATTTTGAGAATGCAGATGTCAGTGGCTGTTACTGCTCTGAATGGGAATGGGCTTTCTTTTTTTTTTTTTTTGGCTGTGCCACAAGCTTACAGGATCTTGGTTCCCCAACCAGGGATTGAACCTGGGCCCTTGGCAATGAAAGTGCAGAGTCCTAACCACTGGACCGCCAGGGAATTCTCGGGAATGGGCTTTTCAATGACAGGTCTAGAGGGTGTTAGTCAGCTGCCCTGATGAGAAGCACTGAGGCCATAAACTTGGCTGTGCCCTTCACTGAAGCCCCTCCATCTGGTTGCCCCACAGAATCCAGGCTCTAAGTGAGGGTGGTGGATCTGGTTTTGCCATTGGTTGGTACTGGTCTGACATAGAGATAATAGAAGAAAAGAAAGAAGAAAATGGGAGAGAATTCTGATGTCAAAACCTAGGTGAATCTTGACTGATTGGCTTTGGGGAGTTCTCTCCAAGCTGTTTTAAATACACAGACAGTTTGACTTTCTTTTTTTTAAGTGTTCCTTTCATACCTTTGTTCAGACGAAGGGAAGGAGATAAGAGCTTCTAGATGGCTTTTTGTCTTGTTCCCCTGGTAAGCACAAGTGTGTTTCTTGCAACCTAACGTAACAGGTTTATTGTAACCTGAAAATACCCCAGGGCTTTGGTCTAGCACCTTCCCCATGTGTGTGTCAGAAACTTGGCCTTGACCATCATCAGTGCCAAAGCAGAACTAACTCATAGCCCACTGCCTGCCCATCTCAAATGGCGTGTGTGTATCTTCACACAGTGCATATTTTTCTTACTACTTAAGTTTAGCATTTGGTGAATTCTCATAACTCGAAAAAGGGACCGGAGTTCTCTTTCTATTACCTATCATTAGGATGCCTAAGAGTAATTTTCCTTCAGTGATCCTAAATATTCTTCAAAGGCTAATTTGACCTTGAGAAGAAGAGTCATTTTCATAGGCAATTTGACAGCAGAGTTGAAAAATTACCTCTATGCACCCTAACAGGCGCTCTTTTTGGGAAAAGCCACAGAAAGCTGAGAAATGATGTGTAGATGCTCTTCAATCATGTTTCCTCAAAAGGCATATCCGATCCTGAAATGATGGAGTCTGGGAGAGAAAATCAAGTTTAAAAAAAAAAAAAAGAAGAAAAGAAAAACTAAAGGTGTTTCATTTTCCTGATAAAGCTGAGACATAGTGGTCAGACTTTTTTCCATCCTGCTACCACAATTTTAAATTTCTTACTTACCATAAATTTAAACACAAAGAAAGAAAATAATTACCTATCAGTTTCTTGCAAGCATCACCTTTTACTGACAGCACCTCTACTCTTTTCTTGAAAAATGCTGATCTGCTGATCAGCCAAGGCCACAGCCTTCAGGAGAAGGGACAATTGGTTGAATAGGTTGTGCTTCAGCAACCTCCACGTTCTTGGCTCAGGAGGTCTGGACTTGGGCCTCACTGTGAATTTCACATTTCAGAGCACCTGATGAGGGGAGAGCACTGAGTGATAGAAAATGTGAGGCATTTATAACACTTGTGATGGTTACCAGGGCAGGTTCTGGACCTGGGTTCACATCCAGGTTCTTCCATGTACAAGGGGTTAACTCTCTGTGCCTCAGCTTCTGCATCTTTAAAAAGGGACTAACGACCCCGCCCTGGGAGTGACGGCGGCTGGGATGAGATAATTCCGGTTACGGACCTAGAGCAGGGCCTGCCCCCGTACAGCTCAGACGTTGTTGCTGCTGCTGCAGGTCTCAGTGTTTCTATAATAGATTGAGTCTCTGCATCCGGGAGGTTAAGATTTCCTGGAAGCAGGGCTTGGGAGACTTTTAAGGCATAGAATTCAAAGACGCACACATTGTTTTGCTTCTGCTTTTCCCATTTCGATGCCAGAATCGAAGTCTGGATTGTAATTTTGAGGACCACCTGTTGACAACCCTGGCAACGCGAACAGGTGTTGTTTTTAAGCCCACTAGAGACCACTGACATATCTGAATTCAGAAGGCCTAACATGGCATCATTTTAATTCACCGTGTGTAGGTTTGGTATGTATGGCTATTTAATTTTTGGCCTAAGAATTTCACCAGTTGTAAAATTCCCTGATGTCCGTTTATGGGATTACCTTTGCAGAATCATAATTCAGCAAACATTTATCACCAATGAGATTTGTAGAACCTGCCCAGAATCTTATAGAATTTATTCTGCAAAGTGTCACCCTACTCCACTTACATGTCTGTTGCAAGTGATCTGCTTACCAACATATTAAGAAATTCCCCTTAGGAAACAGCAGTGGTCTCAGGCCAACACACATAGGCCAGCTACTGCTGGAACACCCTTTGTTCCTACCTACTTGCACACCATTGTCTGAGATTGCTGCAGCCATCCTTGTGTTTAGTTACTGTGGGACTTCTCTCCTCAAGCTTTATGAAAACCTTCACTTATTCTTCCTTGAATGACAGGTCTGTCTTGTCTGTCATGGGAACAGTTCTGCCAATTCAAATGTGACTATGGTAATAAACAGTAAAATGATTTTAAAAAAAAGTGTTGAGTGTCCAAAAGTTGAGTGTTGGACACATGCAATCTAAACACCCTCCCACCATCCCAGCTCTGTCTCCCAGGGAAAGGAGTCAGGACTTCTGTCTTGTCTGTCTGGGGAGAAACAAAGTTTCACAGCAGTGGTTTCCAAACCTCAGTCATTCTCCAACCATCTTCATGTCTCCTGCCATGTCTAAGTAATACCTGTCTTATAATTTACTTATTGTTATTTGCACTTACCTAAACATACTGACTTTTGTTACTTTGCCTCATTCTAAGTAATCCTACCTCTGAAATTACATTTGGGTGTGCTGATTGTGTTTTCAATAATACACAGGAAAGTGACTACATAGATATTAAAATGAAATCTACATCTGTCTCACATAAAATGATTTCATCCACCAACTTTGGAACACAAAGCATCCTTTGGGGGATACAGCCCCAAGAATCTGGTGGGAGAGTGAGTTTTTAAGGAAGGAATATTTATTTGAGGCAGAACCATGACCAAAGGCCCCTGCAAAACTGTGGCCCTGGGCCCTCAATGGCTTGCTCAACTGTCAGCCCAAAGCTGAGGACTCCAGAAGGACAGACACAGAGGAGCCATTTTCTGTCAGTGACAAGGGAATATGTCTCAGACAGCTGTCACTGAACAATTAATCTTCAAAATGAGATCTCAATTACCAAACATGTGTCCTCATGAGCAAGGCCCTCTTCTCATCATCCGAAGCCGCTATTAGACACAAATAATATATATTTTTTCCATTCATAATTATCTCCTCTTACCGCAGTCTCGATGGTTATGATGTATGTTGTAACTGGTTGACTCCTCGCTGTTGGAATTGTTAACATATTGTGAAAATATGCACAAAATCATTCTTTCCAAGCTGACTTTTGCTGTTAAAATTAGAAAGACCAATATGAGTTTGAACAGCATGAAGAGGAAGAGTAGGTGATCAATTCTTGTGCTTGGAAATGCAATTGCCTCTCTGGAGCCAGGATTTCTTGCTTTTGCATCTTATTTCTTCTTGTGCTGACTATAATAAAGACAATAAAGTAAAGGGAAAGGGGGTGGAAGCTGAGAGGGAATAATGGGATATTTTAGTATAAAGTGATTTTGATTTTCATATTTTTCTATTTGTATTAACAGATAGACTTAGCTATTAGAATTTCGACACAAATAAAATGCACTTGGTTTTTCGAGGGGTTTTGCAGTGAATTTTTTATTCTAATATCTCTTGATTTGCTGTTCATCCAGAAGAGAGAAAAAGTATTGAAAATTAGAAGGAAAAATCCAGATAATAAACATATTTTTAAAAAATTTGTCACTAAAATTACACACACATCTATTGAACTGACAAAAACCAAGCCGATTTATTCAGATCTGAAATGGCAATGGTGTCTCCAAAGAGAACAATGAATCCTTTGATTTTTAATGGCAATTACGATTTTTGTTTTATCAGCCATAACTGGATGAAAAATACTTTCTTGCTCCATCAGGAAAATAACTTTCCATTCTTTCTTCCATCCCCTTTGGGAATCTCACTGGTTTCCTGCCCAGGATTGGTTTTCTTTCTGCCAATGTTCCATGGGTGTTTTGTTCCATGAAACCATTGGGAGAAACAGGTCAGTCACTCACGGAAGCTGAAGTTAATTGTGTTTTTGGCCTTTCATTCCAGAAACATTCTGTGAGCTGCAAGTCCCAGAACTGAGGTCCAAAAGCCACTCCCCAACCCCACCCTGTCACCAAAACAACTGTGTCATTTTTCCCTGACCCTACAAAGACCTTCCCTTACTCTGGGTCACAACAGTGCCATCTTCCCTGGGGGGAGACTCCAGCCTGTGTAGAAGAGCACCTTGTCCTGGGCGTCTAGTGGGTCTGACATCTAGAAACCAGAAGCCTGCCTTGGTGAACCCCCAAAACTTGTTTTGAAATATCAACACTTTCCCTGTTTTGAATAGTAAGCACAGATTTGTTCAGCAAAGAGCTGTCTGTCCCTCCTGCCTCAAAGGATTATTTCAAAACTTGAGTATTTTCCTCACACCCAGCACTAATGAGAAGTGGAGGGTGATGGGAAGAGAGTAAGTTCTTATAGACACATATTATGAAAAATTAATGTCATCCCAAAGCAGACCACCCAGACAGAAAACACATCTCCTGTACAAAATGAGGGGTGAGGGACACACTTCTAATTAAAGTTTCAGTCTTCATCCAGATCTGTGTTAAAGCACAGAGTAATTTTTTTGCAATGTTTGGTTTCACTATGGATAGTTTGCAAAGACAACATGAGATTTAGCTTAGCACCAGAATCTCAATTAATATTTATTTCCACATAGTCTGTGTTCAGGGCCTAGATCTCTTTGTGGGAAAGGAGCTACCAAAATCCCAGCTACAACGTTCTCTTTGGATAACGTTTTAAAATGTACATAAAAGTTTATTATTTAAAATTGCACAGGGTGCTTTAAGGGAGCATACTTTCAAAGTTAGGATAACCTGATAATAAACATTTGCAAAATAGCACATATGTTTTAAGGAAACATACCTTCGAAGTTAGGATGACCTGGTTATAAACATCCGTCTCCGTGTTTTATCAGAAATCTCTGGAGCTTCAAATTTTAGGGACTGAGAGAAGTGAAGGTCTGCAACATTCTTGAGAGTGCCTTGGTTGGGTTGATGGGTAAGTCATCTTTGCTTAAGCATTTCCCTTGGTGGGGTATTGATCAGAAACTGCATATATGGTTTTACTTGATGTCCTGACCGTTCCAATAGATTAAATGTATTTCAAATAGATAAGCTAGGAGACGGGTTTAAATATGCAGAACAACAGAGCAGGAAGTCCATATGGCATGGAATAAAGACACATACACTTCTGAAAACTTAAAAGTCTGTCATCTGCTAAGCCTGCCCGTAATAGCCACTCTCAAAGATAATTGCCACCCATGTGTCCTTGATGAAAAGTGCATCATACTACTCAGGAAACTGGCTTAAACTGCAACAAGAAAGATGTAGATTAGCTGAGGCAGGACTTCCTGCCTGAGCAACCCTGGGTTATGAGAATAAAGGGCTGCGAGTGGACCCTGAGATGGGCCTTTATGTCCTCGGACTTCCATCCCATCTCCTTCTCTTTGGACCTTGAACTGCTCCCTGAGCTGCCGAGTAGACAGGTTGTAAGTGTCTCCAGCATAATTGGAAATGTGGGAAAGTGAATTTTAAGAAACTTAGCTTGTTTCTTCACTTCCCAAGTGTGCAACTGTGATGGATTCTGATGGAGCTAACCTACGAAGGATGACTGAGACCAGCTTGACGATCTTGGGCACTGTTCTGGGTGCTGGGTGGCTGCCTTCAACATCTTATCATCTGGCCAATGAGGCAAGCCATGGGGACTCAGCAACCTCACCCACAGGCAGAGTTGCAGGAAAGTGAGAAAGGAGAAAGGGCAGGGAGTGGGGACCATCCAGGAAACGGTTTCACCCACAGAGTAAGACAACTTCAAAGACGGTAGGCAGGGGAACCCAGGGGAAGCTAGGGCAGTGGATCAGTGGGAGAACGGCCAGACTTGAATTCATGAGTTCCCAATCCAAGGCTGCGTGAATGGGGACTGGCGACAGGAAAAGTCAAAGAGGGAAACAGCCCACGTGTGAGAGCGCACATCCTGAGCATGGTGGGATATGCCACTAGCATGGCAGAGCCACGGGCTTACCAGGGAAACCAGGGATTTGTATTCCATTCGAGGTCGAAGATTTTGAGTCTTAAGTTTTCTTGAATCTCTTGCAACTGTGAAAGTCAAGAACATGCTGGCCACCAATGGGTTTGCACTTCTGTACACAGTTAATTAAACCTATTGTGTGATCCCTTGAACATATGAAGGGACAGACCAAATGCTGGTGACTTGTTGATGCCTCCGAGTCCATGTCTATGGGGTCACTTCTGACTCTAGAGCACTTTCATCCTGGGAGCACTATCATCTGTCCCAGCAGCTCACAGAGGCCCGAGAGGGGCTGCTGGGGCCGGGAGGGGGTGGCCGGCACTGGCACGTGCAGGTCTGGAACGGACAGAGTAATGCGTCTTCTCTCGTGAACCACAGGGGCTTCTGTGGCGGGCGGGAGGCGGGGACAGCCCTGGCATCTGCTCCTCCCTGGCCCTGCTTCCTTTCAGAACCCCACACGCGCAGGCAAGGAATGCAGGCGGAACCCGGGCAAGACTCCCGCCATCCAGGCATCAGGACTCAGGCCCTACACCCGCCTGCGCCTGTGTGCCAGGCTCGGGTACATCTGGTTAGTCCTGGAAATGCCCTTGAGCTGCTTAATTTGCACTCCTGCTTCAGAGACTGAGTATTAGAGAGAATTACAAACACTCTTTTCTTTGGATTCCAGGTTATTTTGCCTATTTTGGGGTAATAATTCTCATTATGCTTTGTGGTCCTTTTTAATAAAAATGACATTCCCCTTATCTTTAAAGGTTGAAATCTCAGCCTAATGTATGACCCACACCATCCTTGGAGAGTTATAAAAATTAGATGATATAACCTCACATTTCCTGATAATGAACATGGTAATGCTCCGGCCCAATGAGAGGGAGACAAGAGATGGGGATTTATGCTTTAATAATCCTGCTTAGATTGGTGTGTATGGCTGTAGGCAGTGGGCCGCTGTAGGGCGCAGCAGGCACACAGCTTTCCTGGCCAGCAGGGCAATATTTTTATGGCAGTCAATCTCTCTCGAGTGAGGGCTTTGTATACTGTACCAGGGGACGGCTCTGGCAGTGGCTTAGTATATGCAATTGCTCTGAAAATAAGACTATTCTTATCATCTAGAAAAATACTGCTTAGAACTGTTGCTCTTTGGTTCTTAATGTGTAGATGCCGCTCTGGGCACCCGCTGCTGCCAGGCGTGATGCTGGCTGCCACACGTACCATTTTCCCATTTATTCTTCACGCTCTTCCTATGAGGTAGGCAGTGAGAATGGTCCTGTTTTACACTGTGACCTTTCTGAGGGCAGGGACCATGTCTTCATTTCCGTACCCGCAGTGCCTGTGGCAGTTCATAAGAGGTAGGTTCGTCAGTGTTGCTAAATAAGGAATGACAAACCTGTGATAGTTAATTTTATGTGTCAACTGTGCCAGGCCACTGTACTGAGATATCTGATTCAACATTATTCTAGATGTTTCTGTGAAGGTATTGTTTTGGATGAGATTAATGTTTATATTGGTAGACTCTGAGTCAAGCAGATTATCCGCTATAGTGTTGGTGGGCCTCATCCAATCAGTTGAAGGCCTTAATAGAAAAAGCCTGATCTCCCCAAACAAAAGAAATTCTGCCAGCAGACGGCCTTTGGGCTAGAACTGCAACTCTTCCCTGGGCCTCCAGCCTGCTGGCTTAACCTGCAGATGGTGGATTTGCCAAGCCTCTGCAATCATGGGAGCCAATTCTTTAAAATAAATCTCTCGGACGTATGAACGTCAAGGGGGGGAAAGTGGCGGGGGGTGGGGTGGTGGTGGGATGAATTGGGAGATTGGGATTGACACGTATACACTAATATGTATAAAATGGATAACTAATAAGAACCTGCTGTATAAACAATAAATTAAATTAAATGTAAAAATTAATAAATCTCTTGGGTAGATAGACAGACATCTGACTATATCTATTATCTATCTCTATCTCTGTCTCTGTCTCTATCTGTATATCTCCTGTTGGTTATGTTTCTCTGGAGAACCTTAACTAATACAAGACCCAACAGATTTTCAAACATGAACCTCATGAGAAGCCTTAGGGACTTTTAAAAAATACTGATTTCCTGGGCCCCATCATCAGATATTCTGATTTAATTGGTCAGGGTATAGATAGGAAATCAGTATTTTTTTAAAAGCTCCCCAGGTAGCAATCAGAGAAATGAAAATCAATGAGATAGTTTGCATACACTAAGATGGCTATAATCTAAAAGACAGATGATAACAAGTATTGTCGAAGATGTGGAAAAATTGAAACCCTCATCCATTGCTGGTGGGAATGTAAAATGTGCAACCACCTTGGAAAACAGCCTGAAAATTCCAAAAATGTTAAATGTAGAATTACCACATGACCCAGCTATTCCACGGCTAAGCATAAACACAAGAGAAATGAAAGCATACATTCACTTAAAAACATGTACGTGAGTATTCATAGCAACATTATACACAATAGCCAATCGTAGAAACAACACAAATGCATATCAGCCGATGAAGGGATAAATAAAATGTGGTATATCCTGCAATGGACTATCATTTGGCAACAAAAAGAAATGAAGTATCAATATATGCTACAACATGGCTGACCTTTAGAAACATTATGCTTAGAAGCCAGACACAAAGGACACACATTGTATGATTCCATTTATGTGAAATGCCCAGAAGAGGAAAATCTAGAGAGGCAGAAAGTAGATTAGTGGTTGTCTAAGGCTCAGGGGAGATGGGGGAGAACTGAGAAGTGACTATTTAATGGATATGGGGGTTCTTTTTGGTAAGATGAAAATGTTCTAAAATCAATTAGGTGTTGGTTGCATAACACTGTGAATATAACAAAACCACTGAATTGTACACTTTAAATGGGTGAATTGTATAGTGTGTGAATTATGGCTCAACATGTTTAAAAAATTCCCCAGGTTGGGGGTTTCCCTGGTGGCGCAGTGGTTGAGAATCTGCCTGCCAATGCAGGGGACACGGGTTCGAGCCCTGGTCTGGGAAGATCCCACATGCCGCGGAGTAGCTGGGCCCGTGAGCCACAATTACTGAGCCTGAGCGTCTGGAGCCTGTGCTCCGCAACAAGAGAGGTCGCGACAGTGAGAGGCCCGCACACAGCGATGAAACAGTGGCCCCCGCTCGCCACAACTAGAGAAAGCCCTCGCACAGAAACAAAGACCCAACACAGCCAAAAATCAATCAATAAATAAATAAAATTTTTTAAAAAAAGAAAAAAAGTTCCCCAGGTGATTCTCCTGTGGCCTCGATTTGAGAAACACATGCCACTTGAAGAGTGGTCCACAGAGAAGCAGCACGAGTCTCACCCGGAGCTTCTTAGAAGTACAGATGCTCAGCCACGCCCCCAGACCTGCTGGGTCAGAGGCTGCATTTTGACAAGTGTCACTGGCTTCCTGTGCACATTCAAGTTTGAGAAGCAGCTGCTGTAATAGACCTCCCCAGGCCTCTGGAGTCACCCACAGCCTCTGACCTCTCTGAGAGCCTCATCCTGCAGCTTCCTGGGTCTGTTGGGAAGGTTCTCCAAGACAGAAGTCTCTGGAGCAGCTTCCCTGGAGTATCCTTTGCAGGAAATATTTATATTGTACTTGGGCAATTTTCATTTATAAAAAGTGATGACCCTTCTGCCAGTTTTCAAGTTTTTTGTTTTTTTTTTTTTAAAGATTTTTATTGAAACAAATTCACAAGTCTTTCTTTTTGGGGAGGGAGGGGAGCAGCTTTCCTATTTGTTGGTTGGTTTGTTGTATTTTTTTTTTTTAAATGGGTTATGTTTTTCTTTTTTTTTTAAATTTATTTATATTTATTTTTGGCTGTGTTGGGTCTTCGTTTCTGTGCGAGGGCTTTCTCTAGTTGCAGCGAGCGGGGGACACTCTTCATCGCGGTGCGCGGGCCTCTCACTATCGCAGCCTCTCTTGTTGCGGAGCACAGGCTCCAGACGCGCAGGCTCAGTAGTTGTGGCTCATGGGCCCAGCTGCTCCGCGGCATGTGGGATCTTCCCAGACCAGGGCTCGAACCCGTGTCCCCTGCATTGGCAGGCAGACTCTCAACCACTGCGCCACCAGGGAAGCCCCAGTTTTCAAGTTTCGAGTGGATGAACAGTGAGGGAACAAAGGCAAAAGACAGAGAAGGAGGCACCTGCCCCCAACGAGGGCTCCATCTGTTCTTCCTGCTCCGGGAGCGAGGACAGCTCAGGCTTGAATTTTCAGGATGGCCTTCCTTGGGGCTCGCTGAGGCGTAGGAGCTCTTCATAAATCAGCTGCTCTGTAACTCATTTATTCATTCATTCATTCACTCAGGGGAGTCCTTCAGGAGCAGGAACCACACCTGGTGCGCCCCCCAACTCTGGCCCTCAGCGGATGCCCGGTGGGTATTCGAGCACTGAAAATGACAGCTGCTCTCACAGAGGGTGAGTCTCCTCTGTGCCAGGCCCTGTGCTGAGCACGTGCCCTCAGTTGTCCTGTTCAGTCCTCACCTCAGCCCCAGGGGGTGGAGGGAGTGCCATCTTCAGATCCATGGGGCGGATGAGGAAATCAGAAGAGTAACTTGCCCGGTGTCACTCGGCTAATATCTGGCAGGGCCAGGATTCAAAGCCAGTGTGTCTGACTCCAGTGGAGGGGCTGGTATCCGGTACATTTGGTTGATTGGGGGTTCTTGGTGTCTGGGAGTGGGGTGGTGTTACGATGGAGGGAAGCCCCATGGGGCTGGCTGTCCACGAGGGGATTCGGGGAGCTGGGAAGCTGAGGCTGGTACCCATGGAAGGTTAGCTAACCCCGCTCTCCATACCTCCAGCCCCAGCAGCCACTGGCTGGGGACAAGTGAGGGACCTGGAGGGGGGTCTTTCCACCTGCTCATCAGGGCTGTACCTGTTCACCACCTCGCCCTGTAACTCCTGACTGACCCGGCCTACTGCCTGCACTAAATCATAAATACATTGCAAGTTCAACTCCACTCCAGTTCTTCTTTTTTGTCATCCCTTTTGTTGGAACGCTGGGCCCCTGAGAAGAGAGGCCAGTGGCCACAGATGGCACTTTAGAAGAGCACCTGCAAAGGGCAGACCTCCTTCTCGATCCGGCTGATTGTTAGTAGCGCATTTCCATTTCACTAATTGCAGGAAAAGTGTCCCCAAGTGAGTGGCTGGCGGTGCCCCCGGCTCTCTGCAGGCGCTTGGTGAAGACACTTTGCAGGCCCTTTGCCCAGGGCTTGGATCTGATCTGAGTCTGTGGCCGGGGGGTCGAGTCTGAGTCGGCTGCCTCTGGCACATCTGGAAAGCCTGCCCACCCCCCTCTGGGGCCCCCATCCATATCGTCCCCTGTTTCCTGTGCCAAGTCCTCTTATTTCCTGAGCATTACAGACCGGCACGAGAGCTGGGTCTGTGTATCTCGGAGAGGCCCTCAGCTCCTCCAAGTCCCTCCAGTTGGAAGAAAAGTGCCCCCGACCCTGCTCTTCCCTGCACCTCCGCAGGGCTGGGTGCCCAGCCTCTCTCAGGTCTGTGCCTGACCTGCTTGCCTTCAGCCTGGCCCAGGCTTCCCGGCTGCTGCTGCACTTACCCACTTCCCAGCCTGGTTCACCGCTAACCCAATTGGATAGCTCTTGCTGTGTTACAATCCGCTCCACAGTCGTAGCTGAAAACAACCACAATTTACTGATCTTCCTCGACTTATGACGGGGAGAAGCCCATCGTAAGTTGAAATTATCATGTCAAAAATGCCTTTAATACACTTAAACTACTGAACATCATTGTTTAGCCTCACCCACCTTAAATATCCTCAGAACAGTTACATGAGCCCGCAGTTGCACAAAATCATCTAACACAAAGCCTATTTTATAATAAAGTGTTGAAGGTCTAGTGTAATTTATGGAGTACTGTACGGAAAATGAAAAACAGCACGGTTGCCTGGGAACAGAATGGCTGTCAGTGTACGGGTTGTTTACCCTCGTGATTGCAGGGCTGACTGGGAGCTGGGGCTTCTGCCCAGCGTCATGAGAGAGCATCACAGGGAATCTTACTAGCCCAGGGAAAGATTAAAATTCGAAATTTGAAGTTTGGTTTCTACTGAGCCCGTAGAGCTTTCACACCACTGTAAAGTCGAAAAGTCCCAAGTCAGACCATGGTAAGTTGGAGGCCATCTGGATATGGGTCACAACTCTAGGAGTTGGTCATTTGGGCTGGTCGGAACCGTGTGGTTCTGGTCTTGGCTGGGCTCACCCGTGCAGTGAGCTGCCGGGCCGGCTGGGGCCTCGCTGGTCTAAGGGGGCCTCAGCTAGGGCGACTGGGCTCTGCTCGCACGGTGTCTCACCCGCCATCTGGCCAGCTGAGCTCACTTACGGGGTGTTGACAGGGTTCTGGGACAGGGGAAGGGCTCAAGGCCTCTAGAAACCTGGGCTCAGAACTGGCCTCACTGGCAGATCACTCCCAATGTGCTCTGCTGGGCAAAGCAGGTCACAAGCCAGTCCCGATTCACGGGTGGAGAAATAGATGCCATTCCTTGAGGGAGGAGATGCAAAGGCACTTTACAAAGGTCATGGGTACAGGGAGCCATGGATAATTGGGGCCATTCCTGAAATCAATCTATGCCACTAAACCCCATCCCTGCGCTGGCCCTACCCTTAACCTTCAAAGCTCAAAACTGATACAGCCCTTATAAATTTTGTCTACACCCCAAAAGAAAGAATTTTACACCCACTCTCTGGCTCAATCCACTTCAAGAGGCCACTAACTGTGCCAGGGCTCCTTGCTGCACTGGAGCTGGCCATCTGGGAGTGACAGGGTCCTGGAGCGGTGGAAAGCAAACCTAAATAGGTACCAATTTAATATTAGTCTTTAAGAATATCTCTAAGTTGTCTTAAAAAGAAAAAACAAACAAAAAAAAACACCCCAGGGGTAGGGATCTGAAAACACATTCTGGAATAGTAAAATTTCAGGCATAGTGTAGAACTCAATAGCATGAGCTCTAGAGTCAGCGTGTCTGGATTCAGATGCCACGTTCACCGCTTCTTAGCCACGAGCACATTACTTCACCTCTCTGTGCCTCAGCTTCCACACGTGTAGATAGTTACAAGAATAGTATCCAGCTCCTAGGGCTGTTTTAACGATTGCATGAGTTAGTATTTGTAAATTGCTTCGGACAGTTTGGGGCACATATCACATTCTCAAATGGGAGCTAGGGTTAGGCATAGGGTAGGGGAGTTCTTAGGGAAGGGCGATGGAAGGAGGGGCAGTTTCCCCAGGAATCCTCAAATCTGACCCTGCACTGCACTCACGTGGTAATTATTTCAACTGGCCATGGTGAGAGACTCATCAGTAAAGGCACAAACCTGCCCAATGGGACCTTCTCTCACAGGAGGATCAGAAGCCGCCTGAAAAGTACCCTATGTGGTCGGCCCCATCCTTCACGTCTGTGTGCTGAGATCAGGGGAAGGAGACTTCTGGACTCTCTGGCTGGTCATGTGCTGGCGGTTTGTCCCTGCAGACTGTGTGGTTTGTTCTGCTCTGGCCCAGCTGCCACCTCACTCACATGCCCCCAGGATCCAGACGGAGGTTAAGCAGGTTCTTTCCTTAAGTCCCTGAAGGTGGTGGAGATTCTGGAGAACTAGGTGTGCAGCCTGGGGCTTTATTTAGCCCTCCATCACCAGCCCGCTCTGCTCTGGCTACAATGACCATCCCTCTGTGTCATGAGCACACCAAGGCCCGGCTTTGGGTCTCGGCACAAGTTGTTCTCCCTGCCTGGGATGCCCTTCCTCCAGAACTTCTTGTCACTCAGGTCTCGGTTCAAATGTCACCTCCTCAGGGAAGTCATCCAAGCCAAAGTAGTCCTCCAGTTTCCCTAGAACTGCTCCCTATTTTAAGATTCTACATAGCACTTATCATAATCTTATTTCTCTTTTTTTTTGTTGCTTGTTTATTCATGTATCTGTTTGTTTGCATATCTACCACTTTTCCCACTCTGTCATTGGAATGTCAGTATCAAGATGACAGGGACATTTTCTTGTTCACTACTGTATTCCTAGTGCCTAGTTCGATTAGCATAGTAGGTGCTTAATAAATATCTTTTGGGTGGATAGATGGATAGAAGGATGGGTGGATGGATGGATGGGTAGTTGGATGGATGGATGGATGGATGGATGGATAATCCAGAGTATTTGTTAGCAGGGCAAGGCATCCTGGTTTCTTGTTTTTGAAACCAGGATAAGGAGATGCATCTTTTATTATTTAAAAAATCACTCTGACTGCAACACTGTTATCAGCTTTACTTCCACATAACACACACTGTCCTTAGCAATTTATTTGACTTCAAAGTCCACATGGCTATTGCAAAAGAGTAATGTATAATGTGCAAAAAATAATAACCATAGCTTCATTTTCTAGAGAGACATAACCATAGCTTCATTTTCTAGAGAGGTGTCTCTCCAACTTACCTTTACCAACCTCACAGGTGATACACCTTATTGTTTCTCTCATTTGCTGATTCCTTCTTCTCTGGTTCCATTCTACGGTTGAGCCCTTCTAATGAATTTCTAATTTTCGTTATTGAATTTTCACCTTCAGAATTTCCATTTGGTTCTTTTTATAAATTGTTATTTCTTTATTGATATTATCTATTTGATGTAATAGTGTCATCCTTACTTCCTTAAGCATGGCTTCCTTTAGTTTTTTTAATGTATTTATAATGGTTATTTTGAAATCTTTTCTCTGTTATATATGACATCTGGTCACCTCCATGAGTATTTTTTGTTGCCTAATTTTTTTACCCTTAGTCTATGGGCCATTCTTTCCTGTATCTATGTATGTCTCATAAATTTTGTTGGAAAGTAAGACATTTTAGATAATATACCTCAGCCACTCTGGTTATTGGCCCCTCCCTAAGACTTGTTATTGTTATTTGTTTCTTTATTTGTTTAGTGATGGGCTGGATCATTTAGGTAACTCTATTCATCCCTTACCTCCCCTCCCCATAATGTGAAGCTGCCAGTGTTACTTGTCAGAGGGCATGGCTTTGAGTAAGCCCACAATCACCCAGGGATGACAGTAGTTTTGGCAGGGTTGTTTTTGAACATCTCTCTCCCTGACCATACTCAGCTGTTAAATTCCACTAATTGCCATCTGATTATTCTATTTTTGTCAACATTGCCCTGAGGGCACAAATTGATAAACAATCAAATCCAGGCTCCTCTGACGGGGTAGTTCCCAGAGTCCAGGTTTTAGATTTGTTCTGACCCTAGGAAGGCTCCTCCCAGATTTCTCTTTCCCTTGTTCTCTCCAGCAAACGAACTGGTCTACAATTTAACCTATATCTCCGAGGAATCTACCAATCTCCTCCCAAAATGCCTTTTACCACACTTCCACTGTTTTTCAGGGTGGAAACTTGAACTTAGACTTAGACTTGAACTTCTCCATACTCCATTGCCAATCGAGTCAGTTACTTTGAAAAGAGATAAGGAGTTCTCTGTTTTGTAACCTGCTTCTCTCCCCACGCCCCACCTTCCCACCCCCCGGGCAATGTCTCTGCACTACAGCTGCGGAGCTGGGTGTAGGGATAACCGTGTGACTCTCTCTGAGTGACAACCCTACTTTTAGGAGCTGAGCGCTTGGTGTGGGTGGGGAGGCAGTAGACTCAGAACTTCTCAACTTGCTGCTCCTGACGTGGAACCGCCACCCTGTGAGCCAGGACAAGGGTGATTAGGACCCAGTATTCTTACTTGCCTTGATCAAGGTAGAGATTTCATCCTTTGAGTGGAGGCTGGGTGGAAGGAGAAAGCCCCTACCTGTTAGTTACACTAGTTATTGATTTCCAACCTAATTATATTATAGAAAGAACATGCTTTGCATGATAACAGTTATTTGGAATTTTTTGAGACTTGCCTTATGGCTAGAATGATCATATAATTCAACGTACACAGAGGGACAATTTTGTCTGGAATAAATGCTAAACCGCATAGATGTTAAGACAAGAAGTATAAACTGGTACTGTCCTAGAAACCAGAATGTGTGTTACCTATTTACGGCTGAGTATGTGATGAAATTTTTAAATGTTTCACGTGCATTTGAAAAGAGTAAGTATTTGTCTGGTGCAGGCTTCTATGCATGTCCATTAGACCAGACTTGATTATTATCAAACATTCTTTATTTTTACTGAATTTTTGCTTGTTTAATCTCTCAGTTGCTGGAAGATGGGTGAAAATATTCCAAATGATTTATGTCTATTCATGCTTGTAGTCTGTCAATATTTGTATCACATTTTGAAGATATATTACTTTAAAATCTGTATAAGTTTCTTTGTGTTTTACTTTTATCATTTTAAAGATCTTAATCTCTACTAATGCTTTTTTCTCAAATTCTATTTGATCTGCTACAAATATGACATCATCAACTTTCTTCCAGTAGAAATTCGGTTAGAATTTAACCCTCAAGACATTACTATTATTAGTAGTAGTAATATTATCATCATCATCATTCTGGGCAATCAATGTTTCAATTTAAACACATTCTTTCCTCTATTCCTTCTTTAATCTCAGATCTTACATGTGGAAAATTTCAAAGAATACAGAACAGTATAATGAAGTCTAATATACTCTGGCTTTTTAAATATTTACTCTTTCTCTTTGGTGTATTAAAGTTTCATATGTGTGTATTTCTTTTTATATATTTGGGAGGGGAGAATCATTGTGATTTATTTCTTTTACCTCTTCAAATATTGCTTTTGCTCCATTCCTTTTAACTCTAATTCTGGAACTTAATGTAGACCCAGATTTCTCAACTTCAGCACTATTGCCACAATTCTTTGTGCACAGGCCTGTCCAAAATATCGTAGGCTGTTTATCTGCATCCATGACCTCTAGCTACTAAATGCTAATAGCACATACCCTCTACCCTCTACCAGTTGTTACAACCGAGAATGTTTCCTGGAGGGCAAAACTGCCCCTGGTTGAGAATTACTTCCTTAGACATATATTAAACCTTTTAATTTATCTTTCCTGTTTCTTAATGTCTCATTCATATATTCTAAATCTTTGTTATTTCTGGACTGTAATTTGGATAATTTCTTTACTACTTCTTTCTTCAGCTATCTTAGTCATTTTTTATAGTTTCCTTATCTATGCTTATATTCAATATTATCTTTTATTTCTATAAACAAAATTCTCTTAGGTTCTGTCTCTGATAATTTCAGTATTCAAAGTCATTGTTACTGATTTTTGTTTATGCCAATACTTACTTTTGTTCCCTCCCTTCCTTGTGTGCTCAGATGAGTTGCTCATTTTCCTTGGAAGTTTATATGTGGAATTCTTCATCTGTGGAATGAAGGTGGCTTTTTTCAAGGAGGATTTAATTTAGCTTCTGCTGGATGCCTGGAATCACTACTAATCTAGGACCACTTAAATTGTGGGTTTGAGGGTTTTCAGACTCCAGGTCATAAGAATTCTGGCTGCAGACCTGAGTGCAGACTAACTGGTTGGTATCTATTCTCAGGGATTCTTTGCTCCAAAGTTCAAGGTAACATTTCCAGGAATCCCATTGGTAGTAAGGAGGTAGCAGAGTTATTTCTAATTCATCCTTACACAGAAGGTTTGGCTCCTGGAATCTTGGTTTTATTAGTTAGGATCTCCTATTCTACTCCCATCCTCCTAGGTGGACCCTGCATTCTGTCTTTTGTGCCCTGTGAAGCTGTGAAAATCTAAGCTCAATATACCTAGCTCTGCAAATGCCCCAGGGTGAATGAAAGCGGTTCAGTTTTCTACTTACCTCCTGGGTTCATACTTTACTTTGTTTTTTGCCTTTGTGCTCCTTATTTTCTCCAGCTCATCAATGCACTTCAGAAGGTGTTTACAATTTTTTTGCCAAGGTTTTTAGCTATTTTCAATGGGAAAATTGGTCAGGGTACCTCGTTTGTTACTTTGCTGGAAATGAATATCGAGTTCCCTTTTTTTCCTTTCCCTAGTTACAGACCAATTAGCTTATTGGGCATGTCATTTATAACTAAACATGTTTTATCCATAGTGCATAGCTAGCCTGAATTTCTCAGATCAGTGTTTTACAGGAGGTGCAGATGGAAAAATAAGTCAGGAACACTATTAGATGGCTGTTTTCAAGAACTTTCCTTCCTTGTTGACTCCCTGGCTGCAACCAATTATAGGCCAACACGTGTGAACTTAACAGATTCTCGTTATCAAGGCTCTCCCAGACCACACACTGGGACACCACTGAGCAAATCACTGTCTCAGCCCAAATGGTTGCCGGACTGATCAGTGAATAATTTCCAGCATTGAGGAAACAATTTCTGGCATCCGCATCTTTTTAACTTGTTTCTCAGTGATTGGTGCCACTTTTTTGAATGAGCTTGGAGAGTGCCCACCTGCAATGAAGAATAGAAAAATATGCCAGGGAGATAGCTTGCTGTTACTGCTTGCGAATGGCCATTAACAATTATGAGTCAGAGGATGACGACAGTGGTGTTTACTCTGTACCACTCACCATACTTGGGACTTACCTGGATTAATCAATCCAGATGATCTCATCTAATTAGTCTCAAGAACAACTGGCCTTGTTGTTTAATTATTGCCAGAATCAAAACTGATCAAGAACTGCTGTATGGCTAATAAACCACCTCAGCCACTCACCTCATTTACTCATCTTGGCGTTAATTTTGGCAACTCGCTCAAGTAGGTGGGTGGAACTATCAGCATTGCACCCCATAGATGTTTCAATGGTGTATTGTTTTTCTTTTGGCTGCGCCATACGGAATGTGGAATCTTAGTTCCCTCACCAGGGATCGAACCCGTGCCCCTGCCGTGGAAGCACGGAGTGTTAACCACTGGACCGCCAGGGAAGTCCCTCAGTGGTGTACTCTTATGGATGAGGTAGGTATTTAGTTTTCCAATTTAGTATTCCTATTTTATCCTAAGATAAAATTTTTACAGTTACAATATATGACATGAAACAGTTAGGCATTGATCCCTATTTGTAATAGATATTTGGGGATGTGCGCTATGGAAAATCTTGGCTCTGTCTGCAGGTGCATCTTTCATCATGGCCAAGTGGAGATGGAGTGGCTTCCTCTTCTCGCTCAGGACCTCGATATGCAGCCCATCCATTCTGTATGCCAGTGACTTCCAAACTTTGTGTGAAACAATCTCAAACCTACCAAAAAATTTGACAAGAGTGCTACAAATAACTTTTTGTCCTGAAGTAGTTGAGAGTGAGTTGCTGAATTGCAGATTATCAACTCATTATTTTTCTTTCTGTGTTGGCACTATCTTGTCTTCAAGTCACTTATCAGTTTTGCGTCCTGCGTGGGTAAAGATTGAGAAAAACTTTGAAGTGAAGACCAGATGACACCAGTCTTGCCAAGAATAAGGGAGAGGACCCTATTTGTGAAGAACACAGGCAGCAGCATTTGCCAGCTGGGGTTTGGTTCTCACGCTGTTCTTGGCAAACCTGGATGAAGCTCCAGATGGGTATCTGAAGGGCAGGGATCCCGTGCCCAGGTCGTGAGGTCTGAGACTTTTTAGTGAGGAACTCAACAGAAAATTCTTGTAAGACTCATGGCTTCACAATGACATATGTAATGGTTAAGGGGAAAGAATCAGTTCCTAGGCAACTGATCCAGTGCAATAAAGTATTTGGTGGTAATAGGAAACATCGTGCCCATTTTCTGCGAGATTTTGCATCCCTTCCCAGGACTTCTGGTCTCCAGACACTCTTCACTTATTCTTGTATTTAGACAGCCTAACTCTCCTTGCAGGAGGGGTGATTCCAAGATGGGTTGGGCTTTGGGACGTGCCTGAACGGCCCAGCTATGTTGTTGTAAATTAGCATTACTGGCAGGGCCCATCTGTCCAGTTTACATTGTGTAACTGATGCTGTTCTTCTTTTGTTGGTAAATTTTTAAGATGGTTCAAGTCTTATCCATGTCACCATGTGTGGAGAGGAAAGAACACACGCTTTGGAATCTCACTTCCCAATGTGCTTGCTTAGGAGTGAGATGCATTTATTAGTTTCATCTGTAAAATGGGAGAAATAATCATGTCTTCCTTATGGGCTGCCCCGAGGAGTTAATGAGATGAAACGTAAAGTGCTTTGCCAGTGCCTGACACATGGTGGGTGCTGCGTGAGGGTAGCTGAGATGCCAATGGTGTTATTGAACTCAGTGAGCCTTTCCTATCAAGTGGGCAGGGCAACAGTACGGAGCTCCCAGGGCAGGAGACGGGTGTTTAGCGTCCCTGACACTGGGATTCTTCTCAGCCTCACTCTGAGTTGAACTGGTTGGCTACACTCCCTTCCAGAGGAATCACTGGCCACAGATGATTACAAAACAAGCATCAAGTCTCCCACCTCCTAACTGCCAACTCATCTCCTGACCTCCAGGTGGACTTTCCCACCAACACTCTGCCAGCAGAGTGGCCCTGGCATCCTACGCAATCTCACCTCCCACCTCACACCTCTGCCTGGTCGCAACCCTGGAAGCATCTCTGAACCTACACTTGCATCCACTGCCTCTTTGCTTGCTTTCCCCAAGATAGGGACTTTCAAACATTTTGTTACATGGCAGCATTCCTCAGTAGCTGATATACAAATGAGAATGGGAAGTGTGAAGTGGAGGGCAATAGGATGAGGACCACCACCTAACCCTCCCCCTCAGCACTGACCCTGGGGCTCACCCCAAAGCCTCCAGGGCTCTGGGGAGCAGTTTGAAAGCCACTGCCTTGGACAACTGAAACTGCCTTCCAAAGGGCCCCCAACGCCTGCTGCATGCCACTCTCACTGCAGGAATCTTCGTTACCCTCTGGCTGTGTTCTTCCCCTGCCTAAACTGTCTACAGCTAATAGAACCGACTTCTCAGCTTGGCGTTGCTGGCTGTGTGACATTGGGTAAGTTACTTAGTCTCTCTGTGTCTCAGCTTCCACACCTGTAAATTGGAATGGGGCGAATGAAGTCAGATCCAATTATGCATGTAAAATACTCAGCTCTGTGGTTGGCACATTACAAATAAGTGTTCAGGAAATCTTAGATGATGATATATTTGTTATTTACATACATATCATACCTTTCTTATTCAATTGTAAACCTAACCCAGAAAATTTATAAGCTAGTGCTTATTATGGGGCCTGACACATAAGTGCTCAGTGAGAATTTTGACTCCCTATATAGTTTTACAGAACTGTGGCTTTGGGCTTCTAGATCATTATTTCCTAAAGTGTGGGTCAGAGACCATCTGTATCAGAATAATCCTGAGTGTATGCAGATGCCTAGACCTTATTTCAGACTTACTGGGGGGCAGAGCCCAGGAATCTGCATTTCAACATAATCATCTAGGGATTCTTATGCGCCCTGCAGAGAACTGCTGTTGTGGGTGTTGAATGCTTGCCTCTGGTTCTATCTTAGGCTCACCGGACCTCTCTCAGCTTTGAGACAGTAATCCTTTGATCCCATTTCCATCAATCCATGTGTATCAACATTTAATTTTATTTCAGAATCCTCCTCCTGCCCCATACTGTCATATAATCAGCCCCATGCCAGAAATATTGACGTCAACGCAAGAAATTCTTGCAAAGTTATTTCTCCTCTGGCTTAAGTCAAGATATTATTCTGGGGGGATTGGGTCTTTTTGAGTGGCTAGGTCCCACTGTTTAACAATTCACTAATGACAGCAGAAGGCTCTTCATTTTTCATTCATTTACTTCTATGGTAAAGACTTATTTTGGTTTCATGGAGGCAACTAATTAATTACTTAACGTTCTTTTTCATTTTTACCAACATTAGGCCAAATTGACATCGTGGAACAAGCCATCCATACAATATGTGTCATAATTACTGTTTTGCAATTTCACAGCAGCAAAAATTTATTAAAACTTCATGACTCATTAATAGTAAGCCATCATAATTGCTTAATAGAAAAGGAAACTGTGCTAATGATGACGGTTTTGATTAACATATTTGACCTTAAGTCATGAAGTCAAGTGAAATTAATATCACTGAGTGTTGAACATAAGGTTTTTTTTTTTACAGTGTGCATCATTTCAATCACCATAAAAGGCAAATAAACTAGTTTTGAGTTTGACTAGATTTGAAACTCTTTTAACTCTTCACAAAAGATTAAGGGAACATCAATGAACTCCTATACAATGTCGATTAAGTGACAGGAAATCAGTAGATGCATAAGTGGCTCTTTTCTATCAAGTCCTGGAGCAATGCCATCCAACTGGCTGGGTAAACGTGCAGACACGTCACTAGGGTAGGACCCTGTCTCAGAAGAATCTAGCGTATGGTAGGAAAGGACTCAGATGTCCTTTGAAGACTTCACCCTCTCCTAGCAAGATAAATGGAGGGGGTATATGAGGCATTGTAACCCAGAAGACTCTAAATCCCATTAATAAGAACCAGCTGTCCTGTTGGATGTCATAGACTCTGTTGTGTGTTCCAAATGTAGATCTGATGGAATGGTCTCCCTGGTGTGAACCAGGCTCTCTCCTGCCTCTGTGAAGTCTGCATGCTTCAGGCCAGGACAGAGGGAAGAAAGAAAAGAACCTAAACACCCAAGAGGGGAGGGATTATATGTCTTTGTTTCCCAAAGATAGTGTCTACCACATGGCAGGCTTCCAGTGAATTTGATAAGGGTGGGAAGGAAGGAGCCTGGGGGAAACTCAGTTCATACATCCTTTCAAGACCAAGTCTACATGGGCTCAGATCCCTACTATGTGCCTAGCCTGGGTCCCAGTGTCACCTTCATTTTTGACTGTCAGTGTCATCACTAATTTTTGTTGTCATTATCTTTATGGCAGGAGCCGTTGCCAACACGGGAACTTGACAGCAACCCCCTGAGGTAGGTTCTATTATTTATCCCACTTGACAACTGGGGAAACCAAGGCTCAGAGAGGTCAAGAACTTTATTTCTAGAGTTTATACTCTTCAGCACCCATTCGTGATACAAGAGGAGCCTATCCTCACTTTTGGGGGGTGTTCAAAGCCTTGCTGGGGAGGGGAGGTTCATGTCCACAGAACTAAGTGACAATGCAAGGTCACATGTGAGCACAGGAGTGAGTGAGGTGGGCTGTGAGAGTTGTGGGCGCCCCAAAGGTGGAGAACTCCTTGTAAATTGGAGTGACTTGGAAGGCTTCCCGGGGGAGTGGCAGGGTGGGTAAGAGGCAGCGGCGGGTGGAGGTGGGAGGTGGATGGATAGAAGGCAGTGAGGGGGCCCTGCTCATTCAGGACAGCAGGGGAGAAAACTGAGAGGTAGCTGGAACCAGAGGCAGGTTACAGTGGAGTTTCGGAGAAACGGTCCAGGCTGCACAGGGAACAGCTGGAGGCTCAAGGCAAGTGAGATCCTTCCCCCTGGGGGGATGGGGGGGTGGGTTGGGGGGTGGGAGGCAGCAGGAACAGAACAGCAGGTGGACAAAGGGAAGGCAAAGCCGGGCTGGCCAATCAGCTACGGAGCCCGGCGGGGAAGGAGAGGGACAGCCATCACCGAGAGTGCTGGGGTTTGAGGCCAGTCACTGGTCGGGGGTGTGCAGGCACCACACATAACAGGAGACGTTTGGATGCCTTTCTCCCCACCCTCTGGGAACCTGTGACTCCCTCACATGTCCTCTGCAAAGGGGCCACCATTCACCCTACTGCTTCAGGCCAACCTGGAAGCTATGCTTGTTCACCTTTCACTGCAAGCATCGAGTCCCATCACTCCTACCTCCCAATTCCTTCCGCCCCTCCTACCCACTGAACGTGCCCCACCCTCTCTTGCACAGGCCCTGTACCAGCCCTGACTGTTCTCTCTGTCCCTTTGCTGGCCGCGTGGGTATGGGGAGCCCTCCTGCCTACAGCGCTGTGCCCTCTCCCAGTGCCTGGGGTCCCTACCCCTCTCCAGCCTCCCCATCTCTCCACAGTCCCTCCACGCCATCCTCCAGCCTCCCTGGACTGACTTTTTTTTTTTTTTTTAATAAATTTATTTATTTATTTATGACTGTGTTGGGTCTTCGTTTCTGTGCGAGGGCTTTCTCCAGCTGTGGCGAGCGGGGGCCACTCTTCATCGCAGTGCGCGGGCCTCTCACTGTCACGGCCTCTCTTGTTGCGGAGCACAGGCTCCAGACGCGCAGGCTCAGTAGTTGTGGCTCACGGGCTTAGTTGCTCTGCGGCATGTGGGATCTTCCCAGACCAGGGCTCGAACCCGTGTCCCCTGCATTGGCAGGCAGATTCTCAACCACTGCGCCACCAGGGAAGCCCTGGACTGACTTTTGTTTCTTGAATGAATGCACCACGTTCATCCCCACCTCCCGACCTTGACACTGCTGTTCCCCTGCCTGGAGCACTCCTTCCCCACTTCTGGTGCCTTCTTAACATTTAGGCTTTATATCTGAGGACACCTCCTCAAAGAGCCATCCTCTGGCGTCCCGGTCCCTTTCCTCATCACACCCTTTATTTCAAAGTAATAACCACTTCCCATGTATTTAGTGCTTTACTGCGTGCCCACACCATGGGCACCTTGCCTGAATTAGCTCACGTTATCCTCAGACTCACCCTGTGACATACGTGCCATTATCATCCTTATTTTGCAGATGAGGAGACCGAGAGCACTGACCATCTCACATTTTATGTGTTTACCGTCATAAATTCTCCTCCCACGACTGTGTAAGCCCAGTGAGAAGAAAGGCGTGACCTCTCCCATCCTCCACCCCATCCCTCCTGCCGGGAAGGATGCTCGGCACAGAGTAAGTGCTGACCTATGTTAGGAAAGCCAGTGGGTCAGAGGAGGTGGAGGGAGAAGGACTCCTTTGCGGGCAGGCTGGTTCGAGGAGGGGGCTGGTTCTTCCCAGGGAGGTGGGAAATACTGGAAGCGAGTGGGGATGTAGGGAAGACAGCCCTGGCTCGTCACTCCAGGTGGCAACTGAAGCCCAGCAATGAAGGAGCTCTCCAAAGAGGGCAGGGCAGCAAGAAAGAGCAGAGGAACAGAGACCGAGCCTTCCCGGGCAGAGGAGCCGCTTGTGAAGATACACAGGCAATTTGGAGTCAGAACTCATGAAAATGTCACCATTTCACTCATTGCCTAAAAGACATTCTGTTTCATTGTCAGTAAATCCCAAATTAAGACAAAAAATCCAAACACATACATTGATTTTTCACATTACAAGAGGATCACCAATTTAAAACCTCAGGTTTCCTTAAAGACCTAATCCCTCTGTGGCTTTGCGAAATGATGTGATTTGCAGGAAGCCACTTCTGGAGCCAGGCGGTTGCAGGATAACACCTGGGTTATGAGGCAGAGCCTCGAGCTGAGCTGCTGGGGTTGGAATTCTGGGGTCTCCCAGACCTAGGGCACTTTGCCAAGCTACCTAACCCCTAAGTTGATTTCCTCATCTGCAAAACTGGGACAGCAGCACCTATCTCAGCGCTGCTGCAAAGATCCAAAGGGATGGTCAGCATTACCTAGAAGAGTAAGTACTCAGTGAATGAAGGATGCAGGGAAATACAGGTCTTCTACTGGAGATGTGCAAAGGCAAGGGGCAAACAGGGACCAAACTAGAAATGGAGTCGATATGGGGGGTGGTGCTTGGGTAGTGGGGTGCTGTGGCAGACCTGGAGGTCCCGGTTGGCGCCTGAGCAATCTGGACTTCGCGGGTTTTGTGTGAGCGCTGAGTTCTTAGGGTGAGGCCATGCTGAACGCAGGGGCTCCCTGCAGGGTGGGGCAAGGCCAGCTCATCAGTACCTAGAGGTAACCGGGTCCACCAGAGGGCAGCACGGGCACTGCCCTCGTCACACCCCCCACCCCCAAACACACCTTGGTCTTGCTGTGCAACCTTGAGGCATTTTATTGAGGTTGCCACCATCCCCTGCCTCTGCTGCATTTGTTGGTCCATCACAGCTGAGGCTTCTGAACAAATGAACAGCACAGAGCAAGATCGCCTAGCAGACGGGCGCTAAGGATCTGGATTTGGCTTTCCCTAGATTACAGAAGGCGTTATTCAAAGAACACTTAATACCCTCTAAAAACTGCCTTGAAAAACTCAGTGGATTTTAAAAAAAAGACACTCTAGATGTGCTCGGCAAAAGCTGAGAGTCCATTAAAATAGTTTGCAATTCCCCAGTGAGCAGGAAGATGCCGGCAAAGAGACAGGAAGCTAAGGAGAAGGTCACACGGTGGGGGGGATGAGCGAGAGCTGCCGAGCTGCAGGGACTCCTCTGCCACCCACCCGATAAGGGCCTTTCTGGGCCTCCATTTCCACATCCATAAAATGGGGGTGATCAACTAGTTCCCCACCCGCCAGCGGGAGAATGGAAGGAGAACGTGTGTGAAGGAGCTTGGCAAACTGTAAAGCCCTTGCAAGTTAAGGAGATATTGTCTGAATACCCTAGGGATCTTCCAGGGACAGAAGTGTTTTGGAAGAATGAAAACAAAGGGGCTTTGCATCAGAGTGCGGTCGCTTTCCTGTTCTGATGCTGGTACCCACAGGCAGAGGGAGGGGGTCAGGGATTTATTCTCAATGGACTGGAAGGGAAGCAAACTTAGATAAGGAACACGCATTGCAGGAACCACCTTTTTCTTTCTGCCTGTTTTCCATTTTCTTCTCCATTTGGTAACATTTTCTTTCTGAAGATCCTTTCCTGGAGTTTGGAATGAAATCCTGGCAAATCAAGGAATAAAACCCACTTTCCATCACCGATCTTGGTCTGTCCACTTCAGAAGTAGTTGCCCGGGTCCTGAGATAAGATGAGAGCAACTGTGTGATAGAAGTTCTCCAGGTGAGGGCTGCCAAAGCGATCTGCTCTCTTCCCCTACATCTTCCAGCTGTCGGGCAGAAGTGGGTGAGGTCAACATTCAGGGCAAGATGGCTGCGAAGGACTAAATGGTTTTCCTGAGCCAACCCCCCTGCCAGGGGTCTGCTTCCTGCCCTCACCACGTCCCCAGTGGCAAGGGTTCCGGTTCTCTGGGGCCACCATCATTGTACTGAAGACAGAGGAGGCCCAGGAGTGACAGCTGCCGGGGTGGGGGGAGGTTCTGAAGAGGGTGACTGGACGCCCCTCAGAGTTGGAGCTGAGTCAAGTGCTTCCAAAGTTGCACAGTAACAGGCCAGCCATGTTTTTCTGGGCACAGTCTGTGGGTAAATTAGATCTTTAAAGCCGTTAGGCAGGCTTTTGTCACTTGGTGTTAACTGCGTATGTTGCAACGACTTTAATTGGTTTCATGTCTAGAGTGAGGGACCGAGATGGAAGTGGGACTCTCAGGGGAGCGGTCCTGGCACTCAGATGGCTTGTCACATTTCTTTTTTAATCTGCTGTTCTTTTCCTTAAGGCGAGGGAGGTAATGTAATTATCTTTTGAAGACAAACGCATGCTGCAATATGTCAGCTTGGGCTGCTCTCATAACACGGCCCCGAGTGTGGGTAGAGGGAAATGAAGTGGGGATGCGGGTGGGTCTGTGAGCTTTCCAACTCAGAAGCCAGGAGTGTTTTCCCCGCAAGGCTGCAGGGCAGAGTTTGAACGGGCACTGGCATCGAAAAACTGAATTCCAGTCCCGCTCTGCCGCCCTTAGCTGTATGACTTCGCATCAGTCACTTGCCCTCTCTGAGCCTCAGTTGCTTTCGTTGCAAAATTAGATTAATTCTACCTGGGAGTTGTTGTGAGGGCTGAATGAGATCATGTACGCAGAGCCCATCCATCCTGGTGTGGGGGGCGTGTGGTGAGCACCCAGTACCACCAGCTGTTATTGTCATGAGTGTTCTGAGGGCACTATCCACAGGGTGGGCTAACCCTTGACACACTTGCCACCAAAGGAGCCGACCCAGTCTCCCCTTGGGCTGCGTGGGCCTTGCGTAGAGAGGACTCATCCTGTGTCACCAACCACGGAGTAAGCAATTATCTAAAAATCCTCCTATGCACACAGTGTACACAGAGCCCGCGAGGTGCTTCTTCCCCAAATTGCAGCAATTAATCTCTGAAGAGGTTCTGCGGGGCATACACTCACTCTGCGGGGCTTTGCTGGACTCAGTAGGAAACTTCAGTCCTGAGCATGCACTGAGCCACGGCCGCATCTGCCTCTTTCTTCCAAAGAGCAGGGGCCAAACCCTGAGCTGGGTTCCAGCCATTGCACAGTTCAGCTTACTTTATTCTTTAAAATGATTGGTAAAAAAAAATCCAGACATGGTAAAAATGCTGTATCTAGATAGTATCTATCCATCCATTCATCTTTCATCCATTCATTGTCTGTCTATCCACACATCTATATCTCCTATCTATCTATCTATCATCTATATACCTATCTACATCTATCATCTATGTTTTTAAAATGTGTACAAGTAGGACTATACTTTTCATTTTTCTGTACCTTGCCTTTTCACTTAGTATACCACAGACCACTTTCTGTTTCAGTGGATGTACATCTACTTTTTAAAATAGTTGCATAATATTCCCTTATCCAGATGCATCATGAGTTCTTTCACCAGTTCACTGTGGATGGACATTCAAGTTGTTTCAAGTGTTTTACTATTGCAAACTATTCTGCCATGAAAATCCTTTTGCATGGATCTTGCCATGCTGTGTAAGAATGCAGGGTAAATTCCTTACAGTGGAATTGCTGGCTCAAAAGGGATGAAGATTTAAAATTATGATACATATTGTCAAACTGTTTTCTAAAAAAGATTGCCCTTTTTAATGTACCCACCCAAGGTTTTCTCAGGCCAAGTGCTCACTTTATCTTCGAAAAATGGTGAATTCTTTGTCTACCAGCCTGGATGGGAGAACTCTTCACGAGGATAAAAGCCATCCGTGCAGCCAGCACTGCAAGTTTATGTGACTTTTACGGATACTCCTGCTCGTATCTTTCACATCATTGTGTTTTCGTTTATGCTTTATTTATATCACCAAACACAAGCAGTCTTGGATCTGGTTTCTGTCACAGTTTTTATTCACTTTCTCGGCATTTCTCTCAGGGTTTTATTAGTCATTTCTTGTTGCAGCTCCTAAAATTTCGATCACCTGCATGCTGAGATTTGGTTGTGTTAGGGAGATGATCAGAATACTAAAGACTGTGGGAGGAAACTCCAGGTCCCCAGAGTACTACTGCCCCCCCTTTCTGTCTGATGGTTCAGGGGACATCAGAGTCCTTCCCTTCCCGGGGCCAGCCTACTGCTGCTGGCATGAGAGGTTCACTTCCCTGCGACTGAGCTTAGAGATTTCCGCTCAGGCTGTCCTGAGCAACCCAGAGCCGGGTAAGATGTTGGGATCTAGGGTTTTGCCGTACCTTTGAAATACCAAGCCCAGCTCCAAAGGCTCACAAACTTTGGATCCAAGCTGTGGAGTCTGGCAGAAGTCATCCTAAACTTGGTCAACTGAAAGCAGCTCAGAAAGCAAGGGAGTAGGAAAACCCAGTTGAATGAAAAATCACAAAGAACAAAAATGTTCTACAGAATCTCAAGTGAAACACAGGCTTCTGTCCTACAAACAGCAAGGTCTTCTTGGGGTCGAGTGGGCTGCAATTTTCAGACTGAAGCAAACGACAATGGTGAAGTTAATTACTGTGATTTGGGTTTTAATAATTCGCCTTAAAAAATCCTGGTGGTGATAAGGTGCCAGAAATGATAACTTCCCCAGGGAAGTGGGGGAGTCATATTTTGAGCAACCATGACCATGATGCTAATTCTAAAAGAGAAAATCTGGCCTCACGTGATACAAAGTGATTCCTCCTTGCCAGGCACTGAGCTGGATGCTGGAAATAAGAAAATGGCTCACTCTGTCTTTACTTTTTATCAAAACACTTACTATTTCTAAGTTTATACAAATAATTCAATACACATATGATAGTAACTAGAGAACCCACCCACTCTATCCTCTCAATATAAAACTGCATGTTGAAGACATGAGAGAAATATCAGCCATGGCCCTACACTAGAACCTAGCTCTTTTTGGTATTGCACATACGAGCTGTTAGGCTGGGTCTAAAACAGTGGCTTCAACAAGGCAGGCCTTGTTGCTGCCTCCCCCTCCTAGGGATTTGACATTGTCTTTGGCAGAGGGGAGAAGTTGCCACATGGCATCTAGTGGGTAGAGACCAGGCATCCTACACCCACAGGACCAGACACCCCTCAATGTCTTGACACTGGGGATTTCTAGTATTTGGAGATTTCAATATCACTTTCCAGTGAATTAAGATAAAAGAAGAAGACACAATAATCATTTTTTTTAAGAAAGAAAACAATGTTTATTAGGATATTCTGGGGTGCGGGAGATGGCTGAAGGGACTACGTACGTACATTCTGTAATGCTTGAGCAATATGCGAACAGAAAATTTAAACATCACAAAACTACTTCCAAAGTCCAAAGAACAAAACGCGTACTTCTGCATGGAGATGGTCTTCCGTGGGTGACGGCAATAAAGCACGTTGCAAAACAGCTGTGTGAGGAAGCCGCGAGGGAAGGACCCCAGGAGAGCGTCCAGGTTCCTCAGGAAGCAGATACACGAGACGATGAAATAAACGCGTTATCTTCTACATGTGGAAAACTCAGGAAACACACAATATAAAATGGCGACCGGAAAGAAAGCTGCTCATCGTATCCTCTCCTAACTGGGGGCTTCAGCGGGGCTCACTCCACCCCTCACCCCAGCTCTGGCGAGGCTGAGGGTCTGAACCCCTCTCCCAGGACAGAATTCTAAAATGACCCTAAACACCACAATCCTTCTTCTCTTCCACCTGTATTGTTAACTTGCATGAAACAGAACAGAACTGAGACATACCCTCCGGTTAAGAGTAAGAATGCAACACCGTCCAAAAGATACAGCAAAACAACCCCACTTCCTACAGCTCACACAGCTTCTCAGCAGGAGCTGGATTAAACAAGAGAAAATAATTTCAATATCAAGGGAAAATGCACAGAGGATGAGAAAACTCTTTAAAGCAAACTCTGGTAAAAAGCATTTCCCCACCTCCCTTGGGGGAGAGAAGGGAGAAAAAGAGAAAAGACAGATAATTAGGAGAACTATAAGGCCCTGCATTTCAGGTTTCTGAAACCATTTCTTCAACCCTCTGAGGACAATCAGCTATTTCTGAATCCAGAAAAGCACATCAGAAGTGTCTGATTACTAGAAGACCACAACCAAATAAGGCAGGGCAATCTGTGATTTGGTTCTATGGCTTCCATTCTCCTTTCCCCCCACCCCATTTCAGAAATGCCCTCAGCTAAAGCTAAAAAATAAAAAAAACAAATTCCGGATCAAGCATGCTTTGCATGGCAGGAAGATAAAGCTGGACCATACAGCCCTGTAGCAGTTGCGACACAGAAAGAGAGAGGGAGCTTTATCAAGTGCCACTGGTGCCAAGAAAGACGAGTACCTTCCCCTGGACCTGCAGACGCCCGGCCGGCTTGCCGACAAGACGACAGGCCTTTACCGACTTCTAACAGCCTGCGTTTCCTACACCCGGGGTATCTACTGGGTGTTCCAATTCCTCATCCTACTTTACTCTGGTTCTAAGATCTGTGTTATGTTTGGCGGACAGCTCTGGTGTCTCCTATTCCCACCAGCACCATGGCTGGTCCCTGACAGCTGGGACTTCCACTGGCCTACGGGCCTGGCCGTGCTCACGGCCCTCTGAGGATCAGAGGGGTGACCCCACTGGGTTCTCCATGGTGGCCTTGCGGGCACAGGCTGAGGGTGGGTATATCTGCCTGCTTCACGATGGGTGGGCTGGGTGGGTTGTATGCGGGTGGGCTGGGACTTACCTCTTCGAGACTGAGTCTGAAAAACAGGTTCACGGACTATTTATAAAGAGAATTTAGATTCTCTGAAGGATATCCAAGTGAAGGATTCTGCCAATCTGGAAACGATGGTTGTTCCCCTAAGCTGCTGTCAAAGGGCCCTATATTCTCAAGTTACTTGTGGGGGAGCTTCGGCTCCAAATGAAGCTTCATTCAAGTACAGTAGATGTTCCATAAATGTGCTGAATTGTTAAGCACCTGAGTTCACTTCTCAGGATGCTGGCGGAGGCTGCATCCCTGGGGTTGGTCAGGACTGGTAGGGTGGTCCATCTTTCTTGCCAGCATCCTGCACTTGAGGCAGATTAAAACATCAGCAGACTCCCTGGCTAATTTCCCACAAAGTCTACCCCATTTGGGGTCCTGTCCTTTCTGGTGGATGCTGTGAGCCTGCTGGGATTGGCTGGTCACGCTCAGCTCTTCTGGGGACAAATGCTAGTTTTCCATCTCTCGGCAGGGAATGCATCAGACAAAGCCGCTTTGATCCTAACACTTTTTTTCATCCTTTCTCCCAGGTCACCCTCAATAACCTCAGGAGGACACCTTCAGCATCGATGCATAACAGCTCAGTGCCGTAAGATGATGCAAATGGGCCAGTCCTTGCTACTGTATTTCAGAATGAAACCCTTCAATGTCCTAAAGTTTTCCATTCACCCAGCAGTGTTTAATTTCCTACTATGGGTCATGCTTTCTGCTAGGGAAGCTGTTAGGGTGAGTGGGAAGAGAGGTGCAAAAGAAGAAAGGGACTGATGGTCTCTGGCCAGTCTCTTGGCACGTCCTGCAAAACGAAAAGTGGGGATTGGTAAGACAGCCGGACCTGGGATGAAGAGAAGAAAATCAGAGAAAACCTTCTATTGATGCTGGTGCTGGGTTTGGCAGCTGCTCTTGAGCAAAAATAAACTCCCTGTGGCAGTGGAACAAGATGCTGCTATGGGCACCTGCCAGAGGCAGACCGCCGAAGTCGCAGCTGCGCTGGTCAAATGAGCCTGGAGACCTCAGGGGGCTGGGAGCTCGATGACTGTTACAGGCTGCGGTTCTCTGCAGGCAGTTTATTTAAACAGGGCTGGCGTGCCTTCCCCACCCCTCTGGGCTGGGTCTCAGAACAATCAGAAGTGCAGGTGGTGCATCCCGCTGAAAGACCCAGGCTGTCTCCGGGAGGGAGGAGAAGCTCGTCAGAGAGCTCTGGGAACTACAAAGGGATGCTTGGCGAGGATGCAGGAGACAAGACAATCCCAGAGCTAAGAAGGGGGAGCTCAGGGGAGGGCTGGATGGATGAACTTTCTACTCCGGGATTAGCATCATCTTCAGATCGCCTGGCTCCTCAGAGAGACTTCTCCGTCTTCAAAAAGCCAGGGTTACGTGTAGGATGGGTATCTGACAGAACAAGAATTAATTTGGGTAGGACTAAATTTAGAATGATTACGATGAAGAATTGATGGGAAGGGGTTCTGTTAAATACTTGGGCAATAAGAAACAAGGGTGGGGACTGGGGTTATCAATAATCGATATGCGACAGAAGGGAATCCGCCAATGTCTTAAGATAACGACCCTTGGGAAATGAAATGGCCCACTGAATACATCCCAGGATGGAGGCAGTGGCAAAACCCACAGATTTAAGGCCTCTGCAATGAGAATATATTTCAGAGGTACAGTCGTCTTGAAGAGTTCTAGACAACAGAGTTCAAATAAATGGTCACTTGAGAATAAAAGCTGTGTCAAAGTCAAGAGGTATCAGATCTACACACGAGATGCTTATCTTAGGGATGAGAGAAAAACATAGCTTGTAAGGATATCTAACCAAATTCCCAGCTGTTTTGCTGTTTTAGAATTTCTAAAAAGAAATTCCTTCCTCTGCCCTCCAGATATTAGCTCTGGCGTGCTTCCTACAAAGGCACTGGTGTCTAATTCAAGGAACTCTGGATGTTTTGTCGGGACAAGTTTTCTGTTTGGATCAGACTGCATGCTCCGTTCACCAACGGCACATGGTCTCTTGTGGTACCTTGATTTTGCTTCATCTCTTCAAACTCCCCAAACTCAGTGCAGACAGGCACTTCGGCCCACATCATGTTCAGGCCATGGGTAATTGACTCTTGTGTGTTGTCATTGCTTTTTGGTCTCTCTTGAAACGATGGGTCTGACATGGTCTCATTTGTTTTATCAAAGAGCAGAAACAACAAAGATCGCGGGGGTAGGAATCCAAGAGCTCAAGAACAGCTTGAAAGAGAATGAGAAAATGTGCATTCATTTAAGCAGGTCATTTTCTGGCCCCCAGTTTATTGACTCAAATAAGTCGTGCGTGCCTGACTACATGAATGAAAACTTATTTTCCAAAAGACAGCTCCTCTGAGGCCGCTGTTTTGTAAATAAGAACAACAGAAATACATTTTTGCTGGATTCTAAGAACAGAATTTGCTAATTATATAAACTCTCACTGCTCTTACATGTCTTTTCCCAAGCACTTAACACTGATTCAGAAATGCTTCCTCTCTCCCACTTTCCTAGCTCAGCAGATGGAGTGTTTGGGAGTGTCTGATTCAGAGTACAAAGAGGCAGGTGGGAAATGGGGATGCAACTGGAGACAACCCACCCTCGGAGCATGTGCAAGATAGAAACAATCTTAATATAGACTAGATCAAAGGCCACAGCAGCTCTGGAGGAGCCCTGTCCTATATTTGTTTTCCTTGAAGAAGTAGCTTCTAAAACATTTTTTTACTACAGGATAAAGAATCGTTTAAAAGAATTTTTTTTTAATGGAAACCACACTCCTTTCACACTTTGGATACAGTTTGCTATACTTAATGAAAAATAACCTATGTCATTCTCAACTTACACTTTTTTTTAACTAGAGGCTTGAAAAAAACCAGATATGGAAAAATATATTCAGGTGGCATTCTGAATTCCCTCTCTTTACTGTGCCCTTCTTCCTTCATGTGCTCTATTTTTTTAAGATACTCAAACAAACACCTCTCGGTCGAAGATATTCAACATCAAGGGGACTGAATGTGCTTCTAATCGGTTTGGCAACCTTGCCTTTTTTTCTCTGAAATGAGTAGGGCATAGCTAGACTTGATTTGGGAGCCATGGTCTCCATGGATGTAAGTTACCGTTTTTGTTTGTCAATATCAACTACAATGAGATGCCTTCTCCAACAGGCCCAAACCTCAGCAGACAGCCCTTGTATTTTGGTGGCACTTTCCATGCAGGGCCTGCAGGACAGGAAGTAGTCAATCAGTTTTTGCTTTTAGCACTGCCCGAGGAAGCTGGATAGGTAAAAGGTTTTGCCTGCTCCAGTACTGGGGCAAATGATGGTGTTTCTGGGGCACCGTGTTAAACTGAGATCACCCCGAACGGCAGAAACACTTGCTTGGCATGATTTTGTAAGACTCTCTCTAACAAGTTGTCAGGGAACATCCTTCCCGCTGTTTACTTAAGCAGTAATTTATTTTCAAATTGACGATTTGGTAACTCTCATATGCTTCTATCTCTGTGAAGAAAAATGAGATCTGTGTTGGTGAAAGATGAGGCTTTTCAAAATCTAATTTATGTGCTGCACATCCATGCGTTCTTCACTGAAGGCCACTCTTGTTAGCTCTGATAACTCCTATTTCCTCTTTGGTCATCTGAAGCTAATTAGAGCTGCTGTTTATTACAGAAGTAATCAATAGCTTTCTACAGTAGATTACATAGGATCAGACCTCTGTGCAATTAGTCCAATGTAGATACACAGAGATACCTTACTTAAAACAAAATATGCTCTGTAAGAGATATGCTTTCACAGGTGACTGGAATTCCAAGTATTTCGACATGTTTAATGTGTTTATTCAAAGGAAGAGTCTTTACGAAACCTTTCACTAATTGAATTTGTTTGATGAGCTCCCCTTGAAAACATTTTGAAGTGAAAAAACTCGGTACTTAGTATATACATTTATGTTTATTAACATTTGGATATAAATGTACTTCAAACATCAATAGAGCTAAAAGGCTATGCCTTCATCTTGGGTTTAACAGATTTCCCACCCTAGTAATTTGATTAATTCTTACAAGGCAAACATCCGTGGGCAAAGGGAATCAGGATGAAATGTGCACTGTGGGTCTGCCCCCTCCACCCCTCTACTGATATGGGAAGAAAGCGAACGCTTCCAATACTCTACTGGGTGGAATCTCCTCGCCTCTATTCAGTTTCAAAGAAACATAGCTACTAGCACTCGATCCTTGTAGATATCGAATCTCACCATTTCAACCAGACTTCAAAAGTGCACTTTTGAGTCTATTCGTTTAAGGAAAAGAACGATAGAAGAGGACGTGCAGTTAACAAGCCAAATGCCTTATATCCAGAGTCCTGTTTTGCTCTGTGTCTCTGTGCCAATCAACTCAGCTCCACAGACCTAATGGTGACCCTCTGGATCCACAAACCTTTTATCTTTTTTGCAGAGTCAGTCACAGTCTGTCACGGAGGACACAGAACACGGTGCAAGCAGACCCCCCATGACCTTCAGACCAAACTGCTCTACACAGCAGCCAAGCCATGACAGTTGGAAGTCAAGACAATCGTTAGGAAAAGAACTGTGTACCCTGGCATGGATCTGCTTCAGAAGAAAGGGCAGCACATCCCAACCCCCCGTCCCAGCCAAGGCTGACTTTGTCAAGTAACAGGAACACCAAGGTACTGGTCTGTGTCAACTGGCAAGGGTGCCATTGGACACTGTAGAACATTTACGAGTGGCTGCTGGTTTCCTCACAGGTACGCACGCTTGCGTTTCAAGAAATGATAAAAGACAATGCTTGGCTGCTCTGTTTCCTTCTGCCTGTCCACAGTAACATGATGCAGAGCTTTCTGCTAAAGCACGAGGCTCCTCAGAGTCTGCTTTTGAAGAGCTGTCTTCATGAACATCAGAGCTAACACTACTTATGAGAGGAAAACAAGCTCCGTGTATTTTGTATTAAACCACCAGTAAAAAAAACGAAGACAATGTCATTACTTTCAAAACATAGAAAGCCAGTAGTTGAAATCATTTAGTAGTAAAATTTTTTTTCTACATATAACCTCATACGTGTAAAGAGTATTGGAATGATGCTTCAGCTATATTTGACTCTTGTTAGTTTAAGGGCTTCTCACTCAGGTAAGGCTTAGGAAAATGTCTCAATGATCAAGGTTCTGTGAAGTCTCACGCCCACTCTCACTCTCTATTTTGACTAGAAGACAGACACTACAGTGGAATGTGACAGGTATTTTTTGTTTTTGTAGGAGAGTGCAGAACTGTTTAGAGTACATAAACGCAGCGCGGAAAATACTAGTACGTATAGAAAAGTGAACATTGGTACAAGCTTGTTTGCACAAAGTCCATCAAGATTGTCTTGATGAGGATCTTCACTTTGTGACAAAAAAAAACTTGGCATCCACGTACCGCTGCAGTCATGTCATCAGAAATAAAACCTATTACGTGAGATATGGAAGATTCTTTAGAAATACTAACTCCTTCTCTAGCTAGTGAAGGCCAGAGTTAAATTGTTAAAATCACCATCCTCATCGTCCTCTTGAAAAACATGGCCCCACTTTGCTTTACAGCCAAATCAACAAACTGTCCCTTTACAATACAGCATGCCCCAAAGCCTTCTGAGTTTGGAATGTAGCACTGTATCGGGGATCCCATATAAGCCCTAAGGATCACAAGAAGCTTTCTTAGAAAAAAAAAGAAAGAAAAAAGTTCCAGTTGGATGAAACTGTTTTAGCAGTGTCTCAACTGAGCTCCTAAAACTGGAATTTCAGATATACAAGAGGACAGGAAACAGATAACTTGGTTTTTGTCTTTTTACATGTCCATATTGTTTTTTAAATGCAGCTACGATGTGTCAGCCAAAGATAAAGATAATAGGGTGGACAGGGCAGTTACCACCAGGACCAGCAGTGGGCTCAGACTGCAGCTTGGAGGAGCAGCCATTGATTTTGTGGTTATGTGGCTGGAAGCCCCAGCAAGACCATCCTTTTCGTAATCACGCTGTAAGAAAGAATGTTTTCATTATCACCCACTGCATGTGTTCGTTCTATCAAGGCATATTTTAACCGCACTCTTTCTCTCTCACTGCTCACCAAAGCTGACCCGAGATTTTACCCCCACTCCCCCAAGGTCCCCCAGCAACTGTGCAACATGGAACCATTCTCCTTCTGGGTACCAGTGACTGAGGAGGGATGCTTGCTGTCTCTCTCCATCGTGAAGGAGGGCAGGAAGAATCATCTTGGGAAACTTGCCCAAGCAAGTATGGGTTCATGTAGAGATGGGTCACAAATCGCATTGGAGACTGGCAGAGAAGGCAGTAGCCTTTCCCTCCATTGGCTGGTTCAACCATGGACTTCATAGATGAAGGGTCTTGCCCTGCTTGTCAGAGAGTCCCGACCAAAACCCAGGCTCCCAAATTCCCAGTCAGCACAGCTGTCCTTCCCCAGGATTGACTCCCTCATCCCCATCCCTAGCACCTGCTCAATCCCATAATGCCACATCCCGCCACAATGAGCTATGATTGTGACAGAACCATCCACCCTCTCACTTGTAGATTGGGGAGTGTAATGCGGCCCGCCTTGGCTACTTCTGGGTTGCTGTGGAGGTCAAAGGACATCTGGTAAGGAGCAAGAGTTGTTATGTATCTTCTCTGTGCCAGATTTTTATGTGACTGTGACCAGAGATTATCATGGTACTGGGGCAATGGTATTTGTGCTGGTCCAGTTCTGAGATGAGGATCCTGGGGTCTACACTTGGTTCTCACTTTGGGCACTAGGATCTGAAGACTGCACCTGGCTCAAAGGGCAGAGGGACACGGAGGGTAACTTAGATTTTTTTCTGGACCTGAAACCTTGTTGTCTTTGAGCCCTTCACATCATTTCCTGTTCCAGGGTCCCAAAGGCTCTGTTCCTATAAATGTAGGGAGACTCAGAAAGAAACAACTTACATCAGAAAGACAGAGGTGTGGACTGCCCGACATATTGGATTTCAGCTTCTGTGCCTGGAAAGAGACAAAAACGCACACACACAAAATCACTCATACATACTATGGAAGAGTAATTACTGATGATCAACTGTCTAGGTCTGTACCACTTACAGAACTATGTGAGCCGCAGCTGCGAGCCCATATACAATTTAAATTTTTCTCCTAACCACGTAAGAGATAACAGGTGAAGAAAATTTTAATAACATTTTCTTTAACTCAATATATTACCATTTCAACATGTAATCAATATAAAGGATGATTAATGAGATACTTTACATTCTTTTATTTTCATCTAAGTCTTCCAGATTTGGTGTGTTTGACATAGTACATCTCAGTTTGTACCCACCTCATTTCAAAGTCACTGCACAGGTTACAAGAGAAAACATTTTGAAGTAATTTACATCTTGAACTCATTTATAGTTCTGAAAGTTAATGTTTAGGAACTGCCTTCTAGGTAAAAATGCTGCAATAAAAATCCACATTTATTAGTAACCTAAAGATAGGTCTTCCTGAAGCTTGGGTGTTTGTTCATTTGTTTATTACTTGTTTCAGTCCACAAACACTTAACCAAGCTATTTTCCAGTGCTGGGCATGCGGTGATATGACAAAAAAGGATGTGGTCCTGGGCTCACGTGGCTGCCCTCTAGTGGGAAAACCACTCAGTGCTCGGGGGCTAAGGCACAGGGCAAGGACTCTTTCAGACAGGTCCCCTTCAGGAATCGTGAAGGGCATTACGGACCCCAGATCCATCCATCTTAAAACTGCTTTAGGTGGTCACAAAGCACTGAGCTGATCTCCCTGTGCTATGGGGCTGCTTCCCACTAGCTATCTATTTTACGTTTGGTAGTGTATATATGTCCACGCCACTCTCTCACTTTGTCCCAGCTTACCCTTCCCCCTCCCCGTATCCTCAAGTCCATTCTCTAGTAGGTCTGTGCCTTTATTCCCGTCTTGCCCCTAGGTTCTTCATGACTTTTTTTTTTTTAGAATCCATATATATGTGTTAGCATACTGTATTTGTTTTTCTCTTTCTGACTTACTTCACTCTGTAGGACAGACTCTAGGTCCATCCACCTAACTACAAATAACTCAATTTCGTTTCTTTTTATGGCTGAGTAATACTCCACTGTATATATGTGCCACATCTTCTTTATCCATTCATCTGTTGATGGACACTTAGGTTGCTTCCATGTCCTGGCTATTGTAAATAGAGCTGCAATGAACATTTTGGTGCATGACTCTTTTTGAATTATGGTTTTCTCAGGATATATGCCCAGTAGTGGGATTGCTGGGTCGTATGGTAGTTCTATTTTTAGTTTTTTAAGGAACCTCCATACTGTTCACCTAGAGGGGTGGGATAGGGAGGGTGGGAGGGAGGGAGACGCAAGAGGGAAGAGATACGGGGACATATGTATATGTATAACTGATTCACTTTGTTATAAAGCAGAAACTAACACACCACTGTAAAGCAATTATACTCCAATAAAGATGTTTAAAAAAAATATATGTACATTACCTATGCAATACAAATAAATACATATTTTATTGAAAACTGCTTTAGGGCAGTTACAAGTTCCTGAGCTGTGAGGGCTTTAAGCTCCCTATTTCCTCACAAATGAAGCAAGTTTCCACTGGGTTTCTACCTGAGAACTGAGGTGGAGGGAAGGTTCCATTGCTCAAACAATTACAATAAAAACTGCTAACACAGTACAACTCTCTTGTTTTGTAAAGGAAAACAAATTAGAGTTCAGAGAAGTTAAGTGACTTATCCAAGGGCACACAGTGAACTACTTTAGAGTCGAGATTTAGATAAGTCTCTGAAACTCCTGAATGGAACTGTGCTCTTTCCTGCTTTACAGTGTTTCTCCCAGGCAACCCTGGCATGCTTGACTTTTCATGCTCCACCTGCCCCCAAAATCCACACAAAGAATCCCTCCCATAACCCCCTCCCCCTGAAACTAGGAGTCCTTTGGCACTGAAAGACCAAGAACTCATTTGTCGACAGGATGGCCCTGGATAAGCAAAACACCTGAATCTAGGAGTATCTGGGCAACCAGCTCTGTGGGAATGCCCTGGCAGGCTGCCTACTGCAGGACAACGTTTGCAACTTGTTGAAGACGTGCTAGCCTGAAATGATAGCATGTTCTCCCAAGGAGTAATTTATTGACCATAATGCTACGTGGCAGGTGTCATAACCTTTACCTCTATTTGCATATGCCAACTGTGAATATGAAATAGAAACCTTTAAACAGGCGTCAAGAAAAAGACAGTGTGACGCATCCCTGGGCTGTTCAAAGGTCACTAAATGTTATGTATAAGAAGATCAGAGGGCAAATCAGAAGAGGAATTGAGCCTTACTCAAAAGCCTACTTTTAATCTATATTAATAGCAAATCTGGTCCATTGCATTGTAACCTGTAGAGAATAATATGTAGAACTTTGCACGTTTTATTTCTGTTCAAGGTTGGAATTGTGCCAGGCACCAAAATGGCCCTAAAACATCACATTCTGTCTTTTCTAGGTGGCAATCTACAAAAGACAACCCTCATTAAGGGTTTTGCATAACTAAGAAGTTCACTAAAACGTGCAGAGAAGGCAGCCTGACTTCTAGTCTGGGACACATTATTTCTCCAAGTTGTTTCCGTGCTGTGGTCACAGCTAAGCTCCACCTCAGTGTCCTAGACTGCAGTGCCCTCTAAGAGATCCAAGGGCTGGTAGGCCTCCTCCTACTTTGTTCTATATGATTAGCACCAGCATGCAGTGTGTCACTCATCATCTATACCATCTGAGAAGCTCACTAGCTACACTTAGTCACTTCAGGAACCTGTTAACGTACTAGTAAAATGCCCATCTATTACATGATTGTAAAGGGGGCTTCCACCAACGGACTAGAAAAGGTCTCTATCTTAACCAATTTTCTTAAGTGGACTCTACATCAACATAGGGAGATTCTGGTCCTCAGTGGTCACTGAGAGTTCAACTTTGTACAGGATTAGAGTCATACCACCAGGTAGACATGCTCTTGCCTCCCATCTGAGAATGGCTGGGATGACTGTTCGAATGACACAAGAAAATACACTGAGACCAGCTCCAAGTCTGTGAAGGCTCCGGGCTCTTCTTCCCCCAAAGCAGGAATCTTGTTGGCCTCTATCTAAAGCAAATAATCAACCTCTGGCTTTGTCTCCCTGTGTCCCCACTGGCTTTACTTAAGGTGGAGGCAGCAGCTCCAAGCTCATCTGGCCTTGAGAACCAGTCTGGTGGGCAGAACTGGATGAACTGCTGAGTGAACGTAGCCATACACCACCAGGACTCTGCAAAGGCTCTGAGAAAATGTCTTCTCTCCTGTCAGACCTTTTCCTAACCCAGCAGAAGCACCTAGCACTCCAGAGGCTTAGCGGTCCACGCACACTGGCCTCAAAAGCCTCTGCTTGCATAGCGTATTAACACTGCTTCCCATTGAGAGGCCTGGGGGGCCGGGAAACCCCCCAGAACTGCAGAGGCAAAGAAGAGCAGCCCCCCAGTTCCGCCAGAACTTTGCATGAACCACACTAACATCTGTGAGTGTGATTAGAAGGCAAAGAACAGATGTTATTGGTTGTTGGAAGGGCAGGCAGCACCTGGGTAAAAGAATCGAAGGGTTGCACACAGACATGAGATCTTTTAAAATCCCACACCAAACCTGGGGTATATATTACAAAATGAGGGCCAGTGGGTCTGCTGCTTGGACTGAGTGGCATCAACTGGGTGTCCAGTGACTCTAAGGGTTCGTAAGCTGCAGATGGAGGGGCAGAGCCTGGGGATTCAGACCTACGTATGTCTAGCTGGTGGCATGCTTATAAGTCCTGTGTTCAGTCTGAACCCCTCGGGTGACCACCGAGGGTCAGAAATCTACCTATGCAGATCCAAAGTCCACTTAGGAAAATCTGGCTCTTAAAGCCCCTTGTAGAAGCCTGAGCAACCTGCTGTTTCCACATTGTAAAGGCTTTTATCCTGAACGTTTTTTAAAACATCAAGCTATCGCTGTCTTGCTCGTCAGGTCTGATAAACGCAAGAAGATAAAATTATAGGGCATCCCTCACCTTCAACTATTGCAAAGAGTATTTATGTATTTTAAACATTGCCTCCGTTGATGAAAATTGGGACTGTCCCAGGAAAATTAAAAAAACAAAAAGAAAACAAAAACTTCTGAGACCTTGCAAGGTATAAGGCAAGTTAGAAACTGGAAGAGCACCATTGCCGAGCCCTAAACGGGTAAAACCAGGGGTGTAATAATGGAACAAGTCCTGTCTGCAAGCTCTACAGCCCTGCTCATTAAGAGGATAGGCAGGGGCCCAACATAGAGCCTGGCCAGCCCAGACCTATCTAGGCACCAAACCTTACAGTTTGTGGCTTTAAAATATGGTATCTCTTTAAAAGGAGAGAGGGATAAAGAAGAAGAGAAGAGAATGGATTTCAATTTTTCTAAAAGTAAATTTTAACCATTGTTATAGCATGTTGAAAAACGAATTATTTAATCCCTTTTATGAAAGCGGGTTTCATAACAGCTAACCCATAGTTATGCGGTTATGGGAGAAGCTGCCTGACTCCGAGCTGGGGAAAACACCACCACCAAAACACAGTACCACAAGGTTTTCATCTTGAGAAGGTGAAGAGGATATTGGAGAAACCATCCACAAACCAGTAGCTTTGTTGTCATTCTGGAAAACTAGGGAACTTGTTCTTTAGGCTCTTCATAAGCCTTGTCCCTGCAGCAGTCTTATAAAACTGTCACTGGCAGTAATCCCCAAGTCCAGGCATGTCGCATAATAGAATTTCCATGGCACTGTAACTGTGGCCAGACCTCCCCAGTCCCTGGCACTAAAGGGTTAATAAATGCATTAGATGCCGTTAACCTCTGTTACTCCCTTGCTTTTTACCCCTGTGATTAGCATTTGGAAAGCCTGCCTGGTGTCGACTGCTCTCCGGTACAGAATGCCCAGGCACACGTACAGTTCATAGCTCTCAGTCAAGCCAACTCATCGGGCACCGTGTAACCGCGGTGGGTTCTCCCCAAGCCTCGGGTCAGATCAGGCTTTGGAGCTGCAAACTTGCTCTGTTTATGGAATTGGAGACTTAATAGCATACCCACTTGCAGTCTGGCCTTTGCTGCCCCGGGACTCCATTTCTGTAGAGAAGCCAGTGTTTAATCTTGGGTTTTTAGGCAGCTGTCAGCCAGCAGGGCATGGAACATTTCTCTACTCTCCTCCATGTATAAGAAAAGCCAGTTTCTGCTCTACCTCCAGAAAATAAAACCAGAGGAAGTTGCTCAATCCAACAGCAACAGATTGTCCAGGCCGCAGCCAAATGGTCATAATTAACGATGCTTCTGCTTCTCTTCTCCCTTGCTTTACTGATTAGAGAGATTTGCTATATTAAGAACCTGTTTGCTTAATGACAGAATACAAGCAATAAACAGAAATACACAGACTGTAAAACGCAATCAACTTTGCTCTCCAGTACTAAGAGTACCGAGCTGCATCTATCACACTTGTCAATATCAGTTTATCAGCATATGAGCCTCTTCTGCAGCATAAATTGGACCTTTGCTAGGGAAAACCATTGCATGAGTTCTTTCCAAAACAGTTCAGAACTCAAAGCCATTTCTCAATTTAAATCTACGCATCTTACATTTTCTCGTAAGGCAAAACATAAGAAGGCTGTGTACCTAATTTGAAGGATAACTGAGCAGAGTAATCCGTTATTACTTTCTCATTTTTCACTTTGCATTTTAATAAAATGGATTCACCAGATTATAGACTTTTACGGGTAGAACTTACTATATAACAATTCTATTGTGCACTAGACACATATTTGCCCAAATTAATTTCTACGCACACAAAAAAGACAGAAAAAAGAAGTTGCCTGCTTAGTGAATCCTAGCTAAGGAATGGTCGTGTGCTCAGTGCACTGTAGTCTTATACTCTTTTCAGCTTTTTGGATTTTGCCTGTTGGATTTGGGAGAGCCAGGGGAGGTTTTATTTCCGGTCTGGTCACAAGCAATTGGCCAGTCTTTCTAAAATCCTTGCCACTGTCTATTTTGAAACTCACCTTCCCGGTGAGTTTTGCTCTTCCTATGAACTTGGTAACAACCACTAGTCTGAATAATGTGTAGTCAAGTCAGTGCTTAAAACAAGTGGACACATAAATAAGGTCTACTCTGAGCCCCTGGGCGTGGGTGTTTGTCTCTCAGAGCCTGTGTTCGGCTCTGTTTCCTCAAAGCCGATTTCTGCCAGCCCCACGGGCTCTGGCACAGGCTGGGGAGGGGCTGAGGGGCCATGAGGAGGGACAGAGTGAGATGTGGGTGGTGATCATTCTTGGGCAGCTTTCCTACCATGTCTCATCTACCTTCTCCCTCCAAGACACTGTGTACCTGAACCTCAGCCAAAAGGCTTTCATTACATTAAGCTCTAAGAAGACCTTGTAAAGATGTTTCACCCTGCACAGGTTTAGGAAGGCCCACTGGGTACCAAGTTTAGTTAGTCTGGCAGGCTCTGGGCAGGTCGAGCCTGGTCATAAAAAGGGGTGGGGAGAGGACTGGAGGCCCGAAGTCATGCTTCCTTAGCCCAAGGAAGCACAGGCTCAGATCCCAGATGGGTTGTTTAGACAAGGCCTCCATGAAGTGAGGCCAGATTGTGTGTGTGTGTGTGTGTGTGTGTGTGTGTGCGCGCGCGTGCGGTGGTTGTAGCCTTAAAGGTGATATGGATTGCTGTTCTCGAATCTAGAAGGTCTTGGATTCCTGGCACCTGTGAGTTGTTCCAAGTTTAACAGTGTAATTTAGGTTGAGCTTAGGGCCAAGCCTAGAGTAGAAACTTTTTTACCTGACAGCACTGGGGGCTGGGCCCTTAGGTCACTGGTCAATTGAGAAATGACGTTAAAGAGCAAAATCATTAAATCACTTAAAAATTACACATTTGTATCCCATTTTTTAATTTAGAAGCTTTTTTTCTAATTATTGTGGTAAGAACACTTAACATGAGGCCTACCCGCTTAAATTTTTAAGCGTACAACACAGCACTATTATCTACAGGCACAATGTTGTACAGCAGATCTAGAACTTACTCACCTTGCATAACTGAAACTACATACCTGTTGAACAGCAACTCCTCGTGTCCCCCTCCCCCAGCCCCTGGAAACCAAAATTCTATTCTTTGCTTCCATGAATTTGACTGTTTTAAACACCTCATATGAGTGAAATCATGCAGTGTTTGTCCTTGTGACTGGATTATTTCACTAAACATAATGTCCTCCAGATTCATTCATGTTGTTGCATATTACAGGATTTTCTCCTTTTCAAGGTGAATAATATTCCACTGTATGTATTGCATCAAACATTTTAATTTATAATTTGAATGTCATTCACTGACTGATTTTTGGATACACGATCAAGGCCACTTTCTTAAAAAGGTTTTTTAAAGAAAGAGTTTGCCGATTGGAATTCCCTGGCTTATGTTCTGCGCAAGCTACACCAATCATTTACAATCTACAATTTCCAGTTTTTGTTTCATTAAAACAGGAATGGCATTTGTCCGACACCCACTGAAGGAATCTCAGCGCAGAATCTTTCTACATTTTTACAATTTTTCTCAGTCTTTTAGAGTTGTCTGGGCCACACCTAATCAAAGGTATTTTTTTAAAGGAATTTGAACTTTTCTAATGTATTCAACCTAGTTTTCATTGAAACAACTTTCTTTCTTTTGTGCTCCTATTTCAATCATTCATGTAATATTTAATTAAATTATGTAAGCAAAATACCAAACACAACAGCACCCAAAGGTTTGAGAACAAATGCTCCTGAATCTTTTAAACCTGCACCTCCACTGGAGAGAGCAAGGGGCCCAGGTGAGCAGGAGAGAGCCCACTAGCTTGGGGCATTCAGCCTGCCTTGGGCATTGGACGTTTACAGGGGAATGGCAGAGAGGCTGGCTTCGGTGGTGAGCTGGTGAAATGAGGGTCCGTTAAGAGAGCTTCTACTATGATTTAGAACTTGCTCTTGGAACCAGACTGACTGATAAGGTATGCTAAAAAGACCACAGGTTAGGAAGGTCCTGGTCCTAGCTTTTCAACCATCACCTATAATTATAATAACCCCCGCCCTACTACTGCCTACCTCACAGAGTTGTGCGAATCAAACGTGATACTCGGGCTTCCCTGGTGGCGCAGTGGTTGAGAATCTGCCTGCCAATGCAGGGGACACGGGTTCGAGCCCTGGTCTGGGAAGATCCCACATGCCGCGGAGCAACTAGGCCCGTGAGCCACAATTACTATGAGCCTGTGCATCTGGAGCCTGTGCTCCGCAACAAGAGAGGCCGCGATAATGAAAGGCCCGCACACCGCGATGAAGAGTGGCCTCCACTTGCCACAACTAGAGAAAGCCCTCGCGCAGAAACGAAGACCCAACACAGCCAAAAATAAATAAATAAATAAATAAATAAATAAATAACCCAAAAAGTTAAAAAAAAAAAAAAAAAAAAGAAGTTCCCCAAAGAAAGGCTTCTGATAAAAACAAAAACAAAAACAAAAACGTGATACTCGGGGTGGAAGTCCTTTTAAAAACCAAGTTGCTGTTGATGATCTCTTAGCCTCTCTGTGGTCCCTATACTGGATGTTCTTGGATTCAGGCAGGGATGTGAAAAATACAAAAGATTAAGCTAATTTGGCTTGTGAATGTGATACTGAATAGAACTGGCTCATGATCTTCTTTCCTCGGATTTAAAAATGAATGCAATGAAAGAGATACAGTCCTGTAAGATATATCAACAGTCCTCCATTAGCTAAGCAGTCCCTCGGGCTTGCCTGTCAGTCTCCCGCACACCATAAAAGGATGTCTGCAGCCCTGCGTTTGTAATTTAACACTAATGGCAGGATGGCAAGTAGCGCTGTGTGCAGACACTGTCTACGCAGGGAGCTTTAACACGGCGCTTGGGCTGGCCTTTCTTCTTCCCCTAACTCCACGGGGTCATCTGACATCTATTTTGCTTTTCCCCAAGTTGGGGCGAACACAGGTTGCCAACTACATTAGAGAACTGTGTGTTTTCGTTCATGGTTAACTTGCTTGATTAGTAAACTATTCAGACAAGAAGCAATTATGAGCTGCATTTTAGAAAATTATCCCCAATTAACAATAAGATTATGCCAAACACTGTGTGAAAGATGTTTTAGTTTGGGGTGGGGGAGGGGTTTTGTAGAGCAAACATTCAGTGATCATGGTGTAATGGTAACTAGGGGGATGGCCCTAAAAGGAAACATTTGTTTTCTCAAAATGTGCATTTGGAAACGCAAGTGTGCAGAGAGCAGCAGCAAAGATTCATCGTGGTCCCTGACGAGAAGTGCACAAAGCCTATCTCATCAGACACGCGCCCTCATCACCATCAGATAATATTTATTAGGCCTCTCATTCTCTTGTGCATTTATGTGCAGCTGAGAGCGGCCCTGTAATGGCTCTGTGACTTATGGTGGTAACTAAGGTTTGATATAAAACGCCAGGTCTGGAGACAGCACGGACCCAGGGCTTTTGTTCACTCTCTGGGTGGGAAGATGGAGCACTTGTGGTGCTGCAAGAAACAAGGTGAAAGCAAAAAATTTTAAAACTTTTAAAAAATGTACTTTTAGTAGACAGAGGAAAGTATTCAAGAAAATAGAGGAGGGGCTTCCTTGGTGGCGCAGTGGTTGAGAGTCTGCCTGCCAATGCAGGGGACACGGGTTCGAGCCCTGGTCTGGGAAGATCCCACATGCCACGGAGCAACTGGGCCCGTGAGCCACAACTACTGAGCCTGCGCGTCTGGAGCCTGTGCTCCGCAACAAGAGTGGCCGCGATAGTGAGAGGCCCGCGCACCGTGATGAAGAGTGGCCCCCACTTGCCGCAACTGGAGAAAGTCCTCGCACAGAAACGAAGACCCAACACAGCCAAAAATAAACGTAATAAATAATTAATTAATTAAAAAAAAAGAAAATAGAGGAAGACCAAATAGACTAATAGTGATAATGACTGTGTTGATTACTCTTAAGAATAGCCTCCACTGGTAATGATCCCATCTGCATTTTACTGAATACTCCCCAAGGACTCACATGACTTTCTGAGGGGGGTACTCCCCTTTTGTACAGATCAGGAAGCAGGGGTTTCAGAGAGGTCGGGACCTGCCCAAGTTTCCACAGCCCAGAGTGGCTACACTGAGATTTGAATCTCTTTGACTTCAGTCTCTTCGACTCTAAAGCCCACGCATACTGACTCTGCCAGATACGGTACCATTATCTCTCATAATCCTTAGATCAACCCTTAGAATAATAAGGGTAATAAGTCTGGGGTCACACAGCCAGCATGGACAGAGCCAGCCGAGGCAACCTAGAATCAACCCAAGGAGTCAGAGGTCAAGCCAGGGCTGGTGATTTTCACTCCCCCGAGAGCCTCCACAGATGAGCACCCCGCATGTCATATCTGAGGTCCCTGCAGCCCTCAGGGTGGCAGGGGACAGCCACCCTGGGGAAAACTCCCGCAATGTCTTCTCAGTGCCCACCATCCTATGCTTCCTCTCTAGCCTTGTCCATGATGTGACTCCTCTTGGGCCTCAAATCTGAGGAGCACGGGGGAGGGGAGCCCTGCATTGAACCTCACCCCCAAGAGAACCAGAGCCATTTTCCTCCCACAAGTGTGCTGCATGGCTCAAGTGCAAGGCAGAGTCTATTATTCAGGGAAGCACAGTTGGTTAGAAGTCCTAAGGATAAAAGGTCAGTAGGGGATACAAGAAATTGGATTTATTTATAGTATGTGATCTAAGTGCGCTCAGAGGTATTCTCGTAGGTTGCCCAGAACTAGAGAGCATACTTATAGCCAAGATGGTACAGACGTCCTATTCCTTTTTATTAAGCATGTTTATTATGCAGCAATTGGGTTAAGCAATTGTCCAACTGCTGAATTACTATCCCTCTGATGGGCCAGCCTCACTACCCTCTGGACCACAGGGGCGGGTGGCCTAATGGCTTTTCCCGAAATGCACTGAGGGGGCCTAGTCTTCCCGTCCCCATCCTTAAGTGGTTATTCTCACTTTCTGAGAAAAGTAGCAGAAAAAAAAAAAAAATTTTAGGAGAAGACATCATAAAAGGGTGATCATAAAAATTGTTTCAACCACAGGGTCCACACCCTATACAACGCCCAAGTTCACTTTCCAGATGAATTTTGGGATAAAAGTCACCAAATTGTCCCTCAGTACTCAGGCTCCTTCTGTCTCATGGTCAGCAGAGACGAACCAGGAGGATAAAATAATGATAAAAAGTTACTATGCTGGAGGCTCAGTTCCCATGCTAAAGAATTTTAATTTGTTTAATTATCACAACCCTCCCAGGTGGTTGTGCCCATTAGTCCCACATTACAGACAACAAACCCAAGGATTAAGGAGATGAAACTACTCTCCACTGTAGTCCACAGGAAGGCTTGATTTTATTGTAGCGAGAAGTCTGGTCCTTCAGTATTTTCTACTCTTAAGCACAACAGCCTTTTTCTTAAAAAAGCAACTTTGAGAAATAACCATGCCGCTGTTTGCCTACTGTCTGCATGATCCCTTGTCAAGCATCGGAACAGCAAGGCTTGAGTTATATTACCTGGAAGTGAGCTTGGTTTTGGAGTAAAACAAATGATGGCGGTGCCTTGACTCTCCAAAGGAACTCGGAATCACTAAGTGCTACCCTCACCCTGATATAACGCAGGGGGTGCTGTGTGCTGGGGCCGGGAATAGGTGCAGACAACAGCTGATGCCTGGAGCAAATGCCTGTCCCTGGGCAGCAAGAATACCCTCCAGCTATGGCCTCATTGCTGAGACGACCGTGACCTGGCAAAAGATACCCAAATGCTGTTGGGATGGACAGCCTTATGTTGTTCTCAAGCAACACCAAACTTCAACTAGAAATTCTCTGGAGCTGACTAAGAAGGGTGAGGCAACTAGAACACTGAGTGGGAGACAGAAAAGGAGGGAAGCTCGTGTCATTTCGGGGTGATGCAGGAGAGGGGTTGCAGCCACTGCCGGTGACCTCTCCCATGCTTTCTTCTCAGGTGGGCAGCTCAGAGCCAGCCTCCCCGCCATCCACATCACAGACACAGCTGCACAGAACACAAAGTAGAAACGGACTGTGGGCCCCAAGTCCCTGGACTGCACCTTAAAGAGGAAGGAGCCCAGCCACGTGGGACTTCCTCTGACTGTTGCCATTTCTCTGTAACAGAAACAGGGCTCTGAGCCAGAGCTGGTCGGCTCAAGAATCTCACTGCACCCAAGGATCCTGGGACCGCATCCCCAAGGTATGCCCCATATGTTCCATGGTTACCGTGTTTGTGTACCTGGCTCAGGGCCTCCTATTTATTGACTTCAGTGGTCTGAAAATACACCCCAGAAAATCCCAGAAATATAATAACGTGAATTACAATTCCAGCGACAATATGACACGGTGCCTTCTCCCTGATGCTATATGCCAACACTTTTATTAAGCGTAATGATAGTGTACAATTATATGATAATGTAGGCCTCCCCATTTTGCCACTTACTTCACAGAATGGTGAAGTAGGGGTTATTTGGAGGCATAGATAAGAGACCTGATTAGAGTTAAGAGTCGGGGTTGAAGTGGTGAGATCAAGGGGCCATTTGTAAAATAAAGAACCTTCTTAAGAGAAAACCAATTCACTCCCTGTTCCTACTGAAGCTCTTCTGGTCTGGCTGCAGTTCGCCCGGTGGGGGCAATAGGCTTATTCCAGCTCTAGGAGATGAGGGATAAAAGAGGGAAAAAGAAAAGTTATAACTCAGAGATACTGCACTCTACGTGCTTAATTTGCAGGGCTTTGTGGTTGAGAAAAATAGATGCCGCGATCTGCCTTTGTTGAAAAGGTGACATTTGGGTTCATTAAAGGTATACAATAGATTTTCATAAAGGCTATTTTTCTAAGTCATTAAATTGGTTTTTAGGAACCTTACACTCTCCTTCATTTGAACAATTATTAAACTATAAAATAGAATTGTACAATTGATAAAACCGTAATCTAAAATTTTACAGCCAGGTATAAAATGCTATATTATTAAACTATAATGAAGATGCTCAAACCCATTACAACTTTTTAAATGAATTATAAAACCCTTTGCTGCTGATAAAATATCTTAAATTACAGTATTGTGTATTCTAACAATACGTTGAACCAAAGTTTGCTACAATGCAAATATGCCACTCACAAAGAAACCGTTACTTGAATTAAGTTTGCAGAAGCCCGAAATCTGATAGCATCTGATTCAGCAAGGCAGACAACACCTGATATTTGCAGGCTGGGTGAGATAGCTGGTCCCCTGAGGGAGGTGCCTTTCCCCACATTCCTTCGACCACAGAACCAGCCAATAGTCAGAGCCTCTCATAATCAAAGGCTGTACAGGTGACACTTAGCAGGGCCGTGGGGATTGAGGAAATGCTTGTGGTAATAGTAATCTTCTCCCCTTAAAGTCACCCCATAGGTGAGATTTTTTAAATGTCAGATGTTTAGTTGCTGAGTACCTGCCACTTACATGTATGTTACGGGCTGTATGGTGTCCCTCAAAAATTCATATGTTGAAGTCCTAACCTTTAGTACCTCAGGATGTGACTGACTATGGATGGAGACAGGGTCTTTAAAGAGGTGATTAAGTTATAATGAGGTCATTAGGGCGGGCCCTCAGCCAATCTGACTGGTATCCTTATACAGAGAGGAAATGTGGACACACAGACACCAGGGTGCACACACACAGAAGAAAGGCCATGTGAGGACACAGCAAGAAGGCAGCCGTCTGCAAGCCAAGGAGAGAGGCCTCCGGAGAAACCAAACCTGTTGACACCTTGACCTTGGACTTCCAGCCTCCAAAACTGTGAGAAATACATTTCTGTTGTTTTAGCCACCCAGTCTACGGTACTTTGTTATGGCAGCCCCAGCAAACGAATACAATGTATGACACTGCACTCTGTGATATAGGGTGATATGTATATGTACCTACTAGGAAGCCTGGCCTCCGAGATGAAATTCCTGTTTTTTGGTACCAGTTATACCCTGCAAGTTTCCGTTTCCAATAGGGTTTGAATACACAGCTGAAAATGCCTTTTGGCATCCTGGATTGTATGGCAGCCTTAACAGAGTAATATGCAATTCTGAGCTCTGAATTCAAGCACTCTCCTGGATGAAGGGCTTTGAAAACGCTCTATAAGCAGTTATTTCAAAAAAGTGTTTTTACAACAGCCTATTTCCTCCCAGCGCTAACATGGGTGGATTCTGGGATGTAGCTTCCCTCTGAGCTCATCTGTTGGCACCTAAAGCCAGGAAGATTAAATCCCAGGAGGCCACTGTCAGTCTCTCCATGCTGTGAGTAGCCGGGCCCATCACACAGTGCCCCAGGGCCACCTGGCAGTCTGGTCCTGAGCTCCGTCAGGAGGCTGCCAGGGGAGCCCAGAAGCAGCCTGGGTGGTGTGCCCTGTGGCTTCGCACTTCTGCTAAGGTAAGACCCTCCCACAGCTCATTTCTCCTAGGACTTAAACTCGCTCTAAGCAGGAGAGCATTATGCGAAGGAAATGCTAGGTATAGCCAAGATTTGGAATTATTTTTATGAAACGAAAACAACAGTGGGTGCTAGAAAACACTGTGTATTACACAGAAATGATGGCAACCTCACAAAAACCATAAACCAAATGCCATAAAAAACATGCTGCACCAAGACCGTTTTCTTAAACAAAAGGCCCAGGAAATGGCATCTAGAAGGCACAATCATTTAGATCCAGACAGTGACCTGTCTGGTCAGCAGTCAATCTCAGCCCCTCCTAAAACTCCCCCATCCTCAAAGTCCATGCATGAGAAACCCAGCTGTGGTTTGGTATAAGCACTTCCATCTACTGTGGTCGTCCAGCAAAAGTCTCCTTTGACATGTCACCTGCAGGGTACTCATCTGGGATGCTGGATGGGGGAAAACATCACTCAGATAGGGTGAGGGTGGGAGGTCCCGAAGGCCGTGGACTCCTGCGGGCCCCTGGATGACGAGAACCAGGTCAAGAGTCTCGGTTAACACCACGTATGAGTCTACCCCGGGTGTCACTCTGAGGGGAGTGTTGCCTCAGGGACATTAATTTAAGTGTCCCAAATTGGGCATCTCGTGGTCACCAGAGCCCCGCTTCATTGTTCTTGCCGGCACGAATTAGGAAAGATCTGGTCCAATGCACCCGTCTGCTCTTCAATATCCTGAAGCTCCTCACCACACAAGGAGAAGGAAACCTGAAAAGACTCTTACATGCCTCCATTTTCCATGTCAGCAGAAAGAAAAGGGGGTTTTTGAGGCAGCCCTCATTTCCCAGGCAGTGGTCCTCAACCAGGGGCGATTTTGTCCTGCAGGGGACGTTTGCTGTGTGGCGGGACATTTTTGGTTATCACAATCGGGGAAAGGGGCTCCTGGCATCTAGAGGGCAGAGGCCGGGGTGCTGCTCAACATCCTACAAGGCACAGGGCAGCCCCACAACAAAGAATTACCAGGCCAAAGGTCAATGGGGCTGAGATTGAGTAAGCCTGACCTGGAGAACCGTTCAGTTCATAGCCAAGAAGTCACTAAACAACCTTTATTGAAGTTTCCACGATTGGTAGTGAGGTGTGTAGCCCATCTTCAGCAAAGATGCGAGGGAAGCAGGTGACTTCCCCTGGAGAGGCATCTGACACTAAACTATATTTCAAAACCGTCACTGTGACAAGGCCTCACATGTTCTCATTTACTCTACAGGTGCAAAGCCCCGTAGGCCACCAATATCAAAAAAAGCCATTGGAAAACAGGACCCACAAGCAATGCATAGTTTATAGCCTGGCCCCTTGGAGCACTTCTCTGTTACTAAAGGGGGGACAAAGGGGGCCAGTGATAACCAAGTGCTAAAAGCCCTTTGAAGCTTACAGCTAATAAAAACTTCCTTAGGGCGGAGCACTGCCCTGAGAACCCATGACAAGTAGGATCACATTTAATCCTCATAACACCCGAGGGTAAGTAATTTGCCCGAGGTTTCGTGGCTGGTAAGTGGTGAAGTGAGCCCATGCTCAAACTTTCAACTCCAGCTTCCTTGTGAGAAGTTTCACAGTGTGTCCTTAGAATTAAAATTAAAATTCCGCTAACTTTTATTCCCGGTTCCTAGGAGATAAGTTCTAAATCCTTGGAAGTTCATGAAGGATAGGAGTATTTTGATTATGGTTATGGTTCTGTTTAGACCAACCGTGGGTCAAGGGGTTGGGGCTTTGAGCCACATGAGGTCAGCCTGATCTCCTGACCTCCAGGGAGCAAAGAGGAATCAAATATTGTGTTCAATCACATGCCCAATGGATCAATCAACCCTGCCTATATGATGAACCCCAATAAAAACTGGTCACTGAGGCCCAGTGGAGCATCCTGGTTGATGAACACACTGATGTGCTGGGAGGGTGGCATGCCTGAACGCCACAGGAATTTCACAGGCAGAGGGCACGGAAGCTCTCCTCCCAGGCTTCAGCTTAAGTGTCTCTTCATTTGGCTTATCCTGATTTGTATCCTTTAAAATAAAACTGTACTTGTAAGTATAGTGCTTTCCTGAGTTCTGAGTCATTCTAGTGAATTGAACCCGAGGGCATCATGGGAACACCTAAATTTGTAGCCAGTTCGTCAGAAGAGCCTGGGGACTCCGGAAGTATGGCTGGCATCTGAAGTGGGCAGTCTTGTTGGGGACCGTGCCCTTAACCTGCGGTATCTGTGCTAGCTCAGGAGTGAGTTGTACTGCAGGATACCAGTTGGTGTTAGAACAGGCATCGTTAGCTTCCTTTATGCTCATTTATGAACCGGTCTGGCACCTCAATCTGCCAGATGTTCGACAAGAATTTAGGGACTGATTTAATCTCTATTGAATGAATAATGTTATCCAGAAACAAAAAGGTAAAATGCTCGGATTTAGGTATTACAGGGTAGCCAGTTAAAATGCATAGAGGAGAAACATGCTGCTGTTCTATTTCTCTTCTGATCAAGCCTCTCTGTGTCTCAGGTCTATTGTCGGAGAAATGGGAATAATAATAGTACTGACCTCATGAAGTTACTGTCAAAATTAGTTTATATATATACATATATATGCACACATACATATATATATATATGTATTTATATAATGTGCTTAGAATAGTACTTGACCCATGGAAAGTACTATTTGCATATTTGCTTTATTAATACAAAACCACAAAAAGCAGAGGTGATGCAAGTTACCGAAGAAAATAGCTCTAGGATCTGTCATACGATTAGATCGTTTGTAATGTTTCCCAAAGTGGGGTTTGGGAACCAGTGGTGTATATGACTTTATTTAGGTGGCATAAAAACATTTTTATTGGGGCTTCCCTGGTGGCGCAGTGGTTGAGAATCTGCCTGCTAATGCAGGGGACACGAGTTCGAGCCCTGGTCTGGGAAGATCCCACATGCCACGGAGCAGTTGGGCCCGTGAGCCACAACTGCTGAGCCTGCGCGTCTGGAGCCTGTGCCCCGCAACGGGAGGGGCCGCGATAGTGAAAGGCACGCGCACCGCGATGAAGAGCGGTCTCCGCACCGCGGTGAAGAGTGGCCCCCGCTTGCCGCAACTAGAGAAAGCCCTCGCACGAACCGAAGACCCAACACAGCCAAAAATAAATAAATAAAGTAACTATAAAACAATCGAATTCATGCTCTGCAATTCAGTTTAAAAAAAAAAAAGCAATCCTTAAGATCAATAATAATAATCATATAATTAAAAAAAAACATTTTTATTGCTTTCATTTTAATATTTATATAATGACTTTTTTAAATAGAGAGAGCTATTGCATTGATTCACGTTTCACAAATGTTATTAACAGTATATTTCGATACTGAGTTTAAAGATGAATATTAAGCAAAAAATAGCACTGGTGGAATGCAATATGGGAAAGCCTGCAAATTCCTGGTCTTTGAGGCTAAGAGGCAGGGCTAGCTCTCAAATACCATCTTTTCTGCAAATAACAGTGTTTCCTGTTTACAATTGTGTCACCTCTTCCCACTGTCAGCACTAGTTAAAGAGATATGGCAATGGTCTCTGGCAGGTGGTCATACTCTGACACCCAGGCTGGACCAAGACCTGACTACTATCACAGCTCCAAGTTCACAGCACCAAGAATCTGATTGTTAAGAGGATCTCTTGAGAGACTCCTGGGCATGGAGAGATGGAATCTGAAACAGTTCTAAGCCCAGTTCAAGACCTGATCCTTTCTTTATTGTCTTGTGGTTTCCTTTTCTTCTTGGCCTGGTGTCCATAGAATATCCCACCCCTTCCCCTCCTTCCTTGGGACTTTCTACAATGACCGCATCATAGAACCAGCAGGATATCACTCGGTTCAAAGCCTTCTTACAAATTAAGGAAGCAAAACCTAAAGAGCTCCATCTTTTTCCATCCATGTGCCCCTACCCCCACCCCAATCCCTGGGAACAACCTTCCTATACGGCCCCAGGGTCCACAGTTAAAGCTCTAACATGTGTCACCAACCACGATAACAGTGGTGTCCACTTCCAAGTGCAGAGGGTTGGCCTGTCGTGCTAGGCCCTCTGCATACTGGCACTAGTTCTTTAATCCTCACAACAAACCCCAGAGGTGGGTGATAGCTTAAAGGAGACATTCAGAGACGGTAAGAAACATGACCCAGGTCACAGAGCAATAGGAAGTGAGCTGGGAACCTCACTCAAGTTCAACCAACTCCAAAGTTCATGCTCCGACCCCAGCAAAGCCAACTCCTAGGCTGTCAGCCACAGGGTGAAATGGAGGTACTGGAGGGTGGCTTTAACCACTGGCAAGGGTGGCGTGAGTACAGGGGATGAGTATCCCCGCACTAGGGGCCTGGTGTGGAAATAAGCGCCTCTCCCCATCTCCTTCCAGCTTCCCACCTTCCCACCTTCCCACCAGTCAGCCTGTGCAAAATCCCACCACCCTGGCCTTGCTCTCAAGTACTCTTCTCCAGAAGATTAACAGGACGCCAAAGCTCCCCATTGCTCTGCTAGCATAAATTGCAAGAAAAACATTTAGAATATTGATTAAGTGCTTCATGCTAGAAGATTTAAATTTACCTCCTGTATTTCCAGGATTAGCTGACAAATGGGGTCAGCCTGCTGGCACAAATGATTTACAGAATACCCATTGGCAGCTTTCCTTTTAAAACTCAACACTTAAAATTTTCACTTGGTCACAGCCAGTGGAGTCCTGGGTATTGAGCAGGTTTGGATAATCACCTTCTTGCCACATTGAGACTTGTGGGGTTTGGCCCTGGGAAGAGCTTCAAAATCATTTCCAGTCTGGTCTGGCCCTATCCAGTACAGATAGACTCTGTTTAGGTCTGATGAGGTACCGGGGCAGGGAGGGGGTAACACATGCTGTTCCTCCAGGATGGAAGAAGGTCTTGTTTCAGATAGAGATTTTTGCAGTATTCTAATATTCAGTGTTCTAATCCAATATTCAAATATTCTTCATATGTAGGAGTTAAACAGGTTATAAGCAGGTGTTAAAGCGCCAAAGTGCATCTGCCCCCTGCCCCTACTACCAATCTGTAAACGTTGTGCTACAACATACAAGTGCCCAGTGCATTTCTACAAGCTTCAGACTGTGCTTGGCCAAGAGAGGGATTGTACTGAGGCTTTCCTGGGAGGCCAGGGAGGTGCAGACCTAGACTGAAATCCACTGAACCCAGGTTCTCTGCTCCAGGAAAGATGCCCACCTCAAGGCCTTTGCCCCCATGGCCCACTGATGGCCAGCACCGTTCCTCTTAGGGTTAGCATAGTCTGACTGCCAAAGTAGATGACATGATTGTTAAGGGGGGTAAAGGGACAAGGAGCCTTTGCATTGCTGACTTTAGCAGTAAGCATTCTTGCAAAAGCTATTCATTTGGACCCTGCTCACATCTCTTTTATGACTGAGAAAGCTGCTTTGCGAATTCCTTTTTATATAGAACGCTGCTGAAAAGTCCCATTAAGATGGGGGGGGGGGAGACTTAAACTTGAGATCCATGATTGCTGTACCTCCATGTCTCACTCATAGATCTGTTTTATTTGGTTCACAAAAAAACTGACTTTGGATGTGGCTAGCCCTGTTCCCTGGAGCCCCCAGTAAGCGCTCACAGCTACCTACACCCTTCTGCCAGCCCTGCTCTGAGTGTGCGCCCCCATCCAGCAGACTTCCTCCTCTCAGTCACACGTCGCATCTCTTCCTGGGGAAAAGGACAGAGACAGTGAAAATTTCTCAGGGGTCCTCAGCCTGAGTCCCAAGGCTGTATTCCCCAAGTTTCTACAACCTTATTTGACCATGGTAATCAAGGGCCTATAAAGTCCACTTTAAGAGGTCTTCACTTTAAGCCACCAGAGTTAAGTGATGTATAATAATGCAAAATAGAGATTTTTCCAACACCTACACTTCCCAAATTTACTTTAAATAAGTGACAAGTACAGTCCATTTGATTTAAATATTCTGAGCTTTTTCCAGCTACCAGACCACTCAAGTGCACAGAAGATGAAATAATTGGTAGGATTTTTAATGTTTCTTTGTCATGTGACCACTTTGTGCAAGTCAAAGGGATATGCCAGCAATAGCACAGCCTGTGTCATGCTTGTTACTAATATGCCTGCCAATTAATCCTGACATGGGAGCTTGGCTGGTTACCCAAAACCTGGTATTTTATCATCTCAGGGGGTTAGCTCTTGGACTTTTCTATGACATTTTATACTAATCAACCAACTTTCCTTTTTTTAAAGCTGAGCCTTTCATAGGAACTGCAGATGAGTCCTATATACACCACACGCAAGGCCACTCATTTTCCCCAAACAGAATTGTGTTTGGTTTGTTGATAATTACACTCTGAAGTCGATTTTTGAAAATGTTTATTCTTATTTCTTCCCTTCCAAGGGGAAATCTATCTCAAATGTTAAGACAGAAACCCAAGTCCCTCAGAGTTTTCTCATATTATTGTATATTTAAAAATATTACAAGAGGGTGCTTCTCGAGGGTAGTGAACTTTAGAGCTGCCAAAGATAGTTGACTTGCTCCAAATCTGTTACCAATGAATCCCAAGCTGGTTTAAGTCAGTTCTATTCTGAGTAATGACACATACGGCTGGGACAAACGCCACTCTAAGATATTTCTAGGACCCCCTGGCAAATGGTAATTTATCTGAAGATAGCCAGGCAGGCGAAGGAAGGACAGATGGGAAGAATAAGTCTCCTGGGAGCCCTACGTTGAAGCAAGAGTCCTAAATCAACGCCAGGGACCACGTTCTCATAGGCTAAGTCCCCTCTCATCACTCACCCACTCACCCCCAATCCTCTGGCTTCCAATGATTCTTTCAACCATTCTTAATATAGGTCGTTCTAAAGAGATAATCAAGTTGCAAAAAGTTTTAGTGGCAAACTTTCAGTCTTTCCCCTATACCCTGTCTGCTGGGATTTCAGCATGAAGCATCCCAGCCTACAAGCTTTCTGTTTTTCCCATCATTCTAAGCACCGCCTTCAGGAAGCACTGGGACATATGGGTCTCTCAAATCCAGCTTCTCCCTTCCTCTTTTACTATTCTTCCTCGCCCCCAGATTTACTGAGGTATAATTGACAAATAAAAGTTGTACTTACTTAAGGCATACAACTTGATGTTTTGATATATGTATACATTGTGAAAGGTTTACCGCAATCAAGCTAATTAACATATTCATCACCTCACATAGTTACCATTTTGGGGGGTGGGGTAAGAACAACTAAGATGTACTCTCTTGGCAAATTTCAAGTATATAATATGGTACTGCTAACTACAGTCACCGTGCTATATGTATCCAGATCTTGTTCAACTTGCATGTCTGAAAGTTTGTACCCTATAACCAACATCTCCCCATTTCTCCACCCCCAGCCCCTGGTAACCACCATTCTAGTCTCTGCTTTAAAAAGTTCAACTTTTTTAGAATCCACATATAAATAAGATCACGAACCTGGAGGACATTATACAAAGTGAAATAAGCCAGACACAGAAAGACAAATACTGCATGACCTCCTTTACTATTTTTTTACTTCTTACTCTGTCCATTCCTACTTCAAAGAAAGAGCCCAGGGCTTCCCTGGTGGTGCAGTGGTTGAGAATCTGCCTGCCAATGCAGGGGACAAGGGTTCGAGCCCTGGTCCGGGAAGATCCCACATGCCACGGAGCAACTAGGCCCGTGAGCCACAACTACTGAGCCTGCGCATCTGGAGCCTGTGCTCCGCAACAAGAGAAGCCCGTGCACCGCGATGAAGAGTGACCCCCGCTCGCCGCAACTGGAGAAAGCCCTTGCACAGAAACGAAGACCCAACACAGCCATAAATAAATAAATAAATAAATAAATAAATAAATAAATAAGAAAGAAAGAAAGAAAGAAAGAGCCCAGGTTGTCCAAGGTCATGGAACAAGGCAAAAGTACACTGGCCTCAGAGTCAAAAATCCTAGCCCCAGGCTTCCCTGGTGGCGCAGTGGTTGAGAATCTGCCTGCCAATGCAGGGGACACGGGTTTGAGCCCTGCTCTGGGAAGATCCCACATGCCGCAGAGCAACTAGGCCCGTGAGCCACAACTACTGAGCCTGCGCGTCTGGAGCTTGTGCTCCGCAACAGGAGAGGCCGCGACAGTGAGAGGCCCGCGCACTGCGATGAAGAGTGGCCCCTGCTTGCCGCAACTAGAGAAAGCCCTCGCACAGAAACGAAGACCCAACACAGCCAAAAATAAATAAATAAATAAAATTTAAAAAAAAAAAGAAGAAATCCTAGCCCCACTACAGAATTACTGTGTGATCTCAGTTATGTTCCTAGCCTGTCCCTGCCTCACTTGCCTCATCTGTAAAACAGAAGGATGTTTATCATACGTGACTCATGGGCTGCTGTGAGGACTAAAGGGCACAATGCATGTGAAATGTTTTGCAAAATGAAACACACTATATACCTGTTAGTGCAGCTCACACCAATGTTCCCTAGTGTAACACCCCAAGCAAGGCACAACGCCACCATCCATCTCTTGCAAAGGGCCAAATGGCCAACTGACTTGAGATTAAGCATCGCATGTGACATTCTGGAGCATTCACTCTGCCCCAAGCACTGAAACATTACCCCCATTTAATCCTCTTAATCTAGCAGCTAGGCAGTCGTAACATTTTGTAGATGATGAAGCGGAGGCTTGGAGAGGTCATGATACTGGTAAGGACGAGAGCCTGGGTCTGCACACAGGCTTGGCTGCAAAACCCAAGCCCTCACCCCCTGCCTCATGTGTGCAAAAAATGGGCTCAGACAGGCAGTCGTCTTAGGAGGTAAGGTGAGGTTTTGTGGAACCCTTAAGAGCTCCCTAGAAGTAAAATGCTGTTTAGCTCCAAGATGTGTGGATTGTGTGTGTGTCATCGGGGAGAGAGGTGTGGCCGCCCCCTCCTTCCTTGGTGTTCCCACGTCTCCATTTCCCCTTCTGCTGAGAAGTTAAATGACAGCCCTGAGAGAAACATCATGCTTTAATTTTACTTTGCCCCTCTGTTTATGAGGCAGAGTTCCTATCACTAATACAGGGGAAGGAAAGGCTGTTTCTTGGGAAAAGAGCTCATGTCTCCCCTGACGTTGCCAGGGTGACCCTGCAGTGCCACAGAGTCCCCCTGACAGGGAGGGGTGGTTGGGCAGATCTTGTTGGAGTTAAATACCATGTGGCCAAGCCAAGCACTGTACCCTGAGAAGCAGAAGCCAGGTGATCTGGTGGGCCGGGGGGCAGGGAGATGGGGAGAACACCTCTTCATGGCTGTTACACTCCTCTCTCATGGGGGAAACTAATTTCAGGGAGTTTCCAGTGATGAGTATTCTTCTGAGATGCCGTCTATTAACTTAGTCTGACCTTCCAAAAATGCTGACAAGCTGCGTCTTGCCCACTATTTGTACGCTCACTGAGGACAGAATTTTTTTTGAATGCCCATCTCCATGAAGTTTCCAGAACACAAAAGGAGCTTAATAAACCGGGTGAACACTGCCTCTGCCGTCATGCTCTGTGCACTTAGACACGAGCAGAGAAGAAACCGGTTTTGCTGCAGCCAAAGCTTGCCTCTTCTTGTGGTCAGGAACCACCTCTGGCCACTGTCATCACCTCATCCTAACAGGGCCCTACCCTCATCTGGCCACCTGTCTTTACAGTTGCTGGAAGCTGAGCAGACCCGACAAGAACAGAACGCTGACCTAAGAGGAAGCAGGATGCTGAGGCCTGGCCAAAGATAAAAAAGAAACTGTGCTCTGTGGTGCTATGTCTGCCTCTAGACCCACCTCTAACCAGCTGGGGGACTTAGTACAAGTCACTTCCCCTCCCTGAACCGCAGGGCTGTACTGCAGGATGGGGCAGTTACATGCCATAATATTCCCCAAGCCTCCTCCTAGTTCTGGCATTTCCTGCACAGTGCACTGGACATGAGAAGGGCTCAGGAAACACTTTAGAAGTATGAAGAACATCTGGTTGACCTTAGCTTGTGTCTTCCCTACCCGCCTTCTCCTCAGGCTTGTGTGTGGGTGTATATGATGGTGTGTGTTGGTGGGGACCCAGGAGGACGAAGACAGAGACTAAAGCTCAGCTGAATGGCAGGTAGGATATCTAAGAAAAAGAGGGGAGTGTTGGGGGTGAGAAGATACCAAGCAAATCACAAGTGGAAAAACTGCCCCAATACTTTCTAGGACACAGACTGGGTTGTGAGTCAAGAAGGTATTTGGCAGAGAAGTTTCTGGTGAGTGTTCTGGTGACGCTGATCCTCGGAGGGGCCTGGGCTGGGGGTGGTAGGGAGATGGGAGGATGGATTCCAATGACAAGTGTGAAGTGACAGCACGGTGCCTGGCACATGTCCCCTCCCCTGGCATGGCAGGAGGCAGAAGTCACCATGTGGTCACTGCTGCCTCTCAAATCCAGGAAGAACCGTGGAAAGAACACAAGCCTCTAGATTCCAGGGCTGGTTCTGTGACTTGCTAGTTCTGCAGACTCAAGCCAAAGTGTCCCCTCGCTGAGCCCCATGTCCTCCAAGGCTGCAGTAACAACACAATCATAGCATCTCTCCAGCAGCTGTCAGGAGGGTAACATCCAAAGAGGTGAAGTGTGTGAAAATACTTGGTGAGTATATGAAGATGTTCCAAAATAGCTGAATACTCATTATGATGAAAAAAATCAACAAAAAGGCAGAATCAACACTCTGCTTTGACTAAAGTTAGGAAACGACTGTTTGTATGTCATTGTGCTTCTTTCCCTTGGAGATCTGAATCAACTCCAAAGAAGTCTTTGGGCCGTTCTCACTGGACTCTGTTCACACGAGGGGTTTTCAGTGCAGTGCCTTACAGCTCCTCAAACCACAAAAGAGTATCTCCTTCTGCTTCCTGAAGAATGAACCCGAGTAGGACTCTACATTTGCCTTAACACTTGGATAGTAACACTGTCTCTGGCTTATCTTTAGACAGAGTTAAATATTCCACGTTGAGCCTAAATGGCAATGATGTTGACAAAGCCAAGAGCCCCCAAGAAAACCCACGGAATGGGAGAAAATGTTTGCAAATGATATGACCGATAGAGAGTAATATCCAACATATATAAACAGCTCATACAACTCAACATCAAAGAAGCCAACAACCGATTAAAAAATGGGCAGAACAGGGAGATTGGTTCGAGATGGCGGAGTAGAAGGACGTGCTCTCACTCCCTCTTGAAAGAACACCAGAATCACAACTAACTGCTGAACAATCATCGACAGGAAGACACTGGAATTCACCAAAAAAGATACCCCACATCCAAAGACAAAGGAGAAGCCGCAATGAGACGGTAGGAGGGGGTGCAATCACAATAAAATCAATCCCGTAACTGCTGGGTGGGTGACTCACAAACTGGAGAACACTTATAACACAGAAGTCCACCCACTGGAGTGAAGGTTCTCAGCCCCACGTCAGGCTTCCCAATCTGGGGGTCCAGCAACAGGAGGAGGAATTCCTAGAGAATCAGACCTTGAAGGCTGGCGGGATTTGATTGCAGGACTTTGACAGGACTGGGGGAAACAGAGACTCCATTCTTGGAGGGCACACACAAAGTAGTGTGTGCACTGGGACCCAGGGGAAGGAGCAGTGACCCCATAGGAGACTGAAGCAGACCTACCTGTTAGTGTTGGAGGGTCTCCTGCAGAGGCGGGGGGTGGCTGTGCCTCACTGTGAGGACAAGGACACTGGCAGCAGAAGTTCTGGGAAGTACTCCTTGGTGTGACACCGCCGAGAGTCCACCATTAGCCCCACCAAAGAGCCCGGGTAGGCTCCAGTGTTGGGTTGCCTCAGGCCATACAACCAACAGGGAGGGAAACCAGCGCCACCCATCAGCAGACAAGCAGATTAAAGTTTTACTGAGCTCTGCCCACCAAAGCAACAGCCAGCTCTACCCACCACCAGTCTAGTCTCTCCCATCAGGAAACTTCTACAAGCCTCTTAGATAGACTCATCCACCAGAGGGCAAAAAGCAGAAGCAAGAACTACAATCCTGCAGCCTGTGGAACAAAAACCACATTCACAGATAGATAGACAAGATGAAAAGGCAGAGGGCTATGTACCAGATGAAGGAACAAGATAAAACCCCAGAAAAACAACTAAATGAAGTGGAGATAGGCAACCTTCCAGAAAAAGAGTTCAGAATAATGATAGTAAAGATGATCCAGGACCCCGGAAAAATAATGGAAGCAAAGATCAAGAAGATGCAAGAAATGTTTAACAAAAAGATCTAGAAGAATTAAAGAACAAACACCGATGAACAACACAATAACTGAAATGAAAAATGCACTACAAGGAATCAATAGCAGAATAACTAAGGAAGAAGAACGGATAAGTGACCTGGAAGACAGAATGGTGGAATTCACTGCCGCCGAACAGAATAAAGAAAAAAGAATGAAAAGAAATGAAGACAGCCTAAGAGACCTCTGGGATAATATTAAACACAATAACATTCGCATGATAAGGGTCCCAGAAGGAGAAGAGAGAGAGAAAGGACCCGAGAAAATATTTGAAGAGATTGTAGTCGAAAACTTCCCTAATATGGAAAAGGAAATAGCCACCCAAGTCCAGGAAGTGCAGAGAGTCCCATACAGGATAAACCCAAGGAGAAACACGCCGAGACACATAGTAATCAAATTGGCAAAAATTAAAGACAAAGAAAAATTATTGAAAGCAGCAAGGGAAAAACGACAAATAACATACAAGGGAACTCCCATAAGGGTAACGGCTGATTTCTCAGCAGAAACTCTACAAGCCAGAAGGGAGTGGCATGATATACTTAAAGTGATGAAAGGGAAGAACCTACAACCAAACTACTCTACCCAACAAGGATCTCATTCAGATTCGATGGAGAAATCAAAAGCTTTACAGATAAGCAAAAGCTAAAAGAATTCAGCACCACGAAACCAGCTCTACAACAAATGCTAAAGGAACTTCTCTAAGTGGGAAACACAAGAGAAGAAAAGGACCTACAGAAACAAACCCAAAACAATTAAGAAAATGGTAATAGGAACATACATATAGATAATTACCTTAAACGTGAATGGATTAAATGCTCCAACCACAAGACACAGGTTTGCTGAATGGATACAAAAACAAGACCCACATATATGCTGTCTACATGAGACCCACCTCAGACCTAGGGACACATACAGACTGAAAGTGAGGGGATGGAAAAAGATATTCCATGCAAATGGAAATCAAAAGAAAGCTGGAGTAGCAATACTCATATCAGATAAAATAGACTTTAAAATAAAGAATGTTACAAGAGACAAGGAAGGACACTATATAACGATCAAGGGATCAATCCAAGAAGAAGATATAACAATTATAAATACATATGCACCCAACATAGGAGCACCTCAATACATAAGGCAACTGCTAACAGCTCTAAAAGAGGAAATCGACAGTAACACAATAATAGTGGGGGACTTTAACACCTCACTTTCACCAATGGACAAATCATCCAAACAGCAAAGTAATAAGGAAACACAAGCTTTAAATGATACAATAGACCAGATAGATTTAATTGATATTTATAGGACATTCCATCCAAAAACAACAGATTACACTTTCTTCTCAAGAGCTCACGGCACATTCTCCAGGACAGATCACATCCTGGGTCATAAATCAAGCCTCAGTAAATTTAAGAAAATTGAAATCATATCAAGCATCTTTTCTGACCACAATGCTATGAGAGTAGAAATCAATAACTGGGGAAAAAAATGTAACAAACACAAACAAATGGAGGCTAAACAATACGTTACTAAATAACCAAGAGATCACTGAAGAAATCAAAGAGGAAATCAAAAAATACCTAGAGACTAATGATAATGAAAACACGACGATCCAAAACCTATGGGATGCAGCAAAAGCAGTTCTAAGAGGGAAGTTTATAGATATTCAAGCCTACCTCAAGAAACAAGAAAAACCTCAAATAAACAATCTAACGTTTACACCTAAAGGAACTAGAGAAAGACGAACAAACAAAACCCAAAGTTAGCAGAAGGAAAGAAATCATCAAGATCAGAGCAGAAATAAATGAAACAGAATCAAAGAAAACAATAGCAAAGATCAATAAAACTAAAACCTGCTTCTTTGAGAAGATAAACAAAATTGATAAACCATTAGCCAAACTCATCAAGAAAAAGAGGGAGAGGACTCAAATCAATAAAATTAGAAATGAAAAAGGAGAAGTTACAACAGACACCGCAGAAATGCAAAGCATTCTAAGAGACTACTACAAGCAACTCTATGCCAATAAAATGGACAACCTGGAAGAAATGGACAAATTCTTAGAAAGGTATAACCTTCCAAGACTGAACCAGGAAGAAATAGAAAATATGAACAGACCAATCACAAGTAATGAAATTGAAACTGTGATTAAAAAGTTTCCAACAAACAAAAGTCCAGGACCAGATGGCTTCACAGGTGAATTCTATCAAACATTCAGAGAAGAGCTAACACCCATCCTTCTCAGACTCTTCCCAAAAATTGCAGAGGAAGGAACACTCCCAAACTCATTCTATGAGGCCACCATCACCCTGATACCAAAACCAGACAAAGATACTACAAAAAAAGAAAATTACAGACCAATATCACTGATGAATATAGATGCAAAAATCCTCAACAAACTACTAGCAAACAGAATCCAACAACACATTAAAAGGACCACACAATGATCAAATGGGATTTATCCCAGGGATGCAAGTATTCTTCAATATATGCAAAACAATCAATGTGATACACCATATTAAGAAATTGAAAAATAAAAACCATATGATCATCTCAATAGATGCAGAAAAAGCTTTTGACAAAATTCAACACCCATTTATGATAAAAACTCTCCAGAAAGTGGGCATAGAGGGAACCTACCTCAACATAATAAAGGCCATATATGACAAACCCACAGCCAACATCATTCTCAATGGTGAAAAACTGAAAGCATTTCCTCGAAGATCAGGAACAAGACAAGGATGTCCACTCTTGCCACTGTTATTCAACATAGTTTTGGAAGCCCTAGCCACGGCAATCAGAGAAGAAAAAGAAATAAAAGGAATACAGATTGGAAAAGAAGAAGTAAAACTGTCACTGTTTGCAGATGACATGATACTATACACAGAGAATCCTAAAGATGCCACCAGAAAAGTGCTAGAGCTAATCAATGAATTTGGTAAAGTTGCAGGATACAAAATTAATGCACAGAAATCTCTTGCATTCCTATACACTAATGATGAAAAATCTGAAAGAGAAATTAAGGAAACACTCCCATTTACCATTGCAACAAAAAGAAGAAAACACCTAGGAATAAACCTACCTAGGGAGACAAAAGACCTGTACTCAGAAAACTATAAGACACTGATGAAAGAAATCAAAGATGACACAAACAGATGGAGAGATATATCATGTTCTTGGATTGGAAGAATCAATATTGTGAAAATGACTATACTACCCAAAGCAATCTACAGATTCAATGCAATCCCTATCAAATTACCAATGGCATTTTTTTACAGAACTAGAACAAAAAAATCTTAAAATTTGTATGGAGACACAAAAGACCCCGAATAGCCAAAGCAGTCTTGAGGGAAAAAAATGGAGGTGGAAGAATCAGACTCCCTGACTTCAGACAATACTACAAAGTTACAGTAAGCAAGACAATATGGTACTGGCACAGAAACAGAAATACAGATCAATGCAACAGGATAGAAAGCCCAGAGATAAACCCACACATATATAGTCAACTAATCTATGACAAAGGAGGCAAGGATATACAATGGAGAAAAGACAGTCTCTTCAATAAGTGGTGCTGGGAAAACTGGACAGCTCCATGGAAAAGAATGAAATTAGAACACTCCCTATCACTATACAGAAAAATAAACTCAAAATGGATTAGAGACCTAAATGTAAGACTGGACACTATAAAACTCTTAGAGCAAAACATAGGAAGAACACTCTTTGACATAACTCACAGCAAGATCTTCTTTGATCCACCGCCTAGAGTAATGGAAATAAAAACAAAAATAAACAAATGGGACCTAATGAAACTTAAAAGCTTTTGCAAAGCAAAGGAAACCATAAACAAGATGAAAGGACAATCCTCAGAATGGGAGAAAATACTTGCAAATGAATCAATGGGCAAAGGATTAATCTCCAAAATATATAAACAGCTCATGCAGCTCAATATTAAAAAAAAAAAATAACCCAATCAAAAATGGGCAGAAGACCTAAATAGACATTTCTCCAAAGAAGACATACACATGGCCAAGAAGCACATGAAAAGCTGCTCAACATCACTAATTATTAGAGAAATGCAAATCAAAACTACAATGAGGTATCACCTCACACCAGTTGGAATGGGCATCATCAGAAAATCTACAAACAACAAATGCTGGAGAGGGTGTGGAGAAAAGGGAACCCCCTTGCACTGTTGGTAGGAATGTAAATTGATACAGCCACTATGGAGAACAGTATGGAGGTTCCTTAAAAAACTAAAAATAGAATTACCATGTGACCCAGCAATCCCACTACTGGGCATATACCCAGAGAAAACCGTAACTCAAAAAGACACATGCACCCCAATGTTCACTGCAGCACTATTTACAATAGTCAGGTCATGGAAGCAACCTAAATGCTCATCGAGAGATGAATGGATAAAGAAGATGTGGTATATACATACAATGGAATATTACTCAGCCATAAAAGGAGCAAAATTGGGTCATTTGTTGATACGTGGATGAATCTAGAGACTGTCACACAGAGTGAAGTAAGTCAGAAAGAGAAAAACAAATATCACATATTAACGCATATATTTGGAATCTAGAAATATGGTACAGATGAACCGGTTTGTAGGGCAGAAATTGATACCCAGATGTAGAGAACAAAGTATGGACACCAAGGGGGGAAAGCAGCAGTGGGCAGGGGTGGTGGTGTGATGAACTGGGAAATTGGGATTGACATGTATCCACTGCTGTGTATAAAGTGGATGACTAATAAGATACTGCTGCATAAAAAAATAAAATAAAATTCAAAAATTAAAAAAAAAATGGGCAGAAGAACTGAATACACATTTTTCCAAACAAGAAATGCATATGGCCAACAGGCACATGAAAAGATGCTCAACATCACTAATCATCAAGGAAATGCAAATCAAACCCACAATGAGATATCACCTCACACCTGTCAGAATGTCTATCGTCAACAAGAACACAGATAACAAATGTTTTTGAGGATGTGGAGAAAAGGGAATTCTTATACACTGTTGGTGGGAATGTAAATTGGTGCAGCCACTGTGGAAAACATTATGGAGGTTTCTCAAAAAAACGAAAAATAGAACTACACATGACTCTGCAATTCCACTCCTGGGTATATATATGAGAAAAACAAAGACACTAATTTGAAAAGATACATGCACCCCAATGTTTATAGCAGCATTATTTACAATTGCCAAGATGTGGAAATAACCTAAGTGTCCATCAACAGATGAATGGATAAAGAAGATGTATATACATGTACAATGGAATACTACTCAGCCATAAAATAGAATGAAATTTTGCCATTTGCAGCAACATGGATGGTCTTGGAGGGTATTATGCTAAGTGAAATAAGTCAGACAGAGAAAGAAAAATACTGTATGATATCACTTATATGTGTAATCTAAGAAGTACAGCAAACTAGTGAACGTAACAAAAAAGAAGCAGACTCACAGATATGGAGAACAAGCTAGTGGTTACCAGTGGGGAGAAGGAAGCGGGGAGGAGCAATACAGGGATGGCGGAGCAGCAGGTGCAAACTATTGGGTGTAAGATGGTCTCAAGGATGTATTGTACAACACAGAGAATATAGTCAATATTTTGTAATAACTGTAAATGGAAAGTAACCTTTACAAATTGTATGCAAATCTTTTTTTAATTTAAAAATTAAAAACAAAAATCCAAGAGCTCCTTCCTTTTCTGTACGTTGCTGCTTTGTACAGAACACTGAAAAAGCATAATAAATAAATAAATAGCTAACTCAACTCCACCACCCTGCAAACAGAAAGCTTAAGGATTCATCTGCCCAGACCCCTCATTTTATAGGTGAAGACACCAAGGCCAATACAAGTACCTTGACCAAAGCCACAGCCCTCGTCAGTGGCAGAGTCAGTTCCAGAGCCCATCCTTCTCTCCACTCTAGAAAACATCACGGTCTCCATCTCTCATGGTTAAAATGCACTTTTGAGACTCAAACCTGAGCAGCATTCCAAGATTCTCCCTCCATCTCTAAATGCATTTCAGAAAATGAATCTGTGTTCCCCTCAGAAGTAAGCACCGACAGGGAGTTCAGGCCCCTGCTCTTACCTGTAAATTTGCACAAGGTGGTAAAACATGAGTGGGGATTTCATTCTCAGAGCCTGCTGGCCCCAGGGGCTTGTTCTTGACCCGGAAGGCTGTGGTGGTGGTGGCAGTGGTGGTCTGAACTGGGAGGGCTGGCTGCCACACGGTCACATCTGAGCCATTGCCAAAGGCTTGAATTGCATTTTCTGCAGTAAAACAGGAGGAAATCCAATTTCAAAGTCAAGCAGCAAATGTAACAGACAGGATACATGAAGCCATAGAGGCACACTAGAAATTCTGATGAGAGCACTGGACTTCTCTGAACAAAACCCATCCATCCATCCACTCTCCACACGCTGAAAGCCAGCCATGGGTCAGGTGCTCAAAAATTAATTCATTCATTAAACCCTGAGCTGGACACTTAGCTCTGCTCTAAGTACAACAAATATGTATTGTGTCCCTATTCACGTACCAGGTGTGGAGCAAGATCCTTGCCCTGAAACACCCATCAGTCGAGCCTTTTAAAAGCCAGCCTCAGACCTGTTATTTGGGATCACAGTCACTGGTCCATCTTCCAAGAAAATGCTTGTGTCAAAATTCTATACTAAAAGCAAACCATTTAGTGTTTTTTTGTTTGTTTTTTGTTTTTTTCTTTTTTTAATTTAATTTATTTTTTTATACAGCAGGTTATTACTCATCCATTTTATACACATCAGTGTATACATGTCAATCCCAATCTCCCAATTCAGTCCACCACCACCCCATCCCCGCTGCTTTCCACCCTTGGTGTCCATACGTTTTTTCTCTACTTCTGTGTCTCAATTTCTGCTCTGCAAACCGGTTCATCTGTACCATTTTCTAGGTTCCACATATATGCGTTAATATACGATATTTGTTTTCCTCTTTCTGACTTACTTCACTCTGCATGACAGTCTCTATATGCATCCACGTCTCTACAAATGACCCAATTTCGTTCCTTTTTATGGCTGAGTAATATTTCATTGTATATATGTACCACTTCTTCTTTATCCATTTGTCTGTCGACGAGCATTTAGGTTGCTTCCATGACCTGGCTATTGTAAATAGTGCTGCAGTGAACATTGGGGTGCATGTGTATTTTGAATTATGGTTTTCTCTGGGTATATGCCCAGTAGTGGGATTGCTGGGTCATATGGTAATTCTATTTTTAGTTTTTTAAGGAACCTCCATACTATTCTCCATAGAGGCTATTTCAATTTACATTCCTACCAACAGTGCAAAAGGGTTCCCTTTTCTCCACACCCTCTCCAGCACTTGTTGTTTGTAGATTTTCTGATGATACCCATTCTAACTTGTGTGAGGTGATACCTCATTGTAGTTTTGATTTGCATTTCTCTAACAATTAGTGATGTTGAGCAGCTTTTCATGTGCCTCTTGGCCATCTGTATGTCTTCTTTGGACAAATGTCTATTTAGGACTTCTGCTCATTTTTGGATTGGGTTGTTTGTTTTTTTAATATTGAGCTGCATGGGCTGTTTATGTATTTTGGAGATTAATCCTTTGCCTGTTGATTCCTTTGCAAATATTTTCTCCCATTCTGAGGGTTGTCCTTTAGTCTTGTTTACGGTTTCCTTTGCTGTGCAAAAGCTTTTAAATTTCAATAGGTCCCATTTGTTTATTTTTGTTTTTATTTCCATTACTCTAGGAGGTGGATCAAAAAAGACCTTGCTGTGATTTATGACAAAGAGTGTTCTTCCTATGTTTTCCTCTAAGAGTTTTATAGTGCCTGGTCTTATATTTAAGTCTCTAATCCATTTTGAGTTTATTTTTCTGTATGGTGTTAGGGAGTGTTCTAATTTCATTCTTTTCCATGGAGCTGTCCAGTTTTCCCAGCACCACTTATTGAAGAGACTGTCTTCTCTCCATTGTATATCCTTGCCTCCTTTGTCATAGATTAGTTGACCATAGGTGCACGGGTTTATCTCTGGGCTTTCTATCCTGTTGCATTGATCTATATTTCTGTTTTTGTGCCAGTATCATATTGTCTTGATTACTGTAGATTTGTAGTATAGTCTGAAGTCAGGTAGTCTGATTCTTCCACCTCCGTTTTTTTCCCTCAAGACTGCTTTGGCTATTCGGGGTCTTTTGTGTTTCCATACAAATTTTAAGATTTTTTGTTCTAGTTCTGTAAAAAATGCCATTGGTAATTTGATAGGGATTGCATTGAATCTGTAGATTGCTTTGGGTAGTATAGTCATTTTCACAATATTGACTCTTCCAATCCAAGAACATGATATATCTCTCTCTGTTGGTATAATCTTTAATTTCTTTCGTCAGTGTCTTATAGTTTTCTGCAAACAGGTCTTTTATCTCCCTAGGTAGGTTTATTCCTAGGTATTTTCTTCTTTTTGTTGCAATGGTAAATGGGAGTGTTTCCTTAATTTCTCTTTCAGATTTTTCATCATTAGTGTATAGGAATGCAAGAGATTTCTGTGCATTAATTTTGTATCCTGCAACTTTACCAAATTCATTGATTAGCTCTAGCACTTTTCTGGTGGCATCTTTAGGATTCTCTATGTATAGCATCATGTCATCTGCAAACAGTGACAGTTTTACTTCTTTTCCAATCTGTATTCCTTTTATTTCTTTTTTTCCTCTGATTGCCGTGGCTAGGACTTCCAAAACTATGTTGAATAACAGTGGCGAGAGTGGACATCCTTGTCTTGTTCCTGATCTTCGAGGAAATGCTTTCAGTTTTTCCCCATTGAGAATGATGTTGGCTGTGGGTTTGTCATATATGGCCTTTATTATGTTGAGGTAGGTTCCCTCTATGCCCACTTTCTGAAGAGTTTTTATCATAAATGGGTGATGAATTTTGTCAAAAGCTTTTTCTGCATCTATTGAGATGATCATATGGTTTTTATTCTTCAATTTCTTAATATTGTGTATCACATTGATTGTTTTCCATATATTGAAGAATCCTTGCATCCCTGGGATAAATCCCACTTGATCTTGATCATGGTGTATGATCCTTTTAATGTGTTGTTGGATTCTGTTTGCTAGTATTTTGTTGAGGATTTTTGCCTCTATATTCATCAGTGATATTGGTCTATAATTTTCTTTTTTTGTAGTATCTTTGTCTGGTTTTGGTATCAGGGTGATGGTGGCCTCATAGAATGAGTTTGGGAGTGTTCCTTCCTCTGCAAGTTTTGGGAAGATTTTGAGAAGGATGGGTGTTAGCTCTTCTCTGAATGCTTGATAGAATTCACCTGTGAAGCCATCTGGTCCTGGACTTTTGTTTGTTGGAAACTTTTTAATCACAGTTTCAATTTCATTACTTGTGATTGGTCTGTTCATATTTTCTATTTCTTCCTGGTTCAGTCTTGGAAGGTTATACCTTTCTAAGAATTTGTCCATTTTTTCCAGGTTGTCCATTTTATTGGCATAGAGTTGCTTGTAGTAGTCTCTTAGAATGCTTTGCATTTCTGCGGTGTCTGTTGTAACTTCTTTTTCATTTCTAATTTTACTGATTTGAGTCCTCTCCCTCTTTTTCTTTTGTCTTTTTTTTTTTTTAAATGGCTGTGTTGGGTCTTCGTTTCTGTGTGAGGGCTTTCTCTAGTTGTGGCAAGCGGGGGCCACTCTTCATCGCGGTGCGCGGGCCTCTCACTATCGTGGCCTCTCTTGTTGCGGAGCACAGGCTCCAGATGCGCAGGCTCAGTAATTGTGGCTCACGGGCTTAGTTGCTCCGCGGCCTGTGGGATCTTCCCAGACCAGGGCTCGAACCCGTGTCCCCTGCATTGGCAGGCAGACTCTCAACCACTGTGCCACCAGGGAAGCCCTCCCTCTTTTTCTTGATGAGTTTGGCTAATGGTTTATCAATTTTGTTTATCTTCTCAAAGAAGCAGCTTTTAGTGTTATTGATCTTTGCTATTGTTTTCTTAGTTTCTGTTTCATTTATTTCTGCTCTGATCTTGATGATTTCTTTCCTTCTGCTAACTTTGGGTTTTGTCTCTTCTTCTTTCTCTAGTTCCTTTAGGTGTAAACGTTAGATTGTTTATTTGAGGTTTTTCTTGTTTCTTGAGGTAGGCTTGAATATCTATAAACTTCCCTCTTAGAACTGCTTTTGCTGCATCCCATAGGTTTTGGATCGTCGTGTTTTCATTATCATTAGTCTCTAGGTATTTTTTGATTTCCTCTTTGATTTCTTCAGTGATCTCTTGGTTATTTAGTAACGTATTGTTTAGCCTCCATTTGTTTGTGTTTGTTACATTTTTTTCCCCAGTAATTGATTTCTACTCTCATAGCATTGTGGTCAGAAAAGATGCTTGATATGATTTCAATTTTCTTAAATTTACTGAGGCTTGATTTATGACCCAGGATGTGATCTGTCCTGGAGAATGTGCCATGAGCTCTTGAGAAGAAAGTGTAATCTGTTGTTCTTGGATGGAATGTCCTATAAATATCAATTAAATCTATCTGGTCTATTGTGTCATTTAAAGTTTGTGTTTCCTTATTACTGTTCTGTTTGGATGATTTGTCCATTGGTGAAAGTGAGGTATTAAAGTCCCCCACTATTATGGTGTTACTGTCGATTTCCTCTTTTAAAGCTGTTAGCAGTTGCCTTATGTATTGAGGTGCTCCTATGTTGGGTGCATATATATTTATAATTGTTATATCTTCTTCTTGGATTGATCCCTTGATTATTATGTAGTGTCTTTCCTTGTCTCTTGTAACATTCTTTATTTTAAAGTGTACTTTATCTGATATGAGTATTGTTACTCCAGCTTTCTTTTGATTTCCATTTGCATGGAATATCTTTTTCCATCCCCTCACTTTCAGTCTGTATGTGTCCCTAGGTCTGAGGTGGGTCTCTTGTAGACAGCATATATGTGGGTCTTGTTTTTGTATCCATTCAGCAAGCCTGTGTCTTGTGGTTGGAGCATTTAATCCATTCACGTTTAAGGTAATTATCTATATGTATGTTCCTATTACCATTTTCTTAATTGTTTTGGGTTTGTTTCTGTAGGTCCTTTTCTTCTCTTGTGTTTCCCACTTAGAGAAGTTCCTTTAGCATTTGTTGTAGAGCTGGTTTCGTGGTGCTGAATTCTTTTAGCTTTTGCTTATCTGTAAAGCTTTTGATTTCTCCATCGAATCTGAATGAGATCCTTGTTGGGTAGAGTAATTTGGTTGTAGGTTCTTCCCTTTCTTCACTTTAAGTATATCATGCCACTCCCTTCTGGCTTGTAGAGTTTCTGCTGAGAAATCAGCCGTTAAGTTTATGGGAGTTCCCTTGTATGTTATTTGTCATTTTTCCCTTGCTGCTTTCAATAATTTTTCTTTGTCTTTAATTTTTGCCAATTTGATTACTATGTGTCTCGGCATGTTTCTCCTTGGGTTTATCCTGTATGGGACTCTCTGCACTTCCTGGACTTGGGTGGCTATTTCCTTTTCCATATTAGGGAAGTTTTCGACTACAATCTCTTCAAATATTTTCTCGGGTCCTTTCTCTCTCTCTTCTCCTTCTGGGACCCTTATCATGCGAATGTTGTTGTGTTTAATGTTGTCCCAGAGGTCTCTTAGGCTGTCTTCATTTCTATTCATTCTTTTTTCTTTATTCTGTTCAGCGGCAGTGAATTCCACCATTCTGTCTTCCAGGTCACTTATCCGTTCTTCTTCCTCAGTTATTCTGCTACTGACTCCTTCTAGTGTATTTTTCATTTCAGTTATTGTATTGTTCATCTGTTTGTTTGTTCTTTAATTCTTCTAGATGTTAAACATTTCTTGCATCTTCTAATTCTTTGCTTCCATTTTTTTTTTCTGAGGTCCTGGGTCATCTTCACTATCATTGTTCTGAATTCTCTTTCTGGAAGATTGCCTATCTCCACTTCATTCAGTTGTTTTTCTGGGGTTTTAACTTGTTCCTTCATCTGGTACATAGCCCTCTGCCTTTTCATCTTGTCTATCTTTCTGTGAATGTGGTTTTTGTTCCATAGGCTGCAGGATTGTAGTTCTTCCTGCTCTGCTTTTTGCCCTCTGGTGGATGAGGCTATCGAAGAGGCTTGTGGAAGTTTCCTGATGGGAGGGACTGGTGGTGGGTAGAGCTGGCTGTTGCTTTGGTGGGCAGAGTTCAGTAAAACTTAATCCACTTGTCTGCTGATGGGTGGGGCTGGGCTCCCTCCCTGTTGGTTGTTTGGCCTGAGGCAACCCAACACTGGAGCCTACCCGGGCTCTTTGGTGGGGCTAATGGTGGACTCTGGGAGGGCTCACGCCAAGGAGTACTTCCCAGAACTTCTGCTGCCAGTGTCCTTGTCCTCACAGTGAGGCACAGCCACCCCCCGCCTCTGCAGGAGACCCTCCAACACTAGCAGGTAGGTCTGCTTCAGTCTCCTATGGGGTCACTGCTCCTTCCCCTGGGTCCCAATGCACACACTACTTTGTGTGTGCCCTCCAAGAATGGAGTCTCTGTTTCCCCCAGTCCTGTCAAAGTTCTGAAATCAAAGCCCACTAGCCTTCAAAGTCTGATTCTCTAGGAATTCCTCGTCCCGTTTCCTGACCCCCAGGGTTGGAAGCCTGACGTGGGGCTGAGAACCTTCACTCCAGTGGGTGGACTTCTGTGGTATAAGTGTTCTCCAGTTTGTGAGTCACCCAGCCAGCAGTTATGGAATTATGATTTTATCGTGATTGCACCCCTCCTACCATCTCATTGCGGCTTTTCCTTTGTCTTTGCATGTGGGGTATCTTTTTTGGTGAGTTCCAGTGTCTTTGTGTCAATGATTGTTCAGCAGTTAGTTGTGATTCCGGTGTTCTCAAAAGAGGGAGTCTATTTAGTGTTTTTTTAAAGTACCACATCCCTAATTATGATACTGGGGTAACTCAGTGGCATTCATAGAAATTTGGCAGCCAGTAAAATCAAACAGCAAAAAAGTGTGATTCGCTACCACAGAGCACCTACTATGAGCCCAGCATTGCTCAAAGTACAAACGCAACCCGTTTCTTCAAAAGAAAAATCTATCCCAAACCTCATCAATAATATACAGTGAAAATTTAAGTAAGATTATTTTTTTTCCCTTTTTGTTCCCAGTGGTCCAAACAAAATCTGCATAATTAGGAAGGAGCAGCCCTGTTAAATGAAAAGTTTAAAATGTAAAACTTTAAAATCCTATTATAATTTCATGGGATTAGATTGTTTTTATGGCACAAGTAAATTGGTTGTGTGTTGTTCTCCCCCACAAGATGAATAAAAAACAGTTTTTAATCAGGTCCTCGGGGATTTGGCATGGATTTAGGAATTTTTTATTTCATATTCATTGTATAAGAAATGAAACTCTTCCATTTGGGACCTGAATGTGTAAATTTTTAATATATGACTCTTAGCTGGCATTTTTCAATATACAAGACAGAATAATTTAAGCCTAATCTTCGTCTTAGAAGGGACATTTTGTTCTAAAATTGTTATCCGTTAAGTTCAGCAAATTGTAAGCTTGTTTTCTAAAACTATATTTTTTAGGCTGTAAGAAACCGCTTCAAATTAATATCAATGCTTCTAATGCTCCCATCCATGTTACATGGCTTAACGGGTGGGAGGAATGTAAAGAAAGAGGTACTTGGGGGACCAGTTTCCTTAAATGACCCAGGATAACAACAAGAAAACAGCAAAACCTTCCTTTTTCTTGTTAAGGCATGTAGATTCAGGAAACCCATGTCATTTGTTGAAACTGTCTGTGATTTCCAACGTGTTTGCCTTGCCATTTGGGAAGACTGTTTGTCTACTTGCTCATTCATTCGTTCAAGTGTCAGTGGACCGTCTATTGAGCGCCAGTCACTGCTCTGTGCTGGGAATCGGCAGGGGACAACAATGACAGCAACAAGAGACAAAAGTCCCTGTCTTCGTGGAGGTCACATTCTGGTTGGGGAGGCAAATAAGTAAAGTATATAATACATTAGGTGGTGAGAAATCCTTGGAGGAAGATGACGCAGAGGTGGGGTTCAGGGAGCACCAGGATGGGAACGGGGAACTGGAGTTTCGATGGAGTGGTCCAGGGAGGCGAAGGTGGCACTTGAGAAAAGACTTGAGTGACAGTAACTGATGTCTCACCTCTGCCCCCAGACCATTCTGCTCTCTTCCCTTCACCTCGGCCATGTACTTTGACTTGAAAATAACTGTCTCCTCCCCAATTACCAGAAGTAAACAACAGGCTGGAGTCATGCTCACGATAGGGGAATTGGAGGGTGTTGGTTAATTTGAAGGGAGCAGAATTGGGTTATTGTGTTTGGGCTGGAATCTACAAATTCTAATTCTTTCTACTCTAGGGCCTGTTGCAAGAGGCTGAATTTACAGCCCTGTGTTCCATCTAATCAAAGTATAAATGGAATGACTATGAAAAATTCTGCCTGGCTTTGGTCACCGGTGAAGACCAAACGCATTTATTTTTATTGAAAAGTCATTAGCAATAAGATACCATTATCCCCTTCACCAAAATATTATTAAGCAGGAACAACTTTAATTTCTCTATGAGGCAGTGGTTTTCCAGCCCAAGTGAGTATAATCTTTTTTCTCACACTAACCTCTATTCTCATTGCTTTATCTTCATTAAAACTTAGATTCTGCCAGAAGAGTGTGCAGGATGTGAAAAAGAGGATATGTGTGTGTGTGTGTGTCTGTGTGTGTTTATATATATTTCTTTTTTTTTAGTCAAGACCAAATAAAAGGCTTAAGGTGTAGTTCCACGGTGTGCCCAATGTCTTGGCAAATGTCTCCATACTTTAGACTAGTTTTATGGGTTTAAATTTCACTTAAGTGTCCAAAAGCTTGTTTTAGTTTTAAGATGATCAGCATTTGGTTATAGCCAAGTACCTACTGAGCAAATCACTAAGATTTGTCTTTTCAACAAAAGAAACAGTTGAGGAGGTTTTAGAAGTAACACTTAAAAGCTTTCCCATGTGCGTGCAGTAAATAGTTTGCTAATTCTTTAGAAATCACTCAGCGCACCATGGAGAAATTGTCACCTGAGGGCACAGTGCTCAGAGGGGTAGGTGAACCTTGGTCCACACTTCCCACTGGGAAGTCATACCTGGTCCCGGATGTGCAGGCACGTGTTCTTGTCCATCAGGCCCTTCAATATCAGGCCTGACACAGAAGCCCTCAGGGCACAGGGGGCTTTGGATCCTATCTCTGGCACGGCTGGTTTAGGTGAATACTAGCTGTTTATTCAACTGTGAAATGGAGATAACACCTGCATCTCCTAGGTGCACAGTTACAGTCACAGTGCGACAATGTATACGGTACACTTCTCACAGACTGAATTTGCACATAGAGCAGGCACCCGATAAATTAATGGTGGCTGCCACCGCAAAATGCGAGTAAGGTATTCAAGCATCTCAGCTGGATCATCGCCTAGAGCGTGCACATCTCGGTGGACAGAAGGGAGACCTGGCACAGTGCTTACAGAGTTCATCTGATGAGGCCCATCGCTCACACCCGTACATTTCTCTCTATCCCTCTCCCTTTGGGAAACATGTTTCCAAGTTGCCTAAAGGACCCTGCAATAATAACCAGTACTGTTCCCAAGCAGAGCCCACCGCCCGCCCCCCAGCCCCGGCTCAGCTCATCTCCGGAGATAACCGACCTCCTGAAGCTCCTGGCTGCATCGCCAGCCGATCTCACTCAAGCACCGTTGCTTCTCCTCGGAGCCAACCCTGAACATCCAGGGGGCTATTGATGTTAACATTCTAATTTTTCTCAGAGAGCCCTTGGAGGCCCACCCCCATCTAACTTGTCTGAGCGTCTCACGTTGTATATTCTGACCAGGTTTTAAGAACTGCTGGAACTGACTTGGGGTTGGTTGCCAAGATCAAAATCTCATCTGTGGGTAGAAATGTTCTTTTCCACACAATGTACCCTCGGTTATTTGCATCTCTCACTCTCCTGGGCCTCTGGACTCGCCATCTTAGCAGCACCCAGTTCATCACTTGCTCCGGCCCCTCTGCATTACGTAGTGTGGCCAAAAGGAGCTGGATTCACCGGCAGCGATCAGGGAAAAAAGGGACAGAGAGAGAGAGAGAGAAGGCAGACACAAGAAACACAAAGGGACAGCTTGAACTTAGAGCGGAAAACATGTTTGTGTGTTTGTTGCCTGTTGTTTTTCAAACTCACTAAGACATGTGTTGTCCTTGAAGAAATTCAGAAATTTCAAGCACTCCTCCAGGTCGTTTCCACTGTTGTTGCAGTCACACCAGGGGGCCACGCTGAGGCTACTGGAGTCTATGTAGTTGGGGGTCATGACTGTACCTAGAAGAGTAAAAAACAAGGCGTTTTATTCTTGCATGATGGTATAAACTTTCCTAGAGCCTAAAAAGAAACAAATGTTCCTCTGACAGCGGATGCACCGTGGATAATTACAAACATTGTGTTTGCTGAGTGGAAAATTAGGTTAAGCAGTGCATTTTCTTGGCAATTTATCTTGAGCACATAAAATAATTTACACATTTACTTAAAAAATTCTAACAGAACTCCTTGAGCTGCACTTAGGCTGTTTTTCGCTGCACAAATGGTATGGATGTCATGGAGTAGGAGAGAATTAACTTAGAATGCATGAGTTGCCAAATCCCTTGCATTTTCTTGAAAATGTCATTAATCTTCAAAAACAGATAGAGCTGGTTTTACACATCTTAAAAAATCCTTTTAGGACGCTGCCTCTACTTCCCTCGGAAGCAACGGGCTCCTTCAGAGTAACCCAGAGAAGCTTAGAAGCTATCCTTATGGGTTACCCCACATTCTGGATGTATACAAGGAGGCTCTCAACTGATTTAGCGTTCCAAGTTGTGATGGAATTGGAAATAAACAATGGAAATTCTCTAAGCCAATGGCTCCTGGAGTACTGTCTTAAGAGTCCTCAAAAGTCCTCAAAGAAATGCTGGGTGGCCGCTCTTGCCTACATCTTCCTGTGTATTCATTGTTCTTCTGATGAGTTCTGTACTGGCACAAATAAACAATGCGTTTATACTTAACACGACCCAAATGTCTCCTCCTGGGTGGCTCACACCAGGCAATGCCTACTCGTGCCAAGAAGTCTTCTGTTTTTATACAGTTTGTGGAATTAAGAAGTAACAGGCAGTCCAGTGAGCCACAGGATATATATGGTTCAGAAACAGAAAAAAATATTCTTTTTAAGCTCTTCTGGGTCAAGGGCATAACTTCTTTGCCCTACATTCCTTATTGACTTGAACTAAATAATGTCCCATTATACCTTGGGATGAAAACGTCAATCCACAGCAGAGAGAAGCGTCTAACTTTGGGTGAGAAAGGAACGGGCACCCCAAACGCTGAGTGAAGAGGTTAGAGTATGCCTACTAAGCACCCACTGTATGCCTGGCACCAGAATGGATCCCTGACATTTGGAAGAAGTAGGAACAAGCTCTGTCCTGAGAGAAGTTAGAACCCAATGACCAGAGTGGAGGGAAAGAGCTGGACCCAAGGGAGAAATAAATTTTGGTGCATAGAATGCATTGTCTCAACCAGTTATTCCCTTAAATAATGAGGATTTCATCATCCTCAGGCCAGAAACACCTGGCAGTCCTGAGGCTTGGCCCCGTATGGAGTATTTAATGAGCATGTGTACTTAGAAGGTACAGACTGAGCTGTAAACAGTGATTATATCCTGGAGTGGGGCTGTAGATCTTTAACACTGTCTCCTTTGGGTTCTCTGTATTTTTTTTAAAAAAACTCTTTACAATGAGCACTCCTTACTTAATTCAGTTATTTCTTAAACTTGTAATTCCATAGTTGATAAATAATCCTACTAGGGACTGCTTTATTTAAGAAAAGGAGAGAGTGAATGCAAATTTGGAGGGCTGACTTAAGGGAGATAAGCTCATGGGACCTATCCATGAGAATGGTCAATAGCTGGTGAATGGTATTACCCAAGAGAGCACAGGTATCCTTGCAAAAAAATAGTTGGGATGAGTGTGCAGGCACCTGCAATATCCCTGCATTAAGTACAGTCAGTGATTTTCCCAGTGGCTCTTGCTGAAGACACCCTGGTGACAAAGAATTTGGTCTGGGCTTTCACTCTTGGTGGGACTTTCTTTCTGCCTGGTGACTTGTGTGATCCTGGCAGGCGCTCACACCCTGGCTGAGCCATCAGGCTTCTGACAACCGTGATTTCCCTCATCCTTCCCTAGCCTTCATTACGTGTTCCTTCTCAAACGACAATTGTGAGCGAGCCCTGCCACCAAGGCTTCTGCAGCCCTGGCACCCCAGAGCCCTTCCTTTCCTCCTGCTGCCCCCGTTTATCCTTGGGTACAGATCTGCCTCTTTCTGTCCCTCTTCCGACTCGCACTGGTGCCTTGTTTATTTGCACTGCTCCCCGGAATGCCAAGAACCTGGTTCCTCTAACGCCTTAGGTCTTGAAAGACCGAAAACACTATTTCTGCTATGTCTGTTCTCAGGCAAAAAAATTAGGTGAAACACCCCCTACCCACCAGGAGCTGAATCACCCAGAATACTAATGGCGAGCAGGACCCCCAGTATTCAGGGATTTTCTTTCCAAAGGGCCATTTCTGGAAAACAGCCTTTCTGACTTCCCCAGACTGAATGACTTCCAAATTCCCTCTCTCCAAAGTTCCCTAATTCAATTAACTTGGTTTGACTTGCTCTCCTCTTCCATAACCACGTTTTCCCCCCTACTTTTGTTCTGTGCGGTCAGTTCTCCAACTGAGACGCTTCCCAGGTCTTCACACTTGCTGCCTTCCCGTTCTTTAATAATCCCTGCTTCCTGCCTTTGCGCATCCATTGCCCTCCTTTCCCCCCCCCCCCACTTCTTCAGAGGCGAGTCCTAAAGGACCCGACATCAAAACACCAGCACAGAGCATTCCTAGGAGACTTTTACATCCACAGGGAGCTGCAGGCTACAATGGAAGGAGTCTGAGTGTTTGTAAACCAGCATTTTCTCCCATCCCATGTTTCCCCAGTCTTACCAATAAGCCCCGAGTAGGCGAGGAGGCAGTCAGCGTAGTTTTCCTTTAGACAGCTGCTGACAGACCTTGACTCCGGCTGGCAGTTGGTAAAAAAATCCGCCAGGCGAGATCTGCAACAGGAAGAAAAGTAGGGGGTGGGGAATATGCTTTAAAATAGCCTAAGCTTCTGGACAGACATAACTTTTCTTTACTCCTTTCTTGATAGGCCTTTTTCCACAACGAAAAATACAGAGAACGTGAACTCTTAAAATATTAGCATCCTCTCTTATACGTGCCCCTAACCGTCCCCTCGCCCACCTGTGTGGGCATCTTGCAGAGAAGTCTTCAGGGCCTATAACTGGAGAAATCTAGCTGCTTTGAAGTTTCCATTCAATGTTTATTTCTGACTAGACTTATTTGCATCTTTAGGAAATATGCTTCTCCACACACTCACCAGAGATCCACACTGGGAAAATATTTACTTAATACAGAAACACGTCCCTGGCATCAAAAGAGGATGTTATAGCCCAACTGCTCCTGTAATTACTAGTGGCTTTAAAAATACGTGTTATCTGTCATCTAAGTCATGTCTCATCCACCACCCCAGGGAGGGGGCAGTGGTTTATTCCAGCCAAGTGATACTGAGGAGGAGCTCGCCTTTCCAGAACTGAAGGGAAAGGCAAAAGGGACGGGGTGACGCTGGCTCGGGTGCAATTTCACTGTCTGACCGGGTGGAGGGGGTCCACTGATCAAAGCGAAGCATCTGTCTGCAGTTTGCTAAGCCTCCAGGGGCCAGCTCAGTCCACCCAGAAGCCCTGGGTGGTGGTGAAGGTGCAGAAGTGAAGACGGGGCCGTAGACAACACTGGTCTGGGGAGGAAAAGGGCTCTTTGTAGCCAACTGGCTGTTTTTCAGTCTAAAGAGGATATTGTTGGAGAAATCCTGAATGAGAGCTGGGGCACCTCTGAGGTCATCCGAGCAGACCACAGCTCTATGTGAAGAACACAATGGACTTCAAGAGAATTTAAATTATCTGGCAATTATGGGAGACAACGGACGTTTGTCTTAGCTTTCTTCCCTTTAGCTCACCCGAGTTGTCAGCCAACATACCCAGGGCTGTTTTTACTTCTATCCACCCAAGAAACTGTATTTACTTAGCATACTTAATGATATAAACAAGCTTGCCTGGGTAGAGCTGAGCAAGGTAGGATGTCTGGAGAACACAGAGGTTTGTAAAAGGGCTGTAGGATACACATTCTGTGTCCCTTTCCTACAACTTTAACTGGAAGGGGATTAAAAGGCTTGATGAAATTATCTAAGTCCACAGCACGTTGAAAAGGATGGTTCGTACGGGAATGGTCTCTCCTTGAACCCTTGTAAACAAGGCGTGTCTGAGCTTCCCTACTTGTGCCAATCTGTACATCCCGTATGTCATGTGCCTGGTACCATGACTGTGCCCCCCCCGGGGCAGGTGTTGAAGCTCTGCTTTATTTTCTTTGCACAGCACCTGACACTCCTCGGACAGGCCCTTTAGAACGCTTCCCAAGCAGGGCCATGTGCTGAAGGTAAGTGGCTTGGCAAAATCCTCCAAATGAGGCTCGTGCGTATGCCTGTGTACGTGCCTGGATCTCTCCCACGGTCTAAGCCTAGTTGGTGTTTTCTGACTCTAACTGAACACACTGAAAGGCATAAAACCTGGCCATTTTCTGTAGCCTGGTTAAAGGATTTATCTTTCAGAGGAAATCCCTAAAGGTGACTCAGGCTTACTCAACTGGCACCAATGGCATCCAGCTTGGATTGAGTGTTATTTTCAGAAGAGTTTCCCTGGTCATGAAAGTTAATGATCTCATGGCATTGGGCTACTAACTCTGCAAAGGCCAACTGTGGTTCAGGCAGCTGCGACTCCAGTTCTGCACACGACCCGATCAGCTCTCCGACCTGGCAGCCCCGCGCTCCCAGCTGCCCCGCGGAGACGGTCGAAAGGTCGCGCTGTCTCCGAGTCTCCTGTTTCTCGTAGCCTCTTGAGCAGACTATTAACTGAACAGCACCGTGATGCGGATTACTATCCTCCAGCGCGAGGCTAATGCCACCAGATTCATTTTACTTAACAACCTCAGAACTGACTCACGATTGGACTCTGGGATGAAAGGCTAATTGAGTCCGTCTGCTGCAGAGAACGTAACCCTGATTGGGAGGCTAAAACTAGATATACTGCTCTGAGCATCACCCCAGACAGGCTGGTTCTGGAGAGAGGATTGTCAGCACAGATCCCGGTCCTAAGACAAAACCAAGCCAGTGGACGGCAGGAGTTTCAAAATAATCGTGAGCACACGCAGCGTAGCTAAAGCACTAACATTTCCCTGGTTCCTTCATCTTTGGCCCACCTCCCCCTGCCGTTTATACTTGGAGACAGGATGGCCACTTTCTGTGATTCACATTTTACAGATAGAAAAACTGACGTCAGAGGAAGTTTATACAGTGGTTCCTGGAGCCGGCTCATAACGGGCAGACTGGCACCTTTTCACGAATTTTGCGAGTTGGTAAACATCACAGTGGTAGCTTGAAAGTGGCCTTGGTGGGAGTATTTACACAATGGTAATCAGCAAGCGCTACACATCAGGGTCTTGTGCTGTTCTTGGAGAACCAGTTGTTACATATTTACTGGCACAGTGCTCTTTAAAAACCAGCATGATGTAGTCAATCCCAGAGATGAAGGATGTGTCGGGTCTTGGGAGTTGAGTCCCAGCTCTTCCAGGACAGGCTTCCTCTCCCTTTGTGTCAAATGGCATGTGAAATGGTGTCGTAAATTAACCTCCAGTCTCCAGTATCTTCCAAAGAGAGAAAACAGTCCTCCCCAAAGATCCTCACATCCCAGCAGCACAGTCCTCTGAAATCTCTCAAAGCAACGTGTGCAAATGATTACATGTATTGACAAAGCCTCTGACTTCCTGCCCGTTCCATTCACTGAATGATGGGTCAAGTGCTTGTGATAATAACGATGAATAAGTTCCCTGTCCCTGAGCTCAAATAACCTGTCATCTAGAAGCTGAGAGAAACAAGTAAAAAGATTATAATACTACAGTGGCTAGCTCTTGATAAAAGGTAAGAAAAGCTGCTTATAAAAATAACACAACGTGAATGAAGTGTTTAGTATATATTAGGTATGCCTTCATACACTTTATATTTTTTCCTGACAACTCTAATAAGGTAAGGACTATTACTTTGTTATCCTAATTTTACAGAGGGGGAAACCACAGCTTGAGAGGCTGTAATATTGACACTGAGACTTGGAGGACGGCTAGGATCCTTCAGGAAAAGGTGGAAGAGGGTACTCCGGGCAGAAGGAAGCAGTATGTGATAAAGTAACCATATTCTTAATAACCCCAGGGTAACAATTATGGAGTGTTTGTACCTGCCAGGCACTGATCTAAGTGTTTGGCATGTATTCACATATTTAATTTTCACAACGACCTTAGTAGGTGATACTATCAGCCCCATTTAACAGATGGAGACACTGAGGGAAAGAGAGGTTAAGTAACTCTTTCCAGGTTGTAGAGCTCTGTGCTGGAGCTGGAATGTGACCACATTCTGTGGGACTCCAGAGCTGGAGGACATTCTCAACCACTACACCTAACACGTGCATCATCCAGAAAACTGTCAGTCGATCACTTGAGATGGTGGGACCACGGGAGGCAAATGGCTGAGTGACAGAGATGGTGCTGGCAAGATCACCAAGGGCCTTGAATGACCTAAGAGTTTGGATTTTATCCTGAAAGCAGTGGGAGTCACAGAAGGATTTTAAACAGAGAAGTAACATGAGCAGATCTGCAGAGCAGGAAGACTCTTGGGTGTCTCAGTTATTAAGCAAAGATTTGCTTGAGACCTCTTCTGTGTCCCCCCTGCTCTAACAGCGATGAGAAGAGCAGGACACTGGCCAAAGGCAGGAGGGACAATGGTGTTGGAGGCTGCAGCCAGCGGAGAACTGAGGGCCAGAAGGGGAGGAGGGAAGGAAGATGCCCTGAACGGTGGGTGTTGCTAGAATGAAAGTCAAGACTGCCAAAAGGAGGGGGCAGAATCAGGGTGTGAACAGCTCAGTAGACAGGGGCGCCATGGAATGTGGAGGGGGACCCGGGAGAGGACAGTCTGCAAGGAAGATAGTGAGGTGGCCTGTGGGTGTGCTAAGGTCATGGCGCCTTGGGAGTCAAGCGCCTAGTAGGTTGTGCGAGCCCCGGACCTTCATCTGTCCAGTTGCCAACCAGCCCCAGCATCCCAGGACCGCCCCCTGCACACGACCTCCTGCCCACCCTGGGTTAGGAATCACGCCGTAACCTTTTTCAGTGGCTTCCTCCGTCTGGGCTGCAGTGATGCAAACAAGAGAGCTTACATGGCCAGTGTGGGATTAACAAAGAAATTCCACAACTGCATTTCTTCTGGAGACATGAAATCTCCATGACGACAGCAGTGATGAACCTGATTGTTTTTCTCTAAGAAAATGAATAGGCACTAAAGTAGAAATGTATCTCCCTGCGAAAGAGAAATTTCCCACCCTTAAAGAGAAGAAAAAGGCCGGCAAATGCCAAGTTGGCCTTAGGAAATCTGCTGAAGAGAAAACACTGGTTTATGCAGAAAATATCATATTAAAGGAAGCATGCGGCTAACTGGAAATAGAAGAATGATTATAATGATAAAATCTAGGAGCGTCTTAAACAGCAGATGGTCTTTTGACAGTGGGGGGAAAATCATTTACCTACTTTTTCTGTTACCATTTTAAGGAAAATAGTGTTATGGCAAACAGGTAAAAAACATACTAGTAATGCCCAGTTTCACTCATCGTGGATTACTCTAATCCTTTAAATGTTTTTTTTTTTTCCAGGGCAAATCCCATACTTGGACACAAGCTGTGTGCTTGCTGGAATGGAGACCTGGACAAAGAATTGTGAGATCCTGAAAGAGATCCAGGCTCTGACACTAATAAACCAGAGTTCCTGAACACGATACTTGACTTCTTAGCTCTTGGATTTCCCTTCCACTTCAGAAAGACAGTCTATTGGACACTTGAAGCTACTTGGAAGAAAAAATTCACTTGTTTTTGAAGCATTCTTATTATTTTCATCCATGATCCCATTCCACCATTACACATGATTTAGTGCCAAGGCATTTGGTTTCCTTTGAGTATAGAGACCAGATCTTTCTAGTGGATCCCCTCGTCTCACATGCGAGAAAGCTGAGGGCCAAAGAGGTTAAGGTCCTGCTCACTGACACATGGTAAGTGGTGGCAGAGGGGCCTTCACTGGAAGAGGAATCGCCAACTGCCTGTAACAGCCCTGGAAGGAGCGAATGAGGAGGGTGCTGGACTTTAATTACCCTGGGATTGAATTAAAGTCATCAAGTGTCTAATTGCTCTGTCCCTCCCGTCTGACCAGCTTTTCTTCAAAGCCTTATTCCTAAGGTTCCCCTGATTTCACAGCCTCAGCGAGTGCTTTGCCTGCAATGCTGGGGCTCAGGAGGGGCCAGAGGGTGCAGACAGACTCTGCCCAAGACGGTGGTGAGTTTGCCAATGAATGAGGCTCCCCTTTATTAAGGAGTCTTTGGGGCAACACCACTGCCCATACAAGACTTGCCGATCCACCAGCAACTCAACCTCGGAACAGGATCCATTTATTCATCTGCTCAGGTAAGAAATCACTGGCATTTTTCTCTGAATCCAATGTGAATGTTAGGGCTTTCAAGTCTTGGTTTTCAACTCAAGCCATTTAGTTTCTGAAAGCTTTCTCAATGGGTCAGTTAGAGGAGCCCCAAAATGACAGGCCTGGGAGTGACACGCATCTGTTTCTAATCCCAGCCCTACCTTCCATGGTTAAATACCTTAGTAAGGTATTTAACATCTCCAATCCTCAGTTTTTTCACCTGGAAAATGGGGCCAATGGTATCTAGAGTTGCCTTAAATGGTTGCTGTGACACCTAAGTGACAATTATATAAAGCACCTCACTCAGAACCTGGAATACACGTTGCCCAATACATTTTTACTTCACATCCCTTCATCTTTTCTCCCCAATTTCTGGTCCATTCTAATGTGAAGCCCTTGCAACAAAAACATATAGCAAGCTCAACACAGAGAAATATATATCTTTATCTTCTGCTGGCCCTTATATTACATACAGGCAGACCTCAGAGACATTGCGGGTTCAGTTCCAGATCACTGCAATAAGGTGGATATTGCTTTAAAGCAAGTCACACGAATTTTTTGGTTTCCCAGAGCGTATAAAAGTTATGCTTCACTAAACCACAATCCATTAAGTGAGCAATAGCATTATGCCTAAAAAAATGTATGTACCTTAATTAAAAATACCTTATTGCTAAAAATGCCAAAACAATTGCAATAATGACATCAAAGATCACTGATCACAGAGCACCATAACAAATACAGCAATAATTTAAAAGTTTTAAATATTACAAGGATTACCAAAATGTGACACAGAGACACGAAGTGAGCAAATACTGTTGGAAAATGGTGCTAACAGACTTGCTCAATGCAGGGTTATCTCAAACCTTCAATTTGTACAAAACACAGTTTCTGCAAAGTGCAATAAAATGAAGTAAGTATTTAGAACAGGTTAATCTGTGTAACTGAGGGCGGTAAGTCTGACCAAAACAAATTTGACGAGTCCAAAGCCAGGTATCCTGAGGTGTTACTTAAAACCTCAGTCATATGAGCTTATAGAATAAAAGCATTTTAAGAAAAGCTACTTTTTCCCAGGCATTTAGGGGGAAAAGACATATTTTTTTAAATGACTAAATATCAGTAAGTTTGTTAATACTGCTAATGTTTTATGCAGAATAAAATCAATTAGAAAAACATGCTGCCCAAATCAGCCCTGGGATGACAAAGCAAGAGCACTGGAATGGTAATTTTCTGGAACAGTGACACAAAACAGATTTTTCCTCTTTCTGTTTTTAGAAAATTACCTTAGCCCTTCTTCTCCGGCAGCCTACTGGAGAGCACATCTGGAAAGCATCCTTCAGCAAATCAGAGCCTATGTTAAACATATTTTGCAGGGGGTGTATTCTTGCTTTGCTGTTTCCCACTTTGGACTGTACATTCTGGCTTCCCGAAGCAGAGGCCCAGTGTTTGCCAGGGGCAGGCTGTGAAGCTGGGGGGCTCGGGCTGCTCTTCAGAGAGATCAGGTCCTCCCGCTGCCTGGGAGCCTATGTGACCTCTCTGGAGCAACGGCCCTGGGGCAGGTTTGCACGCCCCAGGCACAGATGCTCAGAGCTCCACTGTGTTCCTCAGACCCTTAATGTGGGTCCCCACTCCTGGCGGGATGATGAAAGCCTCAGCCAACGATGTGCTTCTTGGTGACTTAGCCAGACCGCGGCCACATGTTGTTGGGAAATAGAGCCGTGAGGTCCAAGAAGCTCTCAAGACTTGCCTAATGCTTTATTTTCCTGGGACAGGAAGGCCCCTGTGACCAAGTCGAAATCAATGCCTGTTGCCCCCAAATCTCTGCTCAGCCTCATCCAGATTCTTAGGCCCATTTAACCAAATGCCCCACACCTGCGCCCCTCACCCTGGGGAGTCCCTGCTCATCTGGCTCCTTGGCAGCTCCCGGCCTAGCACGTGGGTCACAGGAGGCTGAGGTCACTGCCCTCTGAACTTGACCCACAGGAAGATGGAATGCAGGTGGGGCCACGCATCATTTTAGCCCATGTGTCCTGTTGGGGTCTATCTCTAAGGGTGAGGGCCCAGTGAAAGCAGGCTGCAGGGCAGAGATGCGATGCCTCCTTAGCCTTTCTGATCACATCAAACTGCAGCAGCCCTGCCCCACCCCCCCACCAAGGGAAGCCCAGGTCAGCATCAGATCAATCTCGGCATCCCTCAGGAAGTCACCTTGCATGAACACTGACAGCCATCAATCAACATCTGCAGAGCGGCTGACACAGCTTGACAACTAATCTCTACGTGGCAAATCTGGAAGTTGGCAACGGAATCCATCCCAACCTAGAAGAGGCTCTCTGCGGCCCCTGATTGGATGCCCCAGAGCTGCCCTTCAGCTGGGGCTCCTCCCTTCCCCTCCCTCAGCAAATTTCTCCAATGCACACACTGATGGCCACTCTCTAAGCAGACTGTACGTCATCATGGGAGCACAGACACATTGCGAACAACCCTATGCTTTGTGGCCAAGTCAAATAAGTTGTTTTATATTATCCATGCTACAGCACGTCTCTAGTGCAGAAAATGTAGCTTTGGTGGTACTTGCTTTTACAGGAAGAAACTGAGGGAGAAAAGAAATTGGGGGTTTTTCTGGATGATGAAATTATCATTAATCTCTCAGGTATCCAACAGCTGTCTGTGACAAAGATGCTAAAACTCTTTGAGTAAGTCGTATCCATTAAGTTTTCTATATTTCTGCAGGGAGTCTTTAGTAATCAGTTTTGTGACTTTTGGCCACAAGGAGAAAAAGAAATAGAAATCTAGATGTTCAGCCGATCTTTCGCCAGTAGAACCACACCTTAAAACTCCAGACCAACACGTTGTGAATTTACTTCATGTAGAACTGTGCAGGTACCTCCACCTTCAGGAGTGAATTACAGAAGTTGCCTTACATTCATCCTGAAATCTAAGAAGCTCTAAGTCAACTGCTCAGGTACCCAGGGCAGCAAAGGTCACCCACCATGCTTCCATTTACTTATGCCCACTCTTGCTTCAGAAAAAATTTTGAGATGAATTCGAATGTAGCTTTGATGCAACAGAATAAATGTAAAAATTAGCGAGGGTATTTGGGGCCAAAGAAAGATAAGACAGAGGTAGAGGTGCAGTCAGTACAAAATGCACACATACACCTGGCTAGATGAAAGCTAAGTACTTGGCTCTGTGCTTTCTAGAAACCACTGGGAAGAGGGGGGAAGTAACTAGTTCCACAATTCGTGATATACCGAAAATCAGAAACAAGATAGATGCTCAGAAGAAAATCTACTGTGGGGGGCCGAACAATGACGCACGAAGATGTGTACACTCTAGGCCCTGGAACCTGAGACCTAAGGCTATGTCACCTGACATGGTAATAGCACCTTTGCAGATGTGATGAAAGTTGTGGGCCTTGAGGGGGGTAGATTATCCTGCACTATCCAGGTGGGCCCAGTGTAATCCCAAAGGTCCTTAAAAGTGGAAGAGGGAGACAGATAAGGAGGTGAGAGTAATACAATGGGAGAAAGACTGGACCACCCTTTGCTGATTTGGAAGATGGAGGGAGGGGCCATGAGCCAAGGAATGAGGGCAAAAGACAATAAAGTATATTTGCCCCTAAAGCTTCTGGAAGGAACTCAGCCCTGCGGATGCCTTGAGTTCAGCTCAGTGGGATCAGGGCAGTACTCCTGACCTTCAGAACCGGAAGAGACTACGTCTGTGTGACTTAAAGCCACCGCGTTTGTAGTAATTTGTTACAGCAGCAACAGAAAATGAAAACACTATGAAACGGCAGTAAAGGTTTTGCAGATGGAATCTGAAAATGGGCCAGGACTTAAATTTCAATTCAACCACTTACTAACCATGACATTTTGGGCACGTACCTTAACTTTTCTGAAGCTTAATTTACTCTGGTAGAATGACAGGAAGTCCTTCCAAGGGTTCCTGAAGGATTACGTACGTGTACCTGGCACCTAGCACCTGTTTACAACTGTTCCAGATTCCTAGATGAGGACAGGGCTCATAGCACTGTTGCTTCCTGCTCTGCTCTGACCTTGAGACCTCTATGAAGCCCCAGGGTAGAGATGACCGCACTGGTATTTCCCTTAGAATCCATCTGCTAATAACTTGGCAGATGAAATGCTTTGTCCTGAGGTCACTAATTCACCTATTCAAGGTCTGTATGTGCTCGATAATCTCACGATTAACATCGGGCTTACACCTTCCATTAGGACCAAAGAGAGATTTCTCCTGTGAGTCCTCTACGTCTTTAAGCAGAGAAATGAGTTTTACAGGACAATGGACTCAAACCCACGGAAAAACAGGTCAAGGCAATTCTACAGGTCACTACATATGATCCCTATACGATGTCCTCTGCTGGCCTGGTTGGCATCAGGCCTGTGTCAATTTAAGGAGATGCTGTCTGCAGCCTCAGAAGCAAATATCAAACCATGATGTTTATAGCTAGAGAAACTGAACTCTAATGACTTCAGGGAAACACAGGTAAATTCTAGAAATTATCCCAAATGCTGCCTGGCCTCCTTCAGTCAAACCTTGCTTCTTCAAGGGTTCCCAGAAGATGAAAAATTAAAATTACACAGGCTCTCTTGACTTTACTAATTTGCAAAACTCCCCCCTTGTCCCTACCCCCAAAGGACAGCCCTGTGGTACCTGAGCCCCAAGCTTCAAGCTCTGCTCAGCCAAATATTAATTTATCTTCCACACATTGAAGAAGCCTAGTTGCTGTGCCCTGGGAGTGGGTGTGGGGATGGCAGAAGACACATGGATGTCTGAATGGTAACAGCCTGCACTTGCACAAACAGACTTTAAGCAGAAACATATGAAAAGAAGATCTCCTATTAATCCTTAATAGGGTTTCAGACTTCCTAAGGAAAATTATGTTCAATAGTAAATACACACTAGGTCATTTTTCTTCCAGGCAAGTTGTTTTAAGGTCAACAGAGACTTTGAGCTCGGCAAACAACTAGTCCCTAATATCTTCCTTCCTAGATGGGGCATTGCTCGGGAGACGGAATTGTGGTGTTACATGTCAAAAGAATAAATCACTTATTCCACTGCCATCAGATGATAATTCTCCCCTTTTTTCAGAAAATCCATATTCTTGGTAGTGATCCATTCTCATGTTTAACATCCTCTTGTCAACAACACCCTTCCACCCCGCTCCATACCCCACTGCACCCCGCCACCCCAGTTTCTACGTTTTACCTAAAGCTCTCAGCTGAATTTAAAACTACATTCCTCCTTTTTTTTCCCTGTAGGGCAGAGCAGCTGTTTTCCATGGTTCGCATAAGCCATTTTCTAATAAACTGTCCCCTCAACCACTCCACTCAAACAGGGCTTATTTTGACCCATTCACAGTGAACTCAAGGGTCTCCTCTGAGCCCTCCCACCAATCCCCTCCCTGGCTCTGAGCCCCATGCAGGGCGTGGCTTTGGCCTTTGGGCCCACACCTCCCCTCCATCACTCTCTTCTTCACATCTTCACTTTGATGATACACTGCTTGCACCATGAGAAGGTGAGCACCTGGGATTATGCCTGGCGTAAAGCAGATGTTCAGAAAATGTGCTGAATGAGTGAGTGAATAAATGAATGAATGAATCCAAGTGCGACACACTATGGCTCCAATCACCTAGAGACCAATACTCATCATGGACATCTTGGCGTTACAGTTGGGCACAGATGAGGAGAAACAGCAGCCCACGTCTAACTACTCCAGACACTGCACTAACAGCTATGTTCGTCTAGAGCTGGTCACTGTGCCTGACGCGTCATAAGCCTGGGTCACTTAATACCCGATAACCTGACCAGCCAGGTTAGTCTTATTTTACAGTGGAGGACCCTGGGGTTCAGAAAGGCCACCAGCCAGCCACAATCACGGAGCTGGTAAGAGTTAGAGCCAGATTTTGAAAAGAAAACCACAGACTCTCCAGCTCACACTCACCCCCACAGCAATGAAAGAATTGATGTTCCATCTTTTCATTTTAGTTCTTGGACATTTGCCGCCACTTTGCTGTGATCTGTGCACACAAGAAGCTGAAATCTGATTTAAGGGGATGTAAGTGATCTTTACTAGGCTCAATAAAGTGTAATGACAGAATCAGTGGGCATTCTTTTGGTTTAATAGTGCTTGCAGTTTAAAAACATAAAAAAAATAATATCTGTTGTTACTGTTCAGTAAGGCCCAAATGCAATCCTACGACACAGCCGTGTTCATCTTGGCCCAGGCTGTCCCTCACTGAGCATCCCACTTCCCCAGGCTGTGTACACCATCACCCCTCATCAAGAAGTGAGGGGGGCAAAAAGTGGGGCTCCCCAGGCCCACAGGGAGAAGCCAGCAGCCCCTCAAGCACCCTTTCCTGGCTGCAGGGACCACTCCTAAGGCTGGGCACAGGAGGCACCAGGCAGGGGCTGGCCTGGCCGGGATCATCTCCTCGGGTGCTTCCCACTGTGCCCGGCACCCATCGGCTCCGGGAAGGGCAGACACGCACGTGGGCCCCTTCCCGGAGCTGATGGGTGCCGAGCACAGTGGGAAAGGGAGTGAGCCCTGAAGTCAGACCGTGGGTTCCAATCCCAAGAGCCCCCGCTGCTGCTTCAGCTCTGCATTTCCCCAAGTATGAAACACAAGCACCAAGAGCAGGGCTGTGGGAGGATTAAGGCCCAGAACCCAGTGCCTGGCACAGAGCTCAGTGCTCAATGAAGGGCCGATATGAGTGCTGCCATTACTACTCTCAGGGTGCTTTCAACGCCGGCCCTATCTCTCCAATCACAGCCTTGTGAGGCAGGTAATGTCTCTCCTCCTTCACACGAAGGGACAGGTGTATGGGAAGCAAGTGCATTCTCCAGGACCCTCAGCCAAGGAGGGCCACAGCTTCAGCTGGGTTCTGGAGGCACCTGAGGCCAGCACACCCTGCCCCAGTGCGGACAAGGACACTAAGCCTGGCTCCCTCAAGAGGGCGCTCTCCCACGCGGCTTGGAATAGAGTCCCGTGGACAGGCAGTGTTTAGTGGCACCTCTTGTATACCCAGAAAACACCGCTTCCTGCTCTCTCTGAGCCTAGGGATGGTGGGGAGCAGCCCAGAGCGAGCCCCGGGCCTGAGGCTTGTGGAGTGGACTCGTAGGGGCGCCTCAGCATCCAGTCGCCCAGGACCAAGGGTGCTGATCTCCAACTCGGTCATCTAGCACCTAGCACAGTGTCTGGCGCACTGGGTTCAACAAGGACACCAACCTTCCAAGGACCAGGGTCACTAAGCACCTGCAATGCAAGATGCTGTGTGTGAAACAGTGGCTGTAGTGGGACAAGGACGAAGAAGGAGATACAGCCCCGTTGGGACACTGCATCTGACCCTCCCACCAGCTGCACCCACCACCTGCCCTCTCCTGTGACCAGCAATGAGCTAGGAGTGAAACAGCCTGCATATTTATTTGTGCAGGTCAAGGCTCACGGTGATCTTGGCTCACGGGATCATAGCACTTTGGAATCTTGAACATCCGTGTGTGGTTGAGTAACCCGTGTCATAGCCCCACCATAGGCGCTGCCCATCCCACGCTCCCTCCTGAAAACCAAAGATGCTTCCACTTGGAAAAAGTGACAAGAAGAGCAGAGTAAAGCATGTCAGCTTTCCTTATTTGAATAGCTCAGGTCAAAGATTGCTCCGAAGGTCATTTTAGAAGGAGGATTTCTATTCAAATAATTGCTCTAAAACACTGTTTTGCTTTGCATTTTTTTCCAGCATAACTCAGACAAATGAATTCCAATCTCAGGCCAAGCTCAGCCTATGGACGACAGGCTGTCTACTTCTTCTGCACACTGAGGGCAAGGTTCCGCCCTGCAGTGGGGCCGCTAAGTAGATACATGTTGGCCATAGCTCAGCAGCCTCTGTTTCTGAGGAGCTATCACCTGGGCAGACCTTCGAGTCCTTCACAGTGGATCCCACAGCCCTTCAAATAAAGCCCAACTTTAGTGCAGCCGAGAAACTGCCCAGGTGTTTTCTCCTCCCCTTCCCCAGCCTGGGCTATCAGTCACCTCAGTCACAGTGGTGAGGCCTCTCCGAGGTCCCCTGCTAAGTCTCAATGCCCCACAGGGCCCATCTGGCTGCTCACTCCTTCCCATCCTCAGCTTGCAGACCCCTAGAGCAGAGTGAGGCCCATCAGCCTAGGTCATCACCTGGTCAACACACCTTAAGGCAGCGGGTTTCCAAGTGTGGACCCCAGACCAGCAGCAGCAGCACTGGGAAAGATCTAGAAATGCAAATTATCCAGCCCCACCCCGGACCTCATAGATCAGAAACTGATCTTGACTGCCGGCTAAAGCTGGAGAACCACCGCCCTGGAGCAACGGCACCTGGGAGAAGTCCGGGACCCCCCTCCTGCAGGGGGTGTGCGCATACACTCCATGTGGACGCCCTGAGCCCTGCAAAGCACCCGGCACTCCAGTCCTGCTGAGCCAGTGAATGAACCAACCACCCACCAGAACGCTGAGCAGAAAACTTTCTCAAACCATATCTGTAGCTAAAAATGTTTCAGCTCGAATTTTTGAACTTGGAACATGGAAGAGGCATTTCCCATTTGCTTTGGTCTACTTCCACAGACAGGTTTTCTAGCATGACAATATCAAGATCCTTTGCTGGAGTGAACATCCACAGAGAGGTGACATTCTCTCTCCCCAGACCCCATCCTAAGAAGTTTAAGGCTGTTAGACGGAGCCAGCTAACCCTCCGATTGGAATTCCAACTGCTGGGTGCTCACAGAACTCTCCAACTGCCAGCTTCCCGGCATTTCCGATTCTAAGGGCTATCCCAGGCCCAAGGTCATTACAATCCTTTAGTTTCCGCCATGGCAAATGATGACGGAGTGGGGAGAGCAGAGAGGGGCTGCACCTGAGATGGCCCATGTTCCAAGGACCAGACGTTTACCTGTGACACTCTGACCAAGCCCCTACCACCGAGTCTTGGGCACAAAGTGCTTTTACAAGTCATTACAGAGTTCTGCCTGACTGAGCTGAATACGAGGCTGAAATGCTATGTCGAGCTAGAAACCAGAAGGAAGGTGTTGTCAGGAGGGCCTCTCTCAGGGCAGGAAACCAAGCTGAGCCAGATCCCCTTGCCACACAGGCCCAGAGTGACAGCCGATGGGAAGCTCAGCAGCTTTCTGGTTACTGGTACCCATTTCCAACTGGAAGGGCTATGGCCCCGGCTCCCATCCCCACCTCCCCCAGCCTCACCATCCTGACATACTGGAGTGAACACGTGGGCACGAGGCAGTCACACACACACCCAGACTGTCTTAGTTCCAGGAGACCACGGAGACGCTTGTGCACACACGTCTTCTAGCCCGAGATGATTCTGGTCCTAGTGCAGCAGTTCTCAAAGAGAGGTCTGGGGACCCTGGCAATCTCAGAGAGCCTTTTAGCGTTCTTGAAGTCAAAACTATCTTCCCAGCCATACTGAGTTCTGATTTATCTTTCTAACTCTCAGGCTCTCAAGAGAGTACCGTGGAGTTTTTCCAGAGGCCACGTGACGTGGGATACTGCAAAAGTCTGAATGCCGAAGCAGATAGAAGAATCAAGACGTCATCTGGTCCGACATTAGATTTGTAAAAGTGTAAAATGATGCCATGCTTCTCCCTAAATTTTTTTGTTCTGGAAAAGGTAATGATTTTTTAAAATAAAACTATGTTCTGTTATTTATGGTAACATGTAACGGGCATCTCGGTGTTATTTTTAAATGAAGTGATAAATACGTAAGCACTTCTTCAGCTTTGATTCCCAATATGGTAAGTATTAATAGACTTAGCCCACAGATGCAAAAGCCCTTTGGGATCCTCAGTAATTTTAACAATATAAAGGAGTTCTGAAACTGAAAGGTTTGAAAACTACTGTTCTAACGAGAAGTGAAATACTTTTGATGAGGGGCACTTAAGTCTTACTTTGACGAGATCCAAAGCCCTCTTACTTACAATTTTTGTTTTAAAATGAATAAATAAAGAGTTAAAAACAAAATCACCTCCAGTCTCCAATTCCACACACTCTGAGGAAGGTGATGTGGGTGGTTTTCAAGAGACGCACACACTGCACCCGAAGCAGGGGCACAGCGGACAGAAGCCAGGCTCTGCAGCCCTGCAGACCCTCCGGGCGTTCATTCCAGTGGCACCACTTGGGTGACTGCAGAAGTTGCTCAAGATTGCACCTCCTCACCCGTGAGCCGGGGACGAGGACGGCCCTCGCTTCCGGGGTCGTTGTGAAGTGCTTAGCACAGTACCCGGTGCGCTGCAAATGTCACATAAATGTTACCCTCTTCGTCATCATCTTCATCACCATCATGGTCATCCACAGCTTCCTGCAATAATGTCCCTGGCTCTGCAGATTCTGGGCCCCTGAGTCCTGTACAACGAGCCACCCTGCTCCTCCCCCCCCCCCTTGTGGCTTGCTTCCTAACAGGACGATCGGATGATTCATGGCACAGAACCACCCAGACGAGAGGAAGGTTCAGCCTCAGTGGCACTGAGTCACTGACTGCCCTTGGCTGGATGGCTCACATCACTGACTCAGACACAAGCACCTCGAAGGACCCTTTATTCACAGTTACTCTGGGTCACTGAAGCAGCACGTGTCCCATGAGGCTGCCAGGGGTGCCCCCACTGCCTATTCAGTTTAAACAATAGTGAATCTAGGACTCCAGGCCCAACAAACTCGTGGCCAGCTCCATCCACGTCTCAGTGGGTATCTTTGTATGCTGGTAATTGTTTATTCTAGACAGAAATGCTCTTGAGATGACACGTGGTCCAAACACCTCTGGACTTTGTCTACCACCGCCTCTGCCCCCCACTTTTCCCTAATGGTACCAACTGAAAAGATGGTGATGTACAAAGCTTAGCAACACAGCTTCACATAATGGAGTTGGAATTTCCACGTGCCGCTTAATGCTGTGGGTGCATAAAAGTGTAAAGCAGTAAAAATCTACCCCTTCCACCCACAAATCCTGCTTTAAAGGTCTCTGTCTGCTACTGGAGCAGGGATGGCGGGGGGATGCTGTATTTGGAATCATAAGCTTTCTTTGTCCTCTGTGATCAAAACTTGTGGAAAGTGTGAGGGAGAAAGAAAAACATATTTATTGAGTCTTTGCTTTGTTAGGTGGCAGGCTCTGTGCTGATGCCTTTGCAGAGATATCGCATTTAATCCTCACGGCTGCCCTGTGAAGATGGAGTCGTTACCTCCCTTTGTAGATGCAAAACTGAGGCCACAAGCTGCCCATGTTCTAGAACTATCATAACCAGGATGCAAGCCCAGGGTCGCCTCACTCACAAACACATTGACAGTCACTGGGGAAGGAAAAAAAAGTCCCAACTCCAGCTTGGTGTGGTACTTTTCACACTGATGGTTCTTTTAGATTCTTGTTTTTCTTGGATGTAAAATTTTCTGCGTAATTAATTGCTTTTGGAAATCACAGAGCAATTTCCCATTCACTGAGTTGGAAATGCCCCGTAGAAATGTAAGTGCCAACGTGACTGCAGGATATCTAACTTGGGGTGGTGCCTGAGTGGGGGTCTGGGGTTTCCTTGGGTGCAGCAGGACTCCAAGCCTGGCTGTGAGACCCGGGCTCTAATCATACACGACAGCCACCCGGTGATGGGGGGGGCAGATTTCCCTGCACAAAAATGAGACAGCTCTGGGTCACAGGCTATGGGAACTTATGTCAACTGCAAACCATGCATGATCAAAAGAAGTCTTGTGTCCTGCGGAGGCCGGGACAGGGAGGTAACAGCCTCAGCTTAAGGGGCCAGCATGCCAGCCAGCATGGGATGCCCTTGGACCCCAAAGGATGTTGGTCTGGATAAGGGGGCAGCCCTCTAGGAATACTGGGGTCTCCCTTTCCCCCACTCTTTGCTCCGTGGATAAAGCACATTTGAAAAAGAGAACGATATAAAATGGAGGCATCCCCTTCCCTTGAAAGAAAAAAAAGAGACTGTAAAATCTGTATGGTTGGGTTTCGGTCTAGACTTGAGCGGGGAGCTAGTTTACCCTGCCTAGGAACTTCATGGGTCCTAGTACGTGAAATGCTCACTGGGCAGAGCAGAAGGGTCCCCTTTGAAGAGGAACAAGCTGCACAAAGCAGCAGAGGGGATCAACTGGGGTCTTAGACAATGTGGCCTGAAATCTGGGTTCCAGAAACTCCCTTCAAGTCCCCACCTACTCCTACTTCAGCACATCTGGGAACAATTCCAGGCTTCTCACCCACCCACCCCCCCAACCCCTGCACGTTTTATCAGCACTGCATTCAAGATGCAATCCACAGAATGAAAGTTTTCCTATGATTAATGAAATGGCCAGAGGGCAAGGAGAAGGTAGGAAGGCAGGCAAACACCTGGATGACCCCACCCTGGTGACATAACCATGGGTTGTTAGAGCTGGTTGTCGCTCTGTGACAGCAGAGAATTCATCTCCCGTGAGATACACAGCCAGGTCCCTGGTATCTGCTGCCTGGGGGGACGTGAGGGTCAAGGACTCTAAACTCCAGTGACACTTCAGCAGAGAGTTTACGGAGTCCAAGCAACCAGGTTCGTGGGAACTCCTGGGTAACGGTCACATGACTTACACACCTAGGACCCTCAGGTCAGACAGACTGTGCTCAGTGAATGTGCCTGAGTAAATGACTGAGTTAATAATAAGAAGAAAACCAGTGTGGTCTGGAAAGATTTTTTTCCTGTTTGTAGAAATGACTCTTGCAATCAGTAAGCTGTCACAGAGAAACCACTCTATAAAAAGCAATGAATGCTCAAAAGGAAATTAAAGTAAGAACTTAATGACCACATATTACCTGAGTAGCTTTTTTTCTTTTTTAATGTTTTAAGTGATGCTAGGAGGCTGTGATGGACATTATGTCCTAACGCTCTGTGAAAACTGTCTTTAAAACTGATGCTGTCTTAGTTACTGAGCCATAAAGAGCGTCTAGACCCGAGGCTGGACGGGATTATCATTCTGCCTGTCTGGAACTAAAGGTAGTAAGGCTGAACGGTGTAAGAACATTGTATTCTTGTCATGAAAGACAATCATTTGGAAAGAATAACAGAAACCAGATTTTGGAGTTAGCAAGATCAGGCTGGTTCCCAGCTCCTCCACGTGGGCTGAGATCATGGGGCTCAGTGCCTCTCATCATTAAAACCCAGTAAACAGGTTGTTGCTCCCACATCTTCCTCAAATCCACAGCCCCGGGCCTCTGTCCCGTTTCTACCCCCGGTGGTCTCTCCCATGCCTCTCGTCCTTCCAGCCCAGCTCAGATGACAGCTTCTCCAGGAAGCCTTGCTGACCCTCCAGGCCAAGGCCAAGTTGGCTGCTCTTATCTCTGTCCTCCTGCAGCACTTTGTACCTTCCTGACCACAGACTCCCACACCAGGCTGTAATGACCATATGTGCACCTGCCTTCTCTTCTGCACGGCCGGTGAGGAGCCAGGTCTTTACTCCTGGCACAGTAACTGCAGACCAGCTGGTTGGATGGATGGATGGATGGATGGGTGGGTGGGTGGGTGGCTGGGTGGATGGATGAATGGATAGATTGGATGGTGGGTGGGTGGCTGGGTGGATGGATGAATGGATAGATTTCCTATGCGCTAACTCTATTCTCCTGGTCACCCCTCATCTGGTCCACTGCAAGCACATCCTATCTGGCCTCCTGGTCTCTCCCCACCCCAATCCTTGCCCCACACTGCCACCTGGGCACTCTCTGAGGTCCAGCTGATCATATCTCGCTTCCCCCGCCCCTTGTAGGGTAAAATCCAACACTTCAACATGGCACTGGAGGCCCTCAACCTCTTGCCTTTGTATCACACTAAGTTTTCTCCCTCTGGCTCCAGGACAGACCCCAGACCCACACTTCCCACTCCCTTCACTATGTCCTCCCAAAACTGAGTGCCTTCTTTCTGCTTGATGTTCCCTACTTCTCACCTGCTGAGGCCCAGTCTGAATATGGGTCCTGAGACCCTCCACTCTGACACCTCTTCCCCCAAAGAAATATGGGGCTCTCTTTGGGCTTTCTGGGCGGATACAATTCCATTCCTTTTCCCTCAGCTTTCATACTCAAAGGCAGTAAAAGACAGTTCTGATGTCAAGACTCCATCTGTCCACGTGGTTCTAATAACTGGTAGAATGTACAAATGTAAAGGAGTGTCTGAATCTCTCTGTCTCAGGGCCAAGAGTGGCCAGTGTGACTCTGGGGAGGACGTGGGCAGGTGAGGGAAGGGGTGAGGGGAAGGAAGTGGAGCCCCTGAGCTTGGGCAGCACCGGGAGGGGCTGGCTGGGGAGAGTGGGAATGCTGAGTAAATCTGGACAGGTGTTTTTTAGCAATAGGCTCCAGCAGGAACAGACAAATGGCTTCACACCCGTCCCTGCCAAAGGAGAGATAAGGAAAGAGATAGGAGGCAACAAGATAGAGCAAGTTGCAGCGGGTTCCCGCCTGATTCACAGCTCAGGTTACCCCTGTTGGCCAGGGATGCGGTGAGCTCAGACCCTGCTTAGCTGGTGCTGAGTGGATGCACAGGCTGGGGGTGGAGGTTTGGAAGATCCACTGGGAGGTGCGTTCCTCCCCCCATCCAGCACGTGCTGGAGGACGTCCGTGCTTTTTGCTTAATGAATCACCGTACACACACAGGAGCCCCCCACCTCACCAGGAGTCCAGGGGGCCTCCAGCCAAGAGATGCAGGGGGCCGGGGCGGGGCAGGCAGCTCGCGCAGGTGGGGCGCATTAAAAAACGAGCGATTCGGCACTCTGCATCGCTAAAGACACCCATGTAATCATTTGAAATGAAAACTGCTCAAATGAACTGGAAAATGTTCTACTTGTATTTTCTCATATTCCCAAACCTTTCTTTCCATGGTTCAGAAGTTTGCATTGTCTAATTGCTGATTTCCATTTGTGAATGAATCAGCGTAAAGTAAAATTGAGTGCCAAATTAATCTACCCTTCTAGTTTTAGGCATTAATTATCCTCTGAGCCATTTTCTCCTGCACTTTGCCACATGTCAAGACAGGCCCGGATACAGTGATGTAGAATCCAGTTTTCAACTCAGGAATGTAGCCCAAACAGCAGAGGATGTCCCAGATCTCTAAGAGCCACAGTTTACTGTGCAAAAGAGGACTGATTCCAAGCAAAGGAAATACATTCCTCACCTTTTAAAGGTGCACTAACACTGTCAGACCAAGTAAGTTACTGGAGAAGAAATTTGCTGCATGGTCTTGTGACATGTTTCCCCAGTTGCCCCAGTTAACAAATTAACAACAACATATTTCCTCTAAGTATAATAGGGTCAGCCTCAGTGTGGAAAATGCGGTGCTGGCTAGGGCAGAATTTTGAAAATTACATATGCTGTTCTTCTGGAGCTATACCAAGGGAGATCTTCTTGGCTATGCTAAAAAAAAAAACCACCCCAAAAAACCAAACAAACAAACAAAAAAGAAAACCAAAAAAACCCACCACCACCACCACCAAAAACAACAAAAAAAACAGGTCTCCAGGATACAATTATAGGATCCTTAGTCCCTGGGGAAAGGTAGAACCATAGGTACTCGGTCACTTGGTCAAAGCTACCACTCTTGGAAACAATGAGGATACACAGCCTGGGCACCGGGAAGAGCAAGTAAATCTTGGTGGAGGGGTGCCAGGGCAAAAAAGCCTTGGAGACAGAGGGCACAGAGGCCCTGATCCCTTCCCTTTTGAGGTTCAGCATTATCAGAATCTTTCCAAAAGGTATGAGGTACCCTTGACCAAGCACTGTTTAAGCCTTAAAAAAAGCAATATGGAACAACATGGATTGACCTGAAGGACATTATGTTAAGTGAAATAAAACAGTCACAGAAGGACAAATACTGCATGATTCCACTTTACATGAGGTATCTAAAATCATCAAACTCGTGGAAGCAAAGAACAGAATTGTAGCTGCCAGGAACTAGGGGGAGGTGTAAGCAGGTAGTTTCTTTTTCTTTTTTTAATTTTTATTGGAGTAGAGTTGATTTACAATAGTGTGTTAGTTTCAGGTGTACAGCAAATGAATCAGTTATACATGTACATATATCTACTCTTTTTTAGATTCTTTTCTCATACAGGCCATTACAGAGTATTGAGTAGAGTTCCCTGTGCTATACGGCAGGTTCTTATTAATTATCTATTTTATATATAGTAGTATGCATATGTCAGTCCCAATCTCCCAATTTATTCCTCCCCCCACCCTTATCCCCTGGTAAGGTAGTTTCTGATGAGTGGGAATAAAACTTCAGTTATACAAGATGAATAAGTTCTAGAGATCTACTGTACAATATTGTGCCTATAGATAATACCACATTGTGCACTTAAAAACCTGTTCAAAGAGTAGATTTCACGTTGTGTTCTTACCACAATAAAACAAGAAAAGAGAGAAAATGCAAATACAACACTCAAATCCATCTAGGACACACTGCCAGGAAAGGGAGAGTCTGAGATACTGTGTGCTCAAGTTGGAGGGCTGGCTCTGGCGGGAACCCCTTAGGACCCAGCCCCCAGGGCAAAATGTCACGCTTTGGGAAATAGTGGCTGCACGCTGAGTATGAACTAAGAGTTGTTACTCTGCACCCAAGATGCAGCACCTCTGCTGCAGGTGCAGAAGACCAAGAAGGGCACAGTCACCAAACCACAAAGCAACCTCTGGGCTGTCCACAACAGCGACACCGTGTGGCAGCAGCTAAACCCACAGGTCAGGCAGGCTGGCCAGTAGCCTCGGGCTCCCTCTTTTCCTGGCACTGGAAGCAGAACAGGTTTTGGAAAATAACTATAATTCTTAGATGAAAACAGGAGGGGGCATGCTCAAGAGGAAGATGCCAGCCCTTTTGGTAATGAAGAACAGCAGAGGCGCCTGAGTGATTAATTAGAAAAATTAAAGAGCTATGAACATATTTGTAGCATCCTGAGCCAGAGCCCAAGTGCTGAGCTTAGTGTGGATGTCAGAATTTGAGGGAAAGGAGGAGAGGCACAAGTTTAAATTTTGTATATATAACCACTTGCATCGGGAATAAAGGAATATGCTTCCTTTAGGACCAAACCCCATCCTGACATCCTTCCAGGCACTAAGGAAAGCAACCGGAGGACAACTAGCATGGGAGACACTGTGCTTCAGGGGAAGAACTGGAGGCTCTGAATTTCATCACAGCCTTCTAATAACACCTCCGCGTTTGCTTTTCTGCAGACGAGCTTGGAGGCCTAAACAGTCAAGCTCTCGCCTCTCCCCAACCACCCCAAGAGGAAAGAAACCTGTCAGCTTCCCTAAAAGGGAAAAGGAGGAAAGAAAACAAAGTCAAAAGGAAAAGCTAAAGTTGCATCTCCTCTGTTTGAAGGCACAACGCAGGAGAGACAGGTTTTGCACAGAGGCACCGCTGGACTCTGGGGAAGGAAACCTGTGTGCTTCGAGCTGGAAAACATTAAGTGCAGGGAGGTTTTAATGAGCTGCAGCAGCTCTTTGACAGTCCCTGATGTTGAGATGGCAATGGAGCATTTGAAATGTGAGCTTTCAAAGAATATGCTTTTTAGGAAGCGATTTTCCCTCTTGCTATCCCTTCGCTTTGGGGATATTCAAATTGGGCCTTTAGTCATCCCATTGGGGGTACCTCCATTCCTCCAAATGGGTCTGGGTCAGAGCAGCTTTAACACGAAACCCTGCCGAAGCCCCAGCTGCTGCTCTACGTAGTAGCAACTACAAGGGCTTCACCGAGACGGATTGAGAAGAGATGCAATAAAAGGCATAAAATTAAAGACAAGATTAATAAAACCTGATGTAAGAAAACACCGCTAGCCTACCTAGCAGCTTAAATTACATTTACCACATCTGACAGGGAGGGGGTAATCATGAGTAATAAGTTCAGGCTCTGGAAAGAAATTAGGGGATAAATAACTTAAGGACAGGTAACACCAGGGGAAGTCACCGATTCACCTTCCCAGAGAAGACTCGAGACGGTATAAAACCCACCAATCACACGGAGGCAAATTTCACTTGGGAGGGCCCTAGAGAGTCTAGGATCTGGATTCCCAATCATCCCAGGGCCAGGAATCTGGCAGCAGCACAGAGACTGCTTCTGGTTGCAGCTTCCAGCCCAGCCCGACCTCACCCCACCACCTGGTGGCCGCTGTCACCACAGCCCGACCCTGGTGTGTCCAGGCGCAGTCAGTCATTAGGTGAGGGCTGTCCTATTGTCCCCCGTTCCTTTCTGCCCCATCAGCTGAGGCCACACTATGCTACTTGGGCTGCCTCAACACAACCAGTTCCTGGAACCAGTCTGGTCCCCAAACAGGACCCAAACCATCCCATTATCTGCAGATTCCTCCTGCCACCTCCTCGGAACACCCCAAGTTCCCAAACTTCCAGCTATTTCTCACCACAGCTTAGCAGGGAAGCAATCTGATTCGACGGATTCACACCAACTCTCCAAGGATTCTCTCTTTTTGGAGGGCAGGCCAGGTAATGCAAATGGACCCCTCACGGTGGGCTTGGAGCCTGCACAGGAGGTGTCAGGAGCCTCCTCTGGACCTCACGTGCAAGACAGACCTCGTGAGAAGAGCAGGAAAGGCTCCATCACCACGCTCTCTCCGCCTGCCAGCCATGGACCAGCGGACGGAGGGCTCACGCACTACTCCATTCCCTCCCTGACAGCAGCCTCCCATCTCCAGGCTTCCTGGCTTGGACCCATCAGCGAACAGGATAATGTCTCCTGTAGAGACAGGGAGGGGCTGTCTGGCTTCAAGCCAAGGAAGACCCTGGAAAGTCCTGCTTTTAGCAGAGGGATTCCTCTGCTCAAAGACTAAAGGGGCAGAGGAACTTGGGTTCTTTAGAGGACAGGTCTTCAGATTCTCTGTTCCCTGACATCCTAACGCCAGGCTAAGCTCCCACAGCTTCTCCCTTGGTCCTGTCCTCACCACATTCATCTCGAGCAGGGGGTTCTTAGAGTTCCCTGGCTGATTGGCTTCCCCCGGTTATAGCTGCGAGGAGGTCCTGCCTCTTCCTCAGGATCCTTAGAGCACAGTGATCCCTGATGCTAGCCCTCAGTTAAGAGGGTCTCAGTGGAAGAGGGGCGTGAAGGTGAGGAAGAGTCTTTGGAGAAGTTGCATTGCCTGAGCACCTGACTCCTCCCAAGACAAGCTCGGCCATCTGAGTTCTTCCTCAGATAGCTTCCAACTTGGAAAAAAAGGGAGGGATATTACTCCCAGAAAGTCTTCAGCATGAGGGAGTTCTACAGATAACAAGGACTTTTATTTTTCTTTGGTCACTATTAGAGCTAGTCTAAGGAAAGAATGGGACTCCATTCTATCAGAATAAAACTTAAACTGACAAAACTCAGCTTACCAGAATCCTCAAACTACAGACAGTTTTTTCCCTGCCCTCTGCTCTTTAGAAACGGGAAACTTACAAGAAAACAAACACAAAGTCACACCCTCACCTACTTGCCCACCCATGAACATTTATCAAGTGCATAGGATTTTGTCAGCGATGGCATTTGAAGATTCCTGGCTCTATCCTGGGGGCAAAGTACAGGTGTTGTCCGATGATGTCCCGCCTGCATCTCTAACTCAACATCCATCCCGTGCTCTGAATGCAGCACCAACTTTGCCTCCGGCTGCAAAGAGTCAAGTCTCTGCTTACCAAAATCTACTTGCTTCGATCAGCAATGAATTCAACCCAAAGTTCTGGAAGGACTCACATCAAATTGTTGACAGTGATGGTTGGGAGCAAGTAGAAGCAGAGAGAAGCAGAACCTTCCTTTTCCCTCTACTAATTCTATATTGCTTTTTTGCTTTTTTTTTTTTAAAAAAAGAAACACATTGAATATATTCATGGAGTCCTTCAAACATTAAAATAAATTAATAAATGGCCAAAAAGGAAAAGGAAGTGACTCTTTTCAACAACACAGCCAGGTTTCGATGGGGGCTGAGATCCGGAAGCATGGAAGGCATCTACTCTCAGCCACGTCGTCAACTGAATGGCCCAGAACAGACCCAGGCATTCTGGAAGTTCTCCTCTCCGGGGCTGGACACAGCTCCATCCCTCCCTCTCGCTGCTCTCTTCCAGTTTTCTGACCTTGATGACAAGAGTTCCCGTATTTCCAGCACCTGCTACCCCACTTACTTAACGCTTTTGACCCCTGGCAGCTCTCAGGTCTAACAGAGGGGGCACATGCCTTCAAGCTCACCTGGGCTCAGGTGACCCTCTGCGCTTACGAAGTCCTACTGACCTCATTCCAGCACCTCTCAAAGCTTTCCTCAGGTTAAAGACGGGAACCTTCCTCAGCACAAAAGGCTGATCAGCTGCTGAAGAACCTCGTGCTGGAAGCAGAGGTCAGGTTTTGGCCCATCCATCCCAATGACTCCCCTCCCCCACCCCCCTGCAGAAATTCAGAAAATAGAAGCCTGGCCACTGAAGCAGCATAAAGGTTCTCTCCACCACCTCCTTAATCACCAGGCTGCCGGCACGCGCTTACCTGCAGATGTAATTCGTCTTGCAGGAGTCCTGCAAATTCAAGCAGTTGGGCTTCTCCCTCTCCTCGTAGGAGCACACCGGCACGATGGTCTGCCGTCTCCGCTCGGTGCAGGCGATGTCCCGGCAGGAGCAGAAGAGCATCCCGTAGCTGTGCTTGGCCGGGACCTTGTCGAAGAACTGCCGGAGGGCCTTGTGGCACTTGCGCCGGTTGCAGACATCATTGGACATGCTGGTGGTGCACGGTGTGATGTAGGCAGACCTGTACTTCTTACAGGTGTCGTCCAGGTTGCAGGCCTTGGCGGCGTCCAGGCAGTTGTTCCCTTTCGGGATATGCTCCACTGCAAAAGGAGAGAAAGGCAGCGTGATCACAGGGCTGGGTCCTGGGGCTGCTCTGCTTTCACTGAGATCTGGCCATTCACCTGGCAGTGCTGGCAGCTCTGATCAACTCTGTACAGTCTTGAAGCTAATAACTTAATGAGTTCATGACAATGAGAAAGTATCAGGGGCACAAAGGCTGGGAGCCCACGGCAGCACACAAGCTCCTAGCATTGTCTCAGATGTATAATTAGGAGGTATTGAGTAAGGCCAAAGGAGCTCAGGCACCTGCCCGACTACATATAAACAAGGCAACAGGAGAACAAGTTTCCAGCTCCTAGTTGGTAAATTGAAATTAGGATAAAAGAAAAAAGCAACAAATTATATACTTGTTTATTATATAATATATAAAATGATATGCTGAATGTAAGTATAATTGCCATGCAATCCTCCAGGAATATAATTATGTAATAAATGCACATAGTACATGTTAATTACTATATGATTACAGAGTAATTGCATGGTTATTTGAGCCCAGAAGACAAAATATTATGCTAGCTCTCTAAACAGGAAGAAGCAACTACATCGAAGCTGTATTTAAGTTCTAGCTCACAGGCCACTGGAAGAAAACCAGAATAAATTACATAAAAATTTGCAAACCTCAATTACCATTTAACTTACCGCATAGAAAATTTGGGATCTATGAGTACTGAGGTTGCAGATTAGAAAAATTCAGTTAGTATTTTGGATAGAATTTCAATGGGCTTACAAACCATACGCCTTAGGAATCTCACAAAACATATGTTGCCTTCTGTCCAAGCCCTCTGTGCTCATGCTGTCAGAGAAACCAGTGCCGTCCACTGCCAGGCTGCCCGCTGAGAGGCCTGGAGAGAAAGCACGGAAGAGGCAGGGCTCACTGGGGTGGCTGGGTGGGCTGGCTGGGCCAAGTCTAATGGGCAAAGTTAAAAGATGAATGGACAAGGGAAATTAAGCTCATTTCCCATAATATAGGTCTTACCAAGTGAGGCGAAGGGATGGAAAAACCTCCTAGAGCCAAGTTATGAGATGGCCCATGGGAAATTGATAATTAGGTGTAGCAGGGACCCTCCGGAGACAGCAAGAAGGCAGCAGACAAGCACCACACAATCGTGGGATTCAATCCCCAGCAAGTTCCTGCTCAGGCCCCAGCCCCTTCATGGGTTCTGCAATCCCCTTTCATTCTCTTTATGCGCCCAGTTGATGGGGACCATGAAGGCATTTGAGAATTAGCAAGAGAGGAGACAGAGTCTAGCTGGGTTGGGTGGGACCAAAAGACAGGGCAGTGCATTTAGTATCTAAAAGGCACATGGGATATTCAGCCTTAAATAAAAGAAGGAGACCTGCCATGGGCAACAACATGGATGAGCCTTGAGGACATTATGCTAAGTGAGATAAGCCAGTCCCAGTAGGACAAATACTGTATGGTTCCACGTATATGAGGTATCTAAAACTCTCAAACTCACAGAAGCAGAGAGTTGAATGGTAGTTGCCAGAGGCTGAGGTGAGGGGGAAACGGGGAGTTGTTATTCAGGAGGTATAAAGTTTCAGTGATGCAAGATGAATAAGTTCGAGAGATGGGCTGTACAACATCACACCTACACTTAACAATACTGTACTGTGCACTTAAAAATCTGTTAAGTGGCATTATTTCACTCTTTTGGATGGCTGAGTCATATTCCATTGTATATATAAACCACATCTTCTTTATCCATTCATCTGTCGATGGACATTTAGGTTGTTTCCACGTCTTGGCTATTGTAAACAGTGCTGCTACGAACATAGGGGTGCATGTATTTTTTCGAATTATAGTTCTGTCTGGGTATATGCCCAGGAGTGGGATCGCTGGATCATATGGCAGCTCTATTTTTAGTTTTTTGAAGAACCTCCATACTGTTTTCCATAGTGGCTGCACCAATTTACATTCCCACCAACAGGTGTAAGAGGCTTCCCTTTTCTCCACACCCTCTCCAGCATTTGTTATTCATAGACTTTTTAACGATGGCCATTCTGTCTGGTACGAGGTGGTACCTCATTGTATAGTTCCGATTTGCATTTCTCTAATAATTAGCCATGTTGAGCACCTTTTTATGTGCCTCTTGGCCATCTGTATGTCTTCTTTGGGGAAATGCCTATTTAGGTCTTCTGCCCATTGGGACCTAGAGATTATCATACTAAGCGAACTAAGTCAGAAAGAGAAAGACAAATACCATATGATATCACTTATATGTGGAATCTAAAATATAATGCAAATCAACATATCTACAAAACAAAATCAGACTCACAGATATAGAGAACAGATTTGTGGTTGCCAAGGGGGAGTGGGGGTAGGGGAGAGAAGAAATGGGAGTTTGGGATTAGCAGATGCAAACTATTATCATATAGGATGGATAAACAACAAGGTCCTCCTGTACAGCACAGGGAACTATATTCAGTATCCTGTGACAAACCATGGTGGAGAAGAATATGGAAAAGAATGTATATATGTGTAAGGCTGAGTCACTTTTCCATACAGAGGAAATTGACACAACATTGTAAATCAACTATACTTCAATAAAATTAAAAAAGAAACCTGTTAAGAATGTAGATCTCATGTTAAATGTTCTACTAAAATAAAATAAAATTTTATACAAGAAAAGAAGAACAGACACAACAAGTTCAACATTTCAGGAAATGAAAAACTCTCCCTGGTCTACTGATGGTATGCCTTGCTTTAAGAAAACCCAATATGCTGGAATCACAAAGATATACCCTGGCACCGTAAGCAGTATTTTATGATGCCCCAGGTGCGTGTTTCTGCCTGTGACATCTGAATTCAACAGTTTAATGGGGAAGGCAATAAACAAGACATTCAGCCCTTCTTAGTGAGCAGTGCAGGAAGCCAGCAGCTGCACGTACATCCTGCTGGTTTAACAAGCACACCTGCTGCATTTTCTCCATCATGATTTTCCCAAAGTGGCTTCTCTCTTGCTCCTCTGTTTTCACACTCAGGCACTTCAGGACTCAAGGAGTAAAATATTCACCATGTGCCCTGACAGATCACCAGGGCCTCCACCAGGCTTTGGTGACACTTCTAGCATTTTCCTCTTTTGAGACTTTCTAATGATGTGCTGTTGGGCCCACTGGCAACAGTGATTGATATTCCTGAAGGTCTACAGCTAGCTAGGAGATTTCTAAATTATGCATTTTGGGATGATAATCTAAAAGAAATTAATATGACCAAATTCTGGATCATCTGGATTAGGCCCTTAAGGCTGGATATCGGAACACAATTTCACTTGCATTGGTGTTCAATGGTACCTTATGATCTCTGGCTAAAAAGAAAAGAATAGAGGCACACAGGTTGACTTAGTACTTAAATGACGTAGCCAGGGATATATGAACAAACGGTTCATGTAAGTTCAAATGGAGAAAAATGACAGAAAAATTAAGTCACCACATGGCACCCAGTAATGTAGGCCTGTCAAACTCAAAAGAACTCATGCTGAAACAGAGAACCACAGCCTGACTGTAAGCACCAATTTAGTTTCAGCAAAACAATATCATTCCTCATATTAAATTTGTTATTAATTTGTATTTCATTGTTTTAAATGTTTTGTTCATATCTAATTGGTGTGTGTTGCCTTTATAATTGTATAAAAGCAAAGAAGAAGAGCTGATAGTTTTATGTTTATAAACTTCAAATAAAATTATAATAAAAATAAACTTAACACATGAGGTCCAGAAAATTTATTTCTCTCTGAAAGTTCTCCATATAATACACAAGTTTTAAAAAATTGGCCTGGAAAAAAGCTCCTTGACATGGGTCTTGGCAATGATTTTTTTTGGATATGACACAAGCAATAACAACAAAAAATAAACAAGTAGAATTACGTCAAACTAGAAAGCTTCTGCACAGCAAAGCAAACCATCGACAGAATGAAAAGGTGACTTACGGAATGGAAGAAAATATTTGCAAGTCATGTTCTGATAAGGGGTTTATTTCCAAAATATATAAAGAACTCATACAATTCAATAGTAAAAGTAGCAGTAATAATAATAACCTAAGTAAAAAAATGGGCAAAGGACCTGAAGAGACATTTTACCGAAGAAGGTATATGAAAGGCCAACAGGTACATGAAAAGATGCTGATCGGTAGGGAAATGCAAATCAAACCACAATGAGATATCATTTCAGGCCTGTTAGAACAACTGTCATCAAAAGAGATAATAAATGCTGGTGAGATGGTGGAGAAAAGGGAATCCTTGTGCACAGCTGCTGGGATTGTAAATTGGTACAGTCACTATAGAAAACAATATGGAGGTTCCTCAAAAAATTAAAAACAGAGCTACCATATGATCCAGCAATTCCACACCTGGGTATATATACAAAGGAAACAAAATCACTTTATCAAAGAAATATCTGCACTCCCATGTTCGTTAAAGTATTATTTACAATAGCCAAGTATTCACCAAGGAATAAAGCAGACAAAGAAAATGTGGTATATATTTTTCAATGGAACACTATTCAGCCATAAAAGGAAGGAAATACTGACGTTTGCAACAACATGGATGGACTCGGAGGGCATTACGCTAAGTAAAGTAAGTCAGACAGAGAAAGACAAATACTGTATGATCTTACTTATATGTGAAACCCAAAAAAACAAAAATAAAAAACAAACTCATAGAAAAAAAGGCTCATATTTGTGGTTATCGGAGGCAAGGGGAGAGGGTGGGGGAACTGGATGAAGGTAGTTAAAAGGTACAAACTTCCAGTTATAAGATAATTAAGTACTAGGGATGTAATGTACAATATATAACTATAGTTAACACTGCTGTATGATATATTTGAAAATTGCTGAGAGAGTAAACCCTAAAAGTTCTCATCACAAGGAAAAATACATTTTTTTCTTCTTTTTTTGTATCTATATAAGATGATGGATGTAAACTTATCGTGGTAATCATTTCAAAATATATGTAAGTCAAGTCATTATGCTGTATGCCTTAAACTTATACACTGCTATATGTCAATTATATCTCAAGAAAACTGGAAGAAAAAAAATTGGCCTAGTGTATGCCTGCTTTGTTAAATAATGTTTACTTCCTTTTCAAAGTTGTTAAAACTACATAAAATACGAATTAATTGTTTTCCTCTTGGTATTATCAAAAAAGAAAAGCAACATTTCAAAGGAAAAGTTTTGCATGAAGTGGGAATAGGGTGAACGACTTAATGTCCAAGCCAATTGCTCAGAGTTCACTCCATTTAGCACCTGGTGGGCCTCAGCCTCACTTTGAGCTGATTCTGTTTTCATCAATAAATGACACTGGCAGAGCACCATCTCTTTATCATTATTTCAGAGCCTGTGACAAATTCCAGAATGCACAACCTGGCACATTCAGAGAGGCAAGAAACTACAAATTGATTTCCAGATTACAGGTAAATGTGTGACTTCCTTTTTGCTCATGATTCTCACTCACACAAAACATTCCCATAATCCTTCCCAACTTGATATACGAGGCCAGTATTACCCAAATAGCAGAATATGATTAAGAAAAAAGAAGAAAATTACAGACTAATATTCCTTACAAATATAGATTCAAAAAGTTTAGTAAATAGGATTTAGCAATATGTTAAAAGGATAATGTACCACGACCAATTAACGTTTATCCCAAAATGCAAGGTTGGTTTAATATTTAAAAATCAATGTAGTTCACCATATTAACAGACAGGAAGAGAACCATATGACTATTTTAACAGACAAAGAAAACGTATTCAACAAGTTTCAAAACTCATTCCATAATAAAAAAATGCTTAGCAATCTAAGAATAGTAGAGAACCTTCTTAATCTGATAAAGAGAACCTATGAAAAATGTATAGCTAAAACCATATTTAACAGTGAAATACTGATTCTTTCCTGCCTAAAATCAGGAACAAAGAAAGGATGCCCATTCTTATCACCTATAGTCAACACTGTACTGGAGGTTGTAGCCATTGCAATAAAGCAATGTAAAAGGTATTGGAAAGGAAGGCATCTCTACTTATAAATGACTTAGAAAATCCTAAAGAATCTACAAAATAACTACTAGAACTAAGAAGTGAATTTATCAAAATCAAAGGACATAAAGTTAATATACAAAAATCAATTGTATTTTTATAAGCTATCGGCAAAAATACTAGAAAACAAAATTAAAAGCACAATTCCATTTATAACAGCACCAAAAAAGGGGCACTTAGCAACGAGTTTAACTCAATATTTGCAAGATCTCTACACTGAAAACTAAAAAGAACTGCTGAGAAAATTAAAGAAGATGTAAGTAAATGGAAATATATACCATGTTCACAGATCAGAGGACTCAGTATTGTTAACATGTCAGTTATCTCCAAATCATAATGTGTTCTGGAATTGGCAAGCAGATCCTAAAATTTATATGGAAGTGCAAAGGACACAGCATAGTCAAAGCAACTGAAAATGAATAACAAAATTGAAGGACTTTACACTGACCTCAAGATTTACCATAAAGCTAGTTATCAAGACAGTGTGGTACAGCATAGGCACAGACAAGTGAGATAATGGAACAGAAAACAAAACTCAGATTAAATATACCCACATATCTGATTTTTTTACAAAGTCACTAAAGAAATACAACACAGAAAGAAATCTTTTCAACAAATGGTTCTAGAATAATTGAAAATCAATGTAAAAAACAAAAAACAACAGAAACACTTCAATCCCTACTTCACACCATGTATAAAAAGTAATACAAGATGGATCACAGACTTAAACATAAAAGCTGAAATCACAAAGTTTTCAGAGGAAAACAAGATAATCTTAGAAGCAGGCAAAGGTTTCTTAGAGAGGACCACAGAAAGCAACAACATTAAAAAAAATGGTAAGTTAGATTTCATCAAAGCTAAAAACTCATCAAAAAACAATTCTTAAGAAATGAAGAAAAACAGACAAAACACAGATGAGAAGAAAATATTTGTAAAACATGTATCTGACAAAGAACAAGTATCTAAAATATATTTAGAATGCCTAAAACTCAAGCATAATAAACAGCCCAATTGAAAAATGGGTCAAATATTTAAACAGACACGTCACAGAAGAAGATATATGAATGGTCAGTAAGCACATGAAAAGTGTTCAACATCATTAGTTATCAGGGAAACGCAAATTAAAACCATGATGAGATACACTATATACTGGTGGTTAAAATTAAAGTATGAAAACCCCAAATGTTTACAAAGACATGGAGCTCCTGGAATCTCATATATTCCAATGGGAATGTAAAATGGTCCATCCACTTGTGAAAATTTGGGGCAGATTTTTATAAAACTACACATATACCTACCCTATGATCCAGCATTTCCACTTCTAGGTATTCATCCAAGAGAAATGAGAACATATGTCCATAAAAAGATTTGGACAAGAGTATGATAGCGCTATGTTGATAATAATGAAAAACTAGAAACAGCTCATGTATCCATCAGTAGGAATGGCAAGCAAACTGTGGTCTATCCACATAATGGAATACTACTCAGAAATAAGAACAGATGAACTATTTATACACACAATAGCATGGATGAATCTCAACAACACAGTTCTGAGTGGAAAAAAAAAAGCTTTACACAAAAAGTACACATTGAATAATTCTATTTATGTGAAGTTCTAGAAGAGGTGAAACTAATTTACGATGAAAAAAAATCAGAAGAGAAGAGTGGTTGCTTCCAGGGGATGGAGGTGGGGATTGGCTGGGAAGAGGCAAGAGGGAACTTTCTGGATCAATGGTAATGTTCTCTAAATAGAAGTCTGGATCAAAACTCAGAGAATGGTACACTTAAGGTTTGTACATATAGAAATTTCACCTCAAAAGGAAAAGAAATAAACAAATATTAAAAACTTGTTAACAGTATATATGCTGAAGCACTTAGGGCAAGTATATTGATATCTGCATTTTTAAAACTTTGATGAATTGACAGATGGACAGAAGGATGGGTAGATGCATACTTACAGAGCCAGCTACATTCAAATGTAATAGTAGACTCTAGATGGTAGGTTGATGTAAAAATTTTTCCACTTGTCTGTGTGTTTGAAAACGTTCAAACAAAATGTTGAAAAAAATTGATTCATGTATACCCTATTCTTAAAAAAAAAAGTCTCACATGCACAGAATATGTAAAACAACTCTTAGCCCCAATTTCACCTCCCTTCTTAGTGTCCTCACAAATTCACCTCCAACTCTCTCTCAGGTATCCTGCTGTAATGAAGTTCAAAATAAACACTCCTGAAATCACAGGACATTTAAATTAGAGTTGAGTTTTTACTTGGTAAGAAGATTGATCCCCTGTTTGTATTAAACGCGTCCGCCGGTGCACAAAACTGCTCCCTCAGTGACTTGAGGGCAGAGGGAGGAATGGGTAGAAGGATTCAATTTAGGCCACTGATTCACACCTAACTCCCCATAAACTCACACACGGCATGGAGGAGGAGCAGGCACGCTCCTGGTTTACGGTCTGGGCACACACGCCTTCTGGCCTGCGTAGGAAGGCTTCTGAACAGCTTTACTGTTAACTCTGAGTGCCATCCTCACCACAGCTCGTTTTAGAGCTCAGCATTAAAATGTTACCCCACCACCACCTCCTCCACCTCTAATCTCTCCCCTCCATCTGCTCTTATTCATTCTTTAACTCGGTAGAATGTCTGGGATGCTGTCTGAAAGGGAAGCATTCTCAGAATGAAGGCTGTTTACTAGAAATTCTTTCTTCTGGGGGAGGGCGTATGCGTGTGGGTTTTGAGGGCTAATGAACTCCCTCCGGCACCCGCCCAGCACTGTGGGATGGAGAAGGCCGTTTACCCAGCTTTTCCTTTCAAAGTTACACATAACCGTGATGTTACTTTGCAGGTCACATATTGCTTTCTCTATCATCATTCTAAGCCTCTCTGGCTGTGATCACATCTAATGTGACTTGTTTCCTGTTTTCTTGGGCATGGGAGGTATAACTTTCACAGCGACTGGAGGGCCAGCTCCCAGATCAGGCAATAAAAAGGGTCAGGTGCAATGAATTAGGGGGCAGGGGGTTTAAACGTGGTCCAATTATCTGAGTGTCTTTCCTTCGGTGGGCCTCAGTTTCCCCATTTGTAAGATGATATATCTCAGGTCCGTTTAAGCCTCAAGGTTTTTGATTTGATGATTACAATGTAAACTGCCTTTTCTGATTATAAAATCAAGTATTATTTAGGATAAAACTTGATCAGGGACAGAATGTAAAAAACAAAAAGCAAAAACAACCCAGCGCTCGATGGCGCTGACCTCTCAGCTGTCTGCTGCTCCAAAGAGTATACATGGACCAACGATTTCAACCCTGACCTACAGGCAGAGCAAATGTAAAACGTCCCTCCAACGACAGGGAGACGTGGAGGTGTCAAGGATGAATTATGCACTAGGAGAAGCTTTCACATTCTAAATTCCTCTGGAGCGAGGAACTGCCTTTATCCCAAGTACAATCCTCACATTGTCCCAAATCAAAGAGGCTATCGCTGTGGCTGGCAGCCCCTCATTACTTACACTTAGAAAACGCCACTGTTATTGGCAAATGCCGGGGCCAGCTAACCAGTCAAAATGATTTAAGATGAAACACAGATGCAAGGATCTAGAAATCCATTTCTATAGATTAGGAGGTAGAATAGAACTGTAACTATATTAAAATTTGCATGGCCCGCATGAAGGTGTGCTTTATTAAGCAGAAAGTTCACAAGAGACAGTGAGAGACCATTGTTTACAAATGCTTGCCAATTTCCGGATATCTTTCTGTCTTTCTTTTTAGGGCTGCAGAATTGAGTTCACAACCCATTTTCCCTTTCTTTCTGACTTGATTAATTGCCATGTTAACATAACTACTGTTCTTCTCCTAATAGGCTCCCTCTAACGTGTTATCCTAGCAAATAAAAAATGGGTAAAAAGCTCCAAGATCTTCACAGGGGGTAGGTAGGGCAAGCTTTTCTGGAAGCTCACATTTACAGTCTGGTCTTCTGCTATCCACGTGGATCAGATGGCAAATTTGATCATACAGGTTGTGACCCTTGTAATCGATCCTTCAAGAGCTTGGCCTTTTCCAGCTGGGGTGCTAAAAATTACATTTAAAAGGCACATGTTGGCTCTTTGGAGCCCATTTTGTCATTCATACACCATTTCAGACACATCGTATTACACGATGATGAATTTCCTCCTCACCGTTTTTTTCATACCTTCCACAACTACATTAAGCCTCAAGCCATACCCAAGTTTTCTCTGGGGTTCACAGTGACTGAATTATTCTGAATACCTGTGAATTTGGAAATAATTCTTCTGTCTGGTGAAGACAGTGTCCAGTGTTCACCACAAGTCATGGGCTCACCCCATGCTCACTCACCCCAAGTTCACCCATGAGAGCTTCCGTTTCCATAAAGTACACACTGTGGCCCCCCCACCCCCCCACCATCCATATCTTAAAAAATTAGATGCCTCCTATAAGTGGTAAGTCACATGCTTGCTGCTGCAAAATGATTAATAGTGCTGTCTCAGCAAATGGGATCATTACATTTTTAATTAACCTTTCCAACCTCCTTCACCTTTTCCTTTTGTTATACATTGGATCTCTGAAGTTTCCTACTTGTTTATGTTCAACTAGGTTTGAAACAAAGGCATGAAAAATGATAGCAGGTGATGCAGGAGCTGGTGCCCAGGTGAGATGCCTGGTGAGGTGCGGTACCTCACTGTACACGGGATAAAGGGACAGGCGCTCGGAACTCGATGGCTGGGTTCCCACCTAATTTTTGTCTTGGGAGCTTAGCGTTATTTAATGGCCTTGGCTACCAGAAACCTGGCTTTTTAAAATCTCTTTCAACCTAATTATAATTACTGTGTATAAATCATACAATGATCAATTATAAAAATCTCGGGTTCATAAATATTTAACTTAGCATTTAAATCCACACTGCAGGAGTGCATGAAATTTCCAAGCTCATCTCTTTGCAAACAACTGCTTTATTACAGTTCCAGTGCCAGTTACTGAGAACTGAACCAAGTTTGTCTTGCCGCACACTCGGGCACATATTTGAGCATAATGCCTTTCCGTGTATTAAGATGGCGCAATTTAGTTATTTCTAAAATAGGCATGCCTCTCATTAAAAAGATATTTTGCAAAGTCTTCTATCGCCATCTTTTAATTCCTCAAGTATGGAGAGGCACAATTACAATATCAGACATAAAAACACTCATTAAAATATATTTTATCTAATGTAAGATTGATTCAAGATAATTGAGGTCAGATTTGTTTGGAAAATATATTGTGACATGTGCTAATGGTGATGCAAAGAGGAAATGATCTACGAAGACTCAAGCAAAACAGCTAAATATTTTCCAGCAAAATCATAAAGCCATAATTGGATTTCAATTTAGTAATATTCAGCCTAAGACAGGCCATTTTTAATAATCTAATTATGTGTTCGGGGGCCTACCCCAGAACTCAACCACTGCTTCAGAACTATTAATTGTACTCCATGCTGTTGCATCTTCAACCATGAAATTTGCTATTACATGTAGGACTGACTCTCATTTATGAGTATTTTTTTCCCAATCTCAGATCATCTTTATAACATCCCCAAATGCCTACTCCTTTCATTTTCCAAAAGCGAAATCTTTTAATGACTTTCTCTGGACCAGAACACTTGATCCCAACTAGCTCAGATTTGTGGTCCTCCTACAGGCAAAAGTTACAATGAGATAGATCTACAAACTATCTTTATGAAGACACAAAGAGCAGCCCTTGCTTTTGTCTGATTTTCATTAATTAAAGGTATTTAATTACTAACATCTCATTAGCAATAAAATAAATGAGTACTTCAACTACAGGAAAAGATCTGCATGATAATGTAAACCTAATTCATTTTATGGGGTACAAACTAATCCACTAATATTTAGCCTGTGCAAGCTTCACTGATATTTAGCCATTTCAACAGTAATGTGCTAAAAACACATCTTCAAAACTGATGCTCCTTCTTCCCAGAGAAAACAATAAATGTGGGCCAACCAAGTAACCAAGAACCTAAGTTCCCTGTCACCTTTCCACCAACATATCACCAACTGGAAGGGAAATATGGAGTGGTTTGTTTTTAACAGTTTTCTAAGTTACCATAAAAATAAAAAGGTAGCTTTAAAATAATGTGCCTGAACTTTTAAACTAGCATACCTAAATTTAGAAATTTCTAAGTGTGTGCCATGCAAAGTCATTGCTCTGAGAAGCTGGACACTTATCCCAAAGAGGCTGCCAACACTCCAGACATTTCATGGAACTCTTCCCTAGAAGCCCGAGGCATGTTCTTTGGAATACTCTGAACAGCAGCAAACCTCTGTATCAGGGATGGATTTTCAAAGTCAAATGTCATTTAGCACTAAGTGTGGTCATGAAAAAGGTGATGATGTTGGGCAATGTTTAGGGGTAGAAAATAAGTGATGAATATATATAAGGATTTTTTCATATGGGGCACCTACAAATTGGCCCTGAAAATAACCAATGAAGTGGTTCTCCTAAAGAGGTTTTGAGCCAATGATATCTCTGGAACAAGTGTTTTGCTTCTCAAGGTGACTACTTTGAAGGACAATATGCATTTGGATGTACGTGCTCTTGGTAGTCTTATTATCCATACTCATACTGTACATGTGCTGTGTTTCTCCAATGAGCCAGAGCACAAGGATGCTACCAGAAGGTAGGATACAGGCTGAAATGTCACCTCCACTATACAGTCTACAAAAATTGTTCTGACCCATGATATATATACAGAGAAGAAAAAGTATGCATTCTAAAGCCAAAGAATCAGCTGAAACAATGGAAAATGAAGAGGTTGAAGATCCTATTAAGTAGCCTGGATGATGCTGAGATAATAATGAATCATTGATGATGTTGACGGTTGTCAGGGCCCTCACAGTGCAGGATTTCAGCAAAGATAAGCTAAATATCAGGCCTTTATTTTTAGTTAAAGAGCATAAAATTCAATGCCTTTCTCCCCACGAGCCTATTTACATACCTGCTGTGCTACCTATTTGCCTTCACCTGCTTCCCAATTAATACCCCATTAAGCCGCTCCACCTGCAGTGGCTTTTACCTTCGCCACAGCCCTGCAACCATCACTCATCTGCTACAGCTCAATTGTTTCTTTTGGGAAGATAAACAAAAGCTGCATGAATAATAATGGCAGGGCTTTGTATTTACAGGGTGTGAATTCTCAAAAGACAGTAGCCAGAAGCTGAGGCAGATTTCAGGGAGAGAAAGCCACTAGCTGGGCAGAATGTCTAGAATGAGTGTAGCCACATTCCAGAAGATGATGGGGAGAAGGAATGTGCATCTTAATTAGTCAGATTTGTGAATCTGGATTTTATATATATGTATATAATTTTTAAATGATGTTTTTGCTTCATTCAAGAAGGTATTTCATATCAAGTTGGGTTAATAAAATTTTGTTTGGTTAAAGGTTCTTAGGTGACCTATTTTAATGAAGATTAGCACATTATTTCTCTTTTTTTGCAAACAGTTTATTTATTTAACATCTTTATTTGAGTATAATTGCTTTACATGGTGTGTTAGTTTCTGCTTTGTAACAAAGTGAATCAGCTATACATATACATATATCCCCATATCTCCTCCCTCTTGCGTCTCCCTCCCACCCTCCCTATCCCAGCCCTCTAGGTGGTCACAAAGCAACGAGCTGATCTCCCTGTGCTATGCGGCTTGCAAACAGGTTTTAAGTGTTTGAAAAGTTGGTTCCTTCAAGCAGTGACCAAACCCAGGGGGCATCAGAATCCCTTGGAGAACAAAGTTTAAAAAAGTAAGTAAAACCCCAAAACACACAGATTCCTGGGTTCTTTCTGTCCTACCCTCTGAGAATCTGTATTTTTACAAAGCTCCCAGGTACTACCAATGATCAGACTTGGAATTCCCTGGTCTTCAGTCAGTTAAGTCATTCTTTTTGCTACCTACCTGCGCACCCACTTATTTTCCTGATAAATCTAGGCTTTCTGGTCACACTTTCTGGAGTGCAGTCCCAAAGAGGTGCCTTCTAGTGGGTGGTTCATTCAGGCCTCACTCCATGAAGATCTTGCTGAGGAGAAGACTTTCTTCGCCTGTGTTCCCAGTGCAACTTCATAATTAAGCCCAGACTAGATTTGCCAGGTAGTCCCAGCCCAGGTTCTTCTAAGGTGGGCTAAGACAAAGCCCCCCCCGCCGCCCGCCCCATCAACCCGCCATTGCCTCCTGTGAGCTGCAGAGGAAGCAGACGGCAGGACAGGCGTGTGTGCGCCCATCTATGTGCACCTCAGTGAACCTCTGGGTTTTATTTTAATGGTGTGTTGGCAAGCGTCCCTGCTCATTTCATTTCTAGCTTTAAGTTGGTTCCAAATGCATTCACACATTTACCCTTCTGAGCCCCAGTATAACTCTAGTTAGATCCCCATTTGAAGGACTACACCAGTTAGCTCAAGGATTAAGTTTAAAACCCCAGAATCTTTACATTAAAATTCCTTAGCCAGGACCTCCATTGTGTCTGTGCAACTTAATCTGCGGCTCTGTCTCCAGCAGGATTTGCAGAGTAAATATAGCCATCTCCGCATGGTGTTCCGTGGGCACCAAGCCACATCTACTCCCCAAGGCGTCCTCCCACCTGGCTCCTGTCCACGGGATGCTCTAAGGCTGCTGAAGTAGGCTGAGGCAGTGGGGAACCCAGCACTCTGCAGACTGCTTCTGGAATGTTTCTTCCCTCAGTTTCTCACAGGAGCATATCAGCTACAAAGTGGTTGTGTCACTGATATACGTGGTGTGTCCCTGAAGGACACATAAATTAAGAACCCTGGGCTAAATGAGAACAATCCCAGCTCCTAGAGCCTGATATTTCCACTTAGCTATTTGCTTAGTAAAAACAGGTATAGTGGGCTTCCCTGGTGGCGCAGTGGTTGAGAATCTGCCTGCCAATGCAGGGGACACGGGTTCGAGCCCTGGTCTGGGAAGATCCCACATGCCGCGGAGCAACTGGGCCCGTGAGCCACAACTACTGAGCCTGCGCGTCTGGAGCCTGTGCTCCGCAACAAGAGAGGCCACGATAATGAGAGGCCCGCGCACCGCGATGGAGTGGCCCCCGCTCGCCGCAACTGGATAAAGCCCTCGCACAGAAACTAAGACCCAACACAGCCAAAAATAAATAAATAAATAAATAAATTTATAAAATCAGCCGGAACCATATTAAAAAAAAAAAAAAAAAAACAGGTATAGTTTAGGCAAAATGTATGTGTTCTACCCTAAAGCTTCTTCAAACTTCAAAGAGTGCCTTTTCTGATAGAGAGCTGGACTTGGACATTAGCTAGTTTCTTTGAGAAATGGCCACTTGAATGGTTACATTAAACCATTGGCTGAAGCTGGATATAAGTGTTGGGGGGGTCAAGATGATTCCATCAGCTTTATGCCTAGCGAGATCAGAATGACATTCAGCACAAGTGCCAGGGTGCAGGCCAGCTGCTAATGCTACTCTCAGCACCCCTGGACATGCCAGAGGTACAGAGTCACCCTTTTGCTAGGGCATTCAGGGATGACAGAAGTGAGGAAGCTAGCCTCAGAATGGCCAGCCATGTTGCCCTTGGGTGGGGAAGGGATGGAGGGAAAAAAAGCAGCTATGAATTTCTGCCCTACAGGAAGAACACCTGGGTCCCCAAACCCCCCTGCATTCATGGAAGAGGCTCTATGTTGCAGAAAATCCTGTTTCAAGACACAGGAAGAACCACAAAAAGCCAGACCTTATGTCTCTGTGATTTAGCCTTCTTACCATGATATTGTCAAACACAGGTATTAGCCTTTGACCCTTTGGGCTTAAAAAATGAATAATGAACAGCTCCTAAGAATTTCCCTTGATGTGTCTAGAGCTGCCTCTCTTACCAGGAAAGACTGGATGGTCTCCTCTCTGTGGTGTTAGCTAATGAAAGGCCCCAGAGAGTTGAGAACGTTCCTAAGGCAAAAAATATGGTAGAACTATAGTTCCTGGAGTAGAAATGGGGACTGCTTTGAATCAGTGAGAAAGCTGGCATCCCCAGGACCACAGGGTACCCTCCAAGAAGCTCCTGAAACAAAACAAAACAAAATGGAAGCTCACTTGGCCGTTTGTTGGGGAACAAGGTTCTCCCAGTTTCTACTTTATTTATTGCATGGGATGGATGACCTTCAATGTTAGATTTAAGAGCTATTAGTTTTAACTGAAAGGAGACCCACAGCCTAGAGTCTTCTATGAGCCCTTCAAGGATTTCACATAAGAAGTTCTGTTCATTATTAAAAGTGGGAACATATTTAGTGATGTTTGAGGGTTATAGTGGTGGCTTATGCAGTTCAGAGATTTGACTTAGAAATACATTTGTAAAAAGAAAAGCAAAAATTAAACGTGGCTTTAAGAAAGATAGGTCAAATAGCATAATAACAGAGAATCAAAGTTTTGGAAGTCTAACCTATACCCTGAAATTGGGGATTAATTTCTAGTATGCTGTCTGCATATTAGGAAGTTCAGAAAAAGCAGGTGTCTACATCTATTTCTGGACACCAATGAGAGAGGTCCTCTTAGTGTGGTGAAGACTTTTTTAAAGTACCAATAACTCAGGAGTGCTTCTCACTGGAGCGAGAATAGAAAGGAAATTATAAATTTGATTACAAACCCCACACAGTCTCCTAAGGAAAGCAATCACAATCGTCTGCTAAAACTGAACATCACAGAGGGGAAAAGGTATCCACAAGAGATGTGTGCGTCAGTAAATACATAAAGTACAGAAGTCTCACATATTTGACATTTGAAGAACAAAGCTATCCATCAATGTCCTGGCACAGATCGATCACACAGAATGCTAGTGCTGAAAACCTAATCGTATGATGGTAATAATGTAGCCATAAAACCTCTGGTCTATAATTGACTGCTTCCACTTGAAGCTAACATGTCTAAAGCAGTGACTAATGTTCAACTAAAGATTTCACTTGCATTGAATGACAACCAGTTACACCTGACACTAGTCTGGTGGATGACTTGTACTGGATAATGGCCCAGGGGCAAGCGCCAAGGGGCGGGGGGAGAGCAGATCCCCAAACAAGCGATGCAGGTACGTGATGCTTAAATGTGGATCTCATGTCTAAATGCTGCCTCCTTTAGATCTGATGAGGCTGCCACTTTCTGACAAAGTCATTAGAAATGTACGAGGCTGTACAATCCAGTACCATTATAGCAAGTTCCTCAGGGCATCGAGGTCTTAGTTGTTGAGTTTTGGTTAGTGAGCATATTACTGTAAATCCCATTCCTGGACCATAAGGGCTTACGTATGCTCTGTCTCTCTCCTTGAAATAAGTAACCAGATGCACGGAACCCAAGTGTGGGGGGCTGAGAGAGGGCGGACAGCATTCACATTTGGCCTTCTCTTTTTCTTTAAGCTCCTGGACTGTCTGTGATTCTGGGGTCGGTCTGGTAAATAGTCTGGTTAAATGAGTCTTCTCAGATGAGCGATGTGGCTGGGCTGTTGGCAGTGAGAACTGAAGTTTGAAGGGAAAGCTTATTGCTATTGCTGGATGACAAAACAAAAGATTATTTACCTCTCAGCACAAACTCAGAGCCTTCCATTAGTACAAATAGCTACTGAAGGGGCAGAGACCATACAGTGGGGATCATTCATTGTGGGCTTTTACCACAACCAGATTGATCAAGTTCAACGATGCCCAGCCACACAGCAGGATCAGGAAGGGCTGTATTAGACACATCTTAGTGTTTTGTTTTGTCTTTGACCTCCAGTGAAGTTCTTCCTGCACCACTACCACTTTGGTAACGCTTAATTTCAAATTATGAGAATCCCTCCCTTCCCTTCAACACACACACACAGGAGAGAAGCCTGCATCTTTCCATTCACAGTCTTGAGTAATAGCCCTTTATATGCTGGATTCAAATAAAACAAAGTCATCCCAGACTTTATTTTCAAAAATCCCCAAGACGCTCCCATGCCCCCAAGTAGATTTGCAAGCTTCAGCTTTTCAGTTAGCCTGTAACTATTTGTTACTCAAAGCAGAAATTTTTATGCACACTGTAAAGTTCATTGTAACTAGAAATTTCAATTAATAGGTCTGGTAACTTCTAATGGACTTTTAGTATACGTCAGATTGCTTTGTGCCCTTTGATATATACTTAAAGGTAATTGGGTAGTCCTACTGATGTATTTTTAAACAGCAAACTATTGATTAATAATGTTTCAGTATTAATATAACCACTTTGTGTGGATCAAGAAACGTCAATGGTAGAAAACCCATATTTATCTACAAATAAACAAGTCTATATAGATCTGTTACTTTAAGCTAAATGGGGTGCATCCACTCATTACACTCCAACAGGGACTAGCCTCCTCATAATAAAGATTAAAGCTGAAGTTGGCCTTATTTTCCCACTGCATGAAATGAATGCTTTTCACCACTTCATGCCCTGGTGCAGCTGAAGAATAGCTGCAGTAAAGCACGGGTCCACTGCCCCCTCTGACAGGCCGATATTTTTAACGCCTGACTTGATGAAAACATTTCATACTTTGGGAGCTTTAATTGCCACCACTGCCGAGCAGAATGACATAAAAAATGATTGTACCATTCAGGATGGAGGTGGGGATGATCCCAGCTTTATCTCTGCTTAAAACCAGTTGTACGGTTCATATACTCCGAGTGTATGTTCATTCAAACTGAATTACTGCAAAGAGAAAAAGCTGGAGTATTCTGGAGACTTGTGATGAACCAGTTCCTGAGGCTGGGTTTTAGGACACTGGGCAAAGCACTTCTCAAACAAACAGGAACTGTCAGTTCTCTTTTATTTATTCTTTTAATACCTAGAAGTCCTAATGACTCTACTAAAAAGGTTGGTTTGAATACAATTCTTCAGTTGTCTTTAGCATAGCATGATGGGTCCACTAACCCTCAGGCAGTCTGTGTAAACAATTGTTTGAGTGGCCGACAACCTACAAATGGCAGTGATGGCAGTTTCCAGGCTGGGACCCCAAGCCAAATTTCAGAAAGGGTCACTTTGCTCTAAGCTGATGACAAAATATCCATACATTGCAAGTGCTACCTGAATGCTATTTAGATTTAGGGGGAGAGAACAAGATAGCAGCTGGCAGGGCTTCTGGTCCTGGTTTAATTCTCTCTCTCTCCCCTACAACGAACATGGCCAATTTAATTGTACCTCTCCAACAAGCAGGAAGAGCCACAGATGGGGAAATTAATACACAGGGAACTAAAAACATGCACGAGGAGGTCACATGAACTCCAAAGAAGCCTGGAATATGGGACTCTAGGATCCAATCCCAGGCCAATGTTTTCTCCCCTCTAATGTGTTTTGACCTGCAAGTGTGATGGCTTTGCTAAAAGAGGTGAGGCAGCCTAAATGACACTGCTCTGTTGGGTACAACACCTGAATAGGGGCTCTGAATGACATTTCATTAAACCGGTGACTCTTAAATTTTGTTGAGCCTAAGAATCTCCTGGAGAGCTCAGATCCCATTCCCATAGTGTCTGATTCAGTGGATCTGGGGTAAGATCCAGGAATCTGCATTTTAATACACTTCCCATGTGATTCTGCTAGACCACATTTTGAGAAATACTGCTCTGCTAAAAGAAAATGGCTTCCTAGAAAGCTAAATCCATTAATGAGATCAATTTCCTGCATCCTAAAGTACAAGATAAGCCAGTAATAATCTAAGCTATAACAAGTATCCTTTAATAATTCTATCACATAACTCATTCATCAATTCATTCATTCATTCATTCATATTTTAAAATTAAGATTTATAGTGTTTACTATGAGGCTAAGCCATATAAATTTTGCCCCTATCATTCCCTATCACATTCAGGTCAAGTTAGTGAATATTAACTAAACAAGTTGCGTGGGTATAACTGTAGTGCTGGTTACCAGTGAGGAATACAAAATAATGTAAGCTAAGCAAAAAAAGGCCCTTCTTGTTGAAAATCTCAAGGAACAAGTACACGCAAGGAATAAAATAGAGCTAGATATATATAGGAATCTGGCAGAAACTATCAGCTGGCAAAGGATGAACTACTTAAAAACAGTCCTATGACAACTGGGTATTCCCTTGGAAAAAAGATTAGATTTCTAAGACATCCATACACAAAAATGAATTCTAAACAAATGAAAGAATTAAATACGAAAACAAAACTTTAAAACCTTTGGAAGAAAACGTAGGAGATTATCTTTCCGACTTTAAGATAAGAAAGAAAATTTTAAAGAAGACACACAAACCCCCAAGCCATAAAGGAAATATTAATAAATTGACTGCATTAAAATTAAAAACCTAGTACAACAAAAAACATCCAAAAACACAGAACAAAGATAAGCCACAACTAGTAAAGGATACTTAAACTCACAAAACAATAAGAGCACGATATCCAGAAGTCACTTAGAACTCCTCTGAATCAGTAGGAGAGAAATTTGATGAGATTATCAATAAAAGACTGTCAAGCGTAAAAATATATTGCATTAAGATAAAATTCTAAGAATGGAAAAGAACATAATTTCAAGTTCAGAGGGCAAAGGGAGTAATATAAACTATCTAACTATTAAGGAATATCTTAGTAGTATATTATTTAAATGGATGCCAGTGAGAGTCAGATCATTACACTATTTTCATTTCACTGAATTCTTTTTCAATCTTCAGTTTTATATTTAAATATCTATATTACAATATATGCAAATTAAATCCTTTCCAACTACATAAACTTGGGTTGAAATAGTTTAGATGCCAATTAAAGAATGTATGAAGATGTACACAGTTTTTCAAAATTCTTTTAGGGAATACCTAAGCAAAAAGAGTTTGCAGACCACAGCTATAAAGAATCTCTCACTCAGATGAATAAGATTTTCACTGTATGCTGTTTACTTCCATTTAGTCATTATTATAACCCAGTGCCCATTGACAGAAGATAGGACAAATAAATTATGGTATAGTCACACCATGAAATACTATAAATGGCAATGAAAATGAATAAACAAGAGCTATATGTATCAAAATGGATAAATCTCAAAACAACGTCTGAAAATAAGGAAAGTTGTAGAAGTATACGTACTGAATTAACAACATTTATATAAAGAATAGCTAGAAAACAAGTGTACACACACACACACACACACACACACACACGGTAAAAACAACATGCAAGAGAATGAGAAACACCAAATCAAGAGGGGAACAGAATCCAATATCTAAGCAGGCCCCAGGTTTGTGGGGTCACAGCATATACAATAGGAGGTGCTCTTTGAAACATGAACACAGAGTTTTGAACAGAAAATACAATGTGTTTATCACTGCACATGCTACATTATCAAGTATATTCCTAATAGGAGAGCACTTCCAATTTGAGTAGGGGCTGATAAGAGTAGAATAAATTGCTTATAATTTTACTTGTTGAATGACGTGACATTTTTTCCATAGACTAGTTTCTGGCTCTATACCTTTCAAACTGTTTCTCCTCTACCACCCACAGACATCACGTGTGGGCACCACAGGACACATCCATGTTACTCCATGACCTCCGGTCCTGTGCCTGTGTGTGATGTTGCTGGTGAGCGGGCACAGTGGTCGGGGAGGGTGTTCCTGGAAACTGTGCCTCCACTAGGACGTCTAGCTGTAACTTAAAAATACAGTGAAGTAACTGGGAGCCACGTAAATATATCCTGCTAAACCCAACCTAAACACATGCCCAATGTCAGCCTCCCCGTATCCAGATGCTCGAGTATCTGAGAACAATCCAATCCTCTGGACACAGGCGGGAACGTGTGATAGAAGAAAGGTCAGAGTGGAAAGAGATGGTGATTTCACCAATTGCAGCTAAAATCTCTTACTTTTGTGAATTTTATGAATTTTTAACAAAACATATAATCATGGAAACACTTTGCTAGGGCCTGTCCTAGGGATTGTGGAAGGAAGGGACCAACATCTTAAGTTTCATTAGCTTCACAGTAAATCTGTCCCTGGGGAACTGGGAATGATGAGGGGATCTGCAATGATTTATTTATCTGTGTGTGTATGTGTGTGTGTGTGTGTGTGTGTGTGTGAGAGAGAGAGTGAGAGAGACAGAGACAGAGATCAGATGCAAATACGGCAAAATGTTAAGATTTGATCAAGTTGGGTTGGTGGGTGCTTGTATGTACATTTATGTTACTGTTTACATTTGTTCGTCTATTCGAAATGTTCCATTAAGAGATAGAGACAGGGAACACAGAACCCGCTGAGTGTGCCTGCATCCTCAAGTCTCCTGGGAAACAGCGGTGGAGAGTTCTGCAGAAATGGTTGTGAGAGAGCTGCTGGGCTGCACGGGCAGGGACAGCCCGACAGATTCTGTGACAGCTGTCAGTCACCAAAGGTCAAGCTCACGTGCACAACTGGCTGGAGGTGGTGGTTCACACCACACCTTTGCCTCTAAAAACGCATGCGGTGATACATCCTTTTTTCCAGAAGAGGCCAGCCCATGCCCCCCACTCCTGACTCTCCACAGAAAGGCTACCTGTTTTATCAACACAAAAGAAAGCGCTAGCCCCAAGCGTGACTCTGTCACCACATGTCACTTCATATCGGCTGGCACATGTCAAAGAGTGACACAAGAAGCTGCCACATGCCATCCTCTCACAGAGCACATCGAACCTCCTTTTGTAAAACACGTCAACAGCAACCAAGAGAAAATTTCCTTTATGAACCACGATGCCACGTCGGTGAATGAGAACGAGGTGAAATCTCATTTCCTACAACTGGAGACAACAGAGGAGGAAGCAACTCTACAAAAGGTCTCAAGTTAAAAATAGACCCTCCACTCTCCCCCCGACGAACGTTCCTCCCCCAGATACCCGTTTCCTGGGGACCACCATGGAGGTGTCAAAAAGCCACACAGAGTGGAATATGAGTGGTAACCATTTCTTCATGAAACGATGGATATTATTGGATGTGACTGTCGGAATTCTTTCCACTGTGCTGTCATCAAGTGTGATAACAATGAAAATTATTTGGTGGGAGGAGGGACAGAAGATGTTTTGAGAATTTTGCCTTTTGTCTGCTGGCTTAAACTTCAAACACTTTATTACAATTACCAAAAATTATAAAACTTTAGGGCTAAATGTGAACTCAGAGATGATCTAGTCCAATATTCTAATTTAAAGGTGAGAAAAAGCCACACGGCTAAGCTATGAGCACTCAATCTTCCCACAGCAAGTACATGAGCGGCTATGGGCACAGACCCTCAAACCAGACCCCTACAGTCATGGGACTTTGGACACATTACTTAACCTCTATTCTTCCACTTCTTCATCTGTTAAATGGGGATATGGTATTATAGTAGGAATCTCATAGAGTTGTTATGAGGATTAAATGAGATAATATATGCCTCACACATAGACGGGCCAACAGTGTTGGTTGTTTTAGTTTTATGATTAACTGGTTCACTTACTTCTTCCATATTGCCATGATTCCACTATCACAGGCCTTGTTCCAGAAAGAGCTTTACTGGGGGTTCCTACTGACAGCCTAATAAACAGAAAATGAGCATTTCCATATGGTGACTTTTGTAAAATAACTGGCTTTGATCTTAAGAAAAAAATATTAAGCAAGAGGAGGCAGCTTATTCAGGACATGGAGAAAAGAGAAGGATGAGAGAACAAGGAGTTGGGTGAACTAGAAATGAGACACGTGAGAAAAATGCATCTGTATATTCTCATGGGGTCAATTTTTAGCTTGATTCAAATTAAATCTCAAACACGTATTTTTGTAAAGGAAAGAAATCGCTCTAATAACAAGAGCACACCGGGTCTAAGAGTGGCTACACACATCTGGACAAGGGACTGGCCGGGCACTGTCACCACGCAAGCTCCCCACAAGCCTGGGGGGGTCACCAGTAAATTATGTGGATTAACTATCTCCAACGTTATGTGTATCTTTAAAATATGCTTCCAGGATGTTCCTGGAAAACAGTCACTGTCATGTTGGAGAAGTTATAGCAAATTAATAAGGATCTCGACATGCTTGAGAATACTTGGGGTATAACAATGAAGTCATTACTCTTTATCTCCTTGAATTCCAAGAAAGCAAGAAATAGCAGCACAATAAAAAATCTTCCGTAACGGTTGATTAGAAAATGTGGCCTGCGGATAATCAGGCTCTTGTCGCACATTAAAAATCCAAATACGCTAGAGAAACTGGGATTTTTAACCCCGCACAGCTTTAACACAAAGGATCACATTAATAAGATACAATTTAGATTTGCATTTTTTAATAAGCCCGGGATCAAAGGGAACGCATAGCTGAAGGGGTATTAAGCTGTGTGCACACAAACTGCCTACTACACATTGGGGGAAGAAAACACGTTTCCCCCCTGCAGGAAGGCACCTATAATTTGAGAGGTAGAAGATGTATTCTTTCTCTGGTACATGATTACCGCTTAACAATTTCCAAGCATTTCGTATCGTTCCAGTAGATTCACCTGCCAATCCACTTAAAGGACTCAGTCCATCCTAATGCTGCACCTTCCAGCACCTTCACTGAGGACATCAAAGGAGGAACTGATTTAGGACTTTTCCTCTTATGTACATTTCCAGTGATGTAAATACAAGAATCAGTCCCTTAATTCCTCAGGGTGGGTCAGATACGAGTGTGGTTTACTATTTATCAAACCATTCTTCATTATCATTAAAAATAAAGCCACTACCATTTTAAAGCTTGAAATCAGAGTCCCAGGGTCCACGAGAGATTCACACAGAAACCCTCCTTCTTAACATGTTCCAAGTACTCCAGGAATGACCCCACTGGGGGCAGAGGCACTCACAGCCTTCTAAAGATTACTGGTTATATTTTTAATAGTTAATATTTATTGAGGGTTTACTCTATGTCTAGCATGATGCCAACTAAGTGCTTTACCCACATTATCTTACTCTGTTCTTCCCATTTTAAAGCTGAGGAAATGGAAGCCCAGAAAGGCTAAGTGGCGGGGCTGGGATTTGAATTCAGGCAGATGCCTGACCTCTGGGTCCACTGCACTCCTGAAGGCCTATTGTTCCTCCTCTCTCCCCGACTCGCTCTCCCCACCCCAGGCCACCACGTTCCAAGTCCTCCTCCTCCCTCCACCCTGGTGAACAAGATTACTCTAACCTTCTTAGCTATCCCACTGCTCTTCATTAAAGAAAAACCCTGGCCATACTGCATTTCCTCCAGGAAGCTTCCCAGATCGGGGCTGATCAGCCTTTCCTGACGTGTGATCTCCTAGGCAAGGAACAGGGAAATGTCTCTGAGGGGTTCCAGAGTAGGGGTCCCCTGGGTGTCTGCACAGTCCACATCTCCACAAGAACTGTTCTTACATTCAAAAAGCATCCCCCTGGAAGTTCCCCACCCTGACCACATCTGACTGAACTGGAGGTCACCACCTTGATCAATCAAAGAGTGTCTCCCAGAAATCTGGTGCTGGTGCTCTCTGCTGACCTCTTAAACCAAGAAAGAATATCAAGGTAAGGCCCCTTATAAGCCCCGAATATGCTTTCGGCGCCTAGGTTTCCATAAGACACATCTGAGTTCTTATTTCCCTCTATGAATTAAGCAGGTTGAGTTGGTTTCTGTTATCCCCAATCAAGAGACCACTGACTGAGAAACATTCCAAAGGGGAGCCTTGATAGTTTATGCTACTGATGAGGAAGTCCCTCCCCAGGCAGGGATGCTATGAACACCCACACCTGCCACAAGGCCATACGGGTTGGGGGGGCACCCATTACGTCAAAACCACTAACTCTTCAGGGGGAGGTAGCCGATGATCATTAACAGGGGATTGGAGCAGTAACTTGTCACTGGATAAAATGGGATTTAAGAATATACTTGAATGGAACCGATGAATCTGCTAGGCAGGTGAGAGGCTGCAAGCTCCTATGGCAAGATGGAAGGAAAAGGGCCCATCTGGAATCTGTTCATGACACTGAAGGGGGAAGAGAGCAGGCCTGGTGGTTGGTGAGGGGAGCATGCAGAAACATAAATATATGATGAAGACCTGGCAGGCTGGTGTGGTGGTCTTAAAATCCAGGATGTGGAGAGGCTGGTAACAAATGGTCATTCATTTATTTATTTGATTATTGAGCATCTACTGTGTTCCAGAAGTGAACCACAGCTTAGATTCCAGTGAGGGAGAGAAGCAAGAAAAATGAACAAATAAATAAACAAGATACGTATTATGGAGGGAATAATATCATGGTTAAGATGAAGAGTCAATTCTACCACCCACTTTTAGGGGGAGAAGTCAAGGAAGAGCTTTCCCAGAAGTTGAGGACTGAGCCAAGCCTGGTGATTTGGAGACACCAGGAAGGAGACTATTGTGTCTAGAACACAATGTGAGAGGGAGAAGTGGTAGGAAATAAGACAGAAAAGCTGGCAAGGGTCAGGTATGCACCGATTCATAAGCATGGAGACACGTGTGGATATTATCTTAAGTGCAATGAGAAATCACTGAAGGGTTCTCAGCAGGGAAGTGACAAGACCCAATTCATATCTGCTGGGTGGACAGTGGATGGGCATGGTGGTGTCAGGTGGACCAGAGAGGAAGCAGGAATACCAGTCTGGAGGCTGTTGCAATAATTCAGCACCCCACGCTGTGTAATATCACAACATCATCTTCATGACCACCATTTACTATTTTTTTAATTTTATTTATTTATTTTTTTTGGCTGTCTTGGGTCTTCGTTTCTGTGCGAGGGCTTTCTCTAGTTGTGGCAAGTGGGGGCCACTCCTCATCGCGGTGCGCGGGCCTCCCACCATCGCGGCCTCTCTTGTTGCGGAGCACAGGCTCCAGACGCGCAGGCTCAGTAGTTGTGGCTCACAGGCCTAGTTGCTCCGCGGCATGTGGGATCTTCCCAGACCAGGGCTCGAACCCGTGTCCCCTGCATTGGCAGGCAGATTCTCAACCACTGCGCCACCAGGGAAGCCCATGACCACCATTTAAAAATCACCCAAAGGACCTCTCTAATAGCATATTCACCTACTCAGTAGCAGTCAGGTACACTCCAATTTAAACACTTTAAGGCAGTGTCTTTTATGTATTTATTTTTTTGGATATTATTTCAAAATCACACACATTTGCTACAATGATCATATGGCAAAGCTGCACTGTGGACTTCTTAACATAATTTAAACTTATTTTAGTGTCTGCTGCACTAGATTAGCTAAGCTGATGACATTTTACTATTTAGCAAATAATTATTGCTGAAGTTAGGCAGGGAGTGGAAGACAAGTCCTTTTATTGAGTGCTGAAATGTGTGTCAACACTGGACTGAGTACTTTATAAACCTAGTCTTATTTAATGGACAGCACAATCGATCAACCAACCATCCATCCATCCATCCATCCATCCAGCCAACAAATAAATACTCTAAGTGGTCCCAATTTTACAAATCAAGAAACAGACTCAGGACAGTTAAGTGATTTGTTTAACACTACAAAGCCAGCAATCTATAGAGTTCCTGAGCCAGGAGAGCTGGTTAGAAGGTGGACACAAGGATTTTCAAAGGATGCAGAGACAGGGTGAGGAAGGGGAGTTCTGAGAAGAGGACGAAGCCTTTCTCAGAGCCCCCAGGGCTACCATTTCACCATACCCCCTCCCTTTATACATCTTTCTGGAACTTTTAGAGCAGGAGCAGGTTACTACATAGGAGGACTAGGATATTTGTGAAAAGTGAGCAATCTCCTATGACTACCTGGTCAGGTTCAGGCCCTTCGTGGAGTAACAGGGCTTTGTCAAATCCATCCCACCTAAACAATGCTAGAGTTCCTGCCAAGTTGGGTGTTATCTGCTGCTTTGGAAATTCAACAGCCATCACCTTAAGACATCACTTTGGATAGCTTCCTATTATTTGAGAGTTCTTTAAAAAGTAGCGACTCTACTAACTGTGAAAGTAAAAAAACTTCTAGAAAACAGGAAAATATATTAATGACTTGAGACAGGCAAAGATTTCTTAAACAAACACAAAGAGCATTTACCATAGAGAAAACTATGTTGGACTACATTAAATAAATAAACTTCTATTCATCAAACGATACCATTTCAAAAATGAAAGGCAACCTACAGTGTGGACTGCAATATATTTATCTGACAAAGGGCTGGTGTCAGGATCTTATAAGCACTCTACAAATGAATCACAAAATGACAACCTAGTAGAAAAATGGGCAAAGCACTCAAACATGCATTCACAAAAGAGAATATTCAAGTGGCCAAAAAAAAATATGGAAAGTGCTCAACATCATTAGTCATCAGGGAAATGCAAAATAAAACCATAATGAGATCACACTACACACCCACCAAGATGACTAAAATGAAGGGAAAAAAATTTAAGAAAAATACATGAGGGAGAATATGGAATTTCTAGTACTCTTATAGTCTGCTGGTGGGAGTGTCAATTGGTACAACCACTTTGGAAAAATAAACTGGTAGTGTTAAGCTGAATATAAGCATTCTCTTACGACCTAACAATTTTACTCAGCAGAAATGTGCATACATGTTCACCAAAAGAAACGTACAAGAATTTTCATTGGAGAATTATCTGTAGCCCCAAACTGGATATGACCAAATGTCTAACAACTATAGAGCAGATAAACTCTGATACAGTCACAGGATGGAATACTATACAGCAATGAAAAGGAACAGACTGTCACTCCATGCAGCACCATGGATAAATCTCGTGAACATAATAAACTTGTGCAAAAGAAAGCAGCCTCAAAAAGTGCATACCATTTCCATTTATGAAACATGCAAATGGGCAAACCTAATCCATGCTGACGGGATGCAGAACGGGGTGGCTACCTCCGGGGGGGAGAGTGATGAGGAGGGGGAAGGAGGGTGTTCCTGGATCCTGGCAATGCCCTGTTTCTCCATCGGGTGGTACTTCCATGGCTGTGTTCACTCTGTAAAGCTGCATCTAGCTGTAGAGTTATGGTTCGTTCACTCCTCCGCTAACTTCAATAAAAAGTTAACTTCAAAAATACTGACTCCTGACACCTGCATCGCAAACACTTATTAAGCACCTACAATATACGAGGTCCTGGCCTGAGGCAGAGGGGAGAGGGGATCTGCCCACGCATAAGACCAGGTTCCCACCCAAGTGGCCCTCCAGCTTTGAAGTCCCTGGACCCCTCCCCCTCCCCCTGGCTGCTGCTGACTAATCGGTAGAGACTATTAAATCCATAGATTATTAAACAGACACTCATCAGGGGAGGCCCTATAGAAAGTCACTCTACCAGTTCTTCAGAAAACAGAATCACCTCGAGTAACACAATCAACAGCGCAGGACCTTACCTGTGTTCTGGGTGGGGATTTATATACCAGATAGAGTCATGCTGAAAATACTTGTTATTTTCAGCCTCCTCTTAAAGTTATACTATTGTAAGAGCTTCTCAGAACGCTTACATGTCAAGAACTTGATGTCATTTAATACTCACAGTAATCCTATGAGATATATCTTACTATTCCCATATTTAAAATACAGAAATAGACTTAAAGCAGGTTAAGTAACTTGCCCCAGGTCACAAAGCTGGGGACTGGAAGAGCAAAACGAATTAAATGCAGGTTCTTATGTTTCCACACCCTTTAAGAACTGGTGGTGCTGTTCCCAGCACAGTGACACACTCTCCCTCTAAATCCTCCACCCTCTAGTGGAGGGAGGGAAGAGGTAAACAGCAGAGGCCACCTGTCACCCGCCTGTCACTCATGGCATGCAGACAGGCAGCCCCAAGATGAGAGTGATTTGCTCCGGGTCACCTGCAAACATCTAGAGAAGGCCCCGATGAAAACAAAGGCCTTTCTTCCAGAGCCCAGAAATTGATAAAACATTAATGGAATACAAAATGATAAAATATGATTATATTTCACCCCCAGATTCACTGATTTGCTGGGAAATTTTTATCAACAGTCAGATTCAAGGAAACAAGGTTAACAAAGGCAAGCTCTGAAAGCAATTTGCTGGGGAAAATGCGGAAAGGCACAATTAGTCCTCTAGCACCTAATGAAAAATTGAAGGTTTGGCTATCAGGGTGTAAACAGCCCTGCTTCTGTGCCACCAAATCATCAGGCTAGATGCATGCTGGAGTCGCGGGCAGTGCCAGCGCCATAGAGCTTTATGGACTTCGTAAAAAATAGACGGTTGTAAAGACCAACTCTGGGTTATGAATCTGGCCGGGTAGAAAGGGAGAAGCCCTCTGTTAGAACAGGCTCTGCAGCACGCCTGCTGAAAGAAAATGCTAGAAAACCAAGAAGGCCACCATTCCACGCAGGCCTGGGTGGCCCAGGCAAATCGGTTTCTCGTGAAGCAGGTACTGAATGAGACTATTTCCATCTACAAATGGGTCTCTTTTAGTCACCCAAGGAAGCAATGGAGGGCTCCACATCAAACCAAGCCAAAGTGTGGGGTGGAAACATAGCTTTCTGAACTGTTCCTGGTTGGAGGATTTAGATGGTAGATGGGCAAGGACAACAAAAGAATATTCCTTTTAATGAGAATAATCTATCACCACTACATCAATCGGATTAATGTAATGGGACCATTTCAAAAGGAGGAAATTACAGGTCATTAGGAGTAATTTCAAATTAAGTTACGGGTTTAAATGATTCTCTTCGGTTTTCTGAAGAATTTACCAAAAATTTTATTTTGCTTGTTTCATTCAGAAGACAAATAATATTTACATGATTTTACAAACCTTTCATGTGCAAAGAACCATGTGGAGGCCTGAATGCTGAAATACAACCAAAACTGTTTCAAACATCTGTCTTGCTCCCACCCACCTCCCATGCAGTGTTTTTCTGGTTCAATTGATCATGCATTCCATCTCAACCTATTCTTTATTTATTTTATTCAGTGATAAAACAAACACCTCTATTTCAGGTTGTTTACAAAACGGTTTGATAACCTGCTTCCAATTAAACAGCTAAGAACTACAATAAGAACAAAAATATAAATCATGTTAACCATCTGTCTTTGGCTGACAAAGGTGGCAAATGGAAAGGTTATGTTGATACTGTGCATTTAATCTGTGCTATTGTGGAAGGAAACCCCAATTAGGGATGATATTTCATTGCAGGCTTTACACTGTTTCCCTTTTGTTCTTTAATTTGAGTTGTACCAATTGTGTTACCAAACTAGGGGAGGGTTCATTATCTCCTCCTCCAGCGCGTTGCACTGGGGTGCCCTCATTTATAAATTTAATGTTGCCAATGCCGGCTAATCAGAACCAGCGACACTCAACCGCCAAATGACTCCTTGGCAGAGTTTAGCAGCAGGACTGTCTTCAAACCATCAGACAACAACAGACTCGATTGCAACCCGCGTTGCTCTCCCAGGTAGAATGAATAAGGCGGGAACTCAATGAAAAGGTGCTTTCAAAGATTACAAATTTAAGGGGAAGATTAATCCAAACATTTCCCCTGGCGTTAGCTCTCTGGGCGCCATTTGTGAGTGGACAGGGAAATCTGGAGGTGGAACATTCCGAAGTATTTTATCGAGGAAATCCTGCTGGCTGACCTGAATGCAAACTGCTCTCCCTGTGGATTCCAAAGTAGGGTTTCTGAGGGCCCGATACTCAAAAGCTGCGAGATCGGGGTGTCAAATGCCCGCCCAGCAGGGGCAGAGATGCTGTTTCTTGCATGTTTCTGAACTAGCCACCTGGGGAATACCCAGCACACCAGCACCTGGTCACTAATGGCAACGGGAGGCGCCATCCGAGTCACCACTCTCCCTAGAATCTAGAGTTCTGCTCGGCCAAGCCTGCATTCTTCTGAACACACTGCCCCTATGCCTTGAGCATCTCCTTTTCCTCCTGCCGATTTCCTCCTTGTCCCTGAAGAAAAAGCCTTCCCCGCCAACCTCACCATCCTGCCTTCGCCTCCAAGGAGGCTCGTCTTCCTCCTGGCCCTGCCACACCCTCACAGAGCCAATGACACTTGTCCCAGCACCTGTTTGCATGTCTGTCTGTCCTGTTACATTGGGAGTTCTTTACCACAAAACTGCCTTAATAAGCTTTGTATTCCCAGAACCATATACAATGGTGATTCCTGATGAAGGACTGAATGAACGGACGGACAGACTGCCACACAGTCCAGTTCTTCTTCTTTTTTTTTTTTAACATCTTTATTGGAGTATAATTGCTTTACAATGGTGTGTTAGTTTCTGCTGTATAATGAAGTGAATCAGCTATACATATACATATATCCCCATATCTCCTCCCTCTTGCGTCTCCCTCCCACCCTCCCTATCCCACCCCTCTAGGTGGTCACAGAGCACCGAGCTGACCTCCCTGTGCTATGCAGCTGCTTCCCACTAGCTATCTATTTTACATTTGGTAGTGTATACATGTCCATGCCACTCTCTCACTTTGTCCCAGCTTAAGTCCAGTTCTTGCCTTGAATCTCAGGGGTGGTGATGAGGGGCATCTCTGCTGTGCTCTGATGTTCTCCTGGCTTTGCACAAGCACAGCAGTTTGAACAGACCCGAGCCTTCCATTCCTCACTGGGTAAGGTTGGCAGGTCTGAAAACCTCTGAAATAGGAAGGTCCCCAATCTCTGGGTTACTCCCACTGACTAGTCCTGGTGGTATATGACTTGTCATTCCCACTTCATGAGGGACTGTCCCTGAGTTGTGTTGATGCAGAATTCCTATCAGATCCATCCGTCACCCACCCCCCAACCACCAGTGGAGGCCGTAAGTATACTCTGCAAAGAGTCAACGGCCATGGGCTGGAAGGTGAGATCATCCCTCCCGGTCAGCCTGCTGCCCAGAGAGCAATGGAGTGAGAGTGACCCCATGACTGAAGATCTCCTTTGTGCCAGTGATCAAGTGCATTCAGAAATTCCATGACCAGACTGCTGGAATGCAAGCTCCACAAGGGCGGGGACCAACGATGGGCGTGGTGCCAGGCTTGAAAGATGCTTGTTGAAGGAATGATTCAGGCAAAAACTTGGATGGTGGGCAAAACAGGTGGTTTTCTCTCCGTTTTATTCATGAGGAAATTCTCAGGCCCGAAGAGGTTGCTCTGTACGAGTTGGAGTTGAACTTCAGGCTTCCAACGCAAGGCAGGCGCGTGGCTTAAGGTCCTGCCGTGCGGCCAGGCCACCAGACAGGAGACCATTACGTCTAGAGGAGAAGCCAGCAGTGCTGGGAGGACAAAGTCAGCATGAAGACAGTGGTGTCTAGCCAATGCTCAGCGGATGCCGGGGGCACCAAAAACAAGGAAGGGAAGAGAGATCTGCTCCTCTTGCCCCCAGGGAGAGCCAAAAAAAGAGGGCTCCCATACAAAGCTGGAGCCCAGGGTCCAGGGGGCTACCCTGGTGCTAAGGCAGTGGGTGCCCTGGGGCGAACTCACAGGGGTGCAGGGAGCCCCAAGCTTGGTACTAGTGCTGAAGGCCCCCCACTGACACACAGGCTCGGGCCCCCATGAGCGATGCACGTGGTCCTTCCAAACAGGCACACGCCCTGGACACCTTGGTGCCACCAAACACAGCGGCTGCCCGTCCTCCACACCGGAACGTTGCACTTGAAGGAAACAGTGCACTGCATACCCTGAGACGCGGAGTATGATACAGCTAGTTAAAAACCAACGCCAACATGTATCCTGACTGTAGTCAACTACGGATGATGTAGCCGTGGACCAAAATCAGTAAGTGTAGGTCAAAATGGTGCCTGAAAAATAAACCTGTCTCCATCATGACCTCGAAGTCACTAAAATCAGGGCCCCAGGTTATCTTCTGACCCAGCCGCTCTGCAGAGGGCAGAGTAACCTGGAACCCCACTCCACCTGGCTCCTTCTAGCCCCACGGGTCTTCCAACCCAGCACTTCCCAAATGTGCTCCTCAGAACTGGAGGAAGGGGCACGTGAAGAAGGTTTCCTCAGTCCAATCAACTCGGAGCATCCTGCTTTAAAAGAAGTGGAGCACGGTTCTTTTTCGTTTTCCTTCCTGCATGTGTCCTCCTCCTCCTGCCTCCTGGGCCCAGTCCCTCTCCCCCCAGCACGTTTTGTCACTGTGGCACGTCTCAGAGCCTTCACAGGCTACCGTGTGGAGGACCCCCAAGCGGGTGACACCGACCACTGTGACGTATCTCCCCCCTCCCTTCGCAGAACGGGCCCCAGAACAGGGGAAGCCACACCTTTCGTGTCACAGGGAACTTCCCCACAGGACAGTGCTCCTTTCGGGGTCTAAAGCTCCACGTTGCCTGGGCCCTCGGTCTGGCTGGCGGAAAGCGAGAGCTCGGAAAGCTCACTTTAGCCTGCACTGCTTTTGCGTGGTTCACATGCTCCGCGGACAAGTGAGGTGAGAGAGTGTGGTTGCCGGGGAGGCTGGGGCCCCAAGCCCGCTCTGCTGACCACCAGGTGCCCCCCTGCAGCACGCGGGCCACAGGTGACCACGCGCAGAGGGCCAGAGGGTAGCACATCCTGCCCCCACCACCCCACCCCCCCCAAGCTGCTCTTAGATACAGTCAGAAAGCAAAAAGTGAAGAGCACCAATAATTTTGCAATTTCCAAATCATATGTTAGTAATTAATCCCACCTCCCATTGATAACTGAACCCTAAAGATTTCAATATGCAGAATTGTTTTCTTTACCAAACAGAATAAGGTGAATTTTTTTTTTTTTCACCAACCAGTATATCAAGGACATCTTTCCTGGTCAACACTTGGAACCTCCTCATCCATGCCATCAACTTCACTTTACACACCTGTAAGAACTGTCACTTATTCCCCAGTCCCCTGTTACTGAACATAAAAGACTTTCTGTTTTTTTTCTTTTGGCTTTTATTATTTGTTGCTACAAATAATACTGCAGTAAGTATTCTGGAATTTATGTCTTTATGTACCACATTTGTACCCTAAATTCCTAGAGACGGGATTGCAGAGTCAAAGGAAAGGATAGTTTTAATTTTAAAAAACATTGTCAAATTACTCTCCCCAAACTGCTGTAGCCATTATACATTCCTGCCTACACTAAAGAAGGGTGCTTAGCACTTTCCCATAATAGTTATTTGGGTATATGTCTTATTTTCATAACCAGTCAGAAAATGCCTGGAAGGCAGCAAACATCACTTATCCATCTTTGTGTAGCACATGCTTGGTGTTTCATCTCGCTCACAGTAGATGCTCAAGGAACATTTGCTGGATGAATGTCAGTAAGAAATCATTAGACATCATTCAAGTGCCTGGGATGAAACCATAATCCACAAGCAATAAACTAAGATCTAGTGTTATACAACATGACAAAGGCATGCAATTATCTGTAAGAGTAACTATCCTAAATGGGCTGGAGATCAATGACCAATTAATGGGCAATATAAGTTTCACAAAAGGATGTATTGCCTTTAACAAATCATGCCTTTAGACAACCCCCAAGTGGCAGGGACCACCAGGCACACAGCCATGAATAGATCTGAATCTCCACTCACATGCCACATTCAATTCTACGCAAGCCACCGTGGGTTCCTGAACTACTTGGAAAGGAGGACACCTGTCAATAACAACAATGAATTATTAATTCTACGGTTGCAGAATCTTAATTTACTGCTCACTTCCTCATAGGAAATCCATGCAAGAGTAGAAACCAGGACGTACCCGAGACTGTGTCTCCTTCTCAGCAGGTAACCAGAGAGACAGGTTGGTTTTCAGCCTGTAGGATGGGCCTGGGAGGGAGAACTCAGAATAGGCACGAGAGCTGTGATGCCAACTGGGAGAAGAGAGGTGAGCCCCAGTGCCCCGTGTTCATCCATAAGACTACCCAGATTGGGCGGGGGGCGGGGGGTGGGTGCATCTTTCAGCACAGTCTGCGAAATTTTCCACTAGAAAACACACTCTCCATGGGCTTCTGAAACTCTAAGTTTTCTTCAGTGAGGTCACTGGAAGATCAATTTTCTAACCTGATGCTTCTGCCCTGACTCACAGCATCTGATGTGCTGTTTTTCCTGTTGGTTCTGAATCCAAGACTCTCACCTTCTAACTCCCAAACATGCAGATTCTCATTTATGATGAATCCCACCATGTTTTACAAGAATAAATGTGGAAATAGTGGCATTTCTGTAATACAGCCTGGAAACTTCCTATGTCAAGAAGGAAGCTGATTACACCTATGCCATGAAAAAGGACATCCTTTGTACAATCTACTACTATTGTGCACAAAAATCGTAGGCTAATCTGCAGATGGGTCACCGTGGCCTTGTTCAAACAAGAAGCAGCATTTAGGGCCATTTAAAACACTCAGAATTACTTTAGACCACAACCTCAGATAATAACACCGGGCTGAGAAGGGGTTCGTTTTCCAGGTTGTTTCCTGCTTACCAGTTTTTTTCTCAAGCTCACAGCTTCTGAGCAGGATTATCTTTCCTGATTATGTTTTCTGGGACTATCCTAAGTGCTGGCCACATCATGTTTTATCAGCTCTCCCAGAATCCAAAGGTCTCAAGACTGGGTTAACCAGCAGTAGCTAGACCTGGAGTCTGTGCAGCCAGGACTGGTCTGGGCCATATCATGGGTTAGAGCAGGAGGAGGTCAAGCCAGAGAAGGCCAGGAACCCAAGGTCTAGGGAGAGAGAGGCAGAGATCAGAGATCCTACAGAGTAGCATTAACTCTACTCAGAGCTCAGAGCGTGTACTTCTCCACCAGCTTGAACACTAGTCACAGTCAGGAAGTGGCTGGGGGCTGAGGCAGCCCTGATAGCCTCCCAGCACTGCTGGCTTCCTGGGCAGGACTTCCCAAGCTCGGCTGGCTCTGGGGCCCTTCTTGCCAGGCTCACGTGGTCTGGCCTCACAGTCCATCTCAAAGTTCATCTACAGAGGTTCTGGAGAACGTGCACACACACACACACACACACACACACACACGCACGCACAAACATGGGCACTTCACTTAATGGCAAAAGCCCACAGGAGAGTAAAAATCCCATGTTTAAAATTTTCAGAAGGGTGGAGTCAAGATGGCATACTACGAGGACGTGGAATTCACGTCTCCTCACAACTAGGGCACCTACCAGGCATCGGTGGGGGACCATGGACACCTAAAGGGATGGGAGGAACCCCCAGCGATCAGCTTGCGGGATCTTGGTTCCCAGGCCGGAGATCGGGCCCGAGCTCCTATGGTGGGAGCTCTGAGTCCAAACCGCTGGACTAACAGAGAACCTCAGACCCCAGGGAATATCAATCGGAATGAGGCCTCCCAGAGGTCCTCGTCTCAGCACCAAGACCCAGCTCTATCCAACAGCCTACAAACTCTAGTCCTGGATGCCTCAGGCCAAACAACCAGTAAGACAAGAATACAGCACCACCCATAAAAAAAAAAAAAAATGAAATGAAATGACAAAAAAATTTGCTACAGATGAAGGAGCAAGGTAAAAACCTACAAGACCAAATAAATGAAGATGAAATAGGCAACCTATCTGACAAAGAATTCAGAGTAATGATAGTAAAGATGATCCAAAATCTCAGAAACAGAATGGAGAAAATACAAGAAACATTTAACAAGGATCTAGAAGAACTAAAGAGCAAACAAACATTGATATACAACACAATTACTGAAATTAAAAATACTCTAGAAGCAATCAATAACAGAATAACTGAGGCAGAAGAATGGATAAGTGAGCTGGAAGATAAAATGGTGGAAATAACTGCCAGGGAGCAGAATAAAGAAAAGAATGAAAAGAATTGAGGACAGTCTCAGAGACCTCTGGGACAACATTAAATTCACCAACATTTGAATTATAGGGGTCCCAGAAGAAGAAGAGAAAAAAAAAGGTCTGAGAAAATATTTGAAGAGATTATAGTCGAAAACTTACCTAAAATGGGAAAGGAAATAGTCAATCAAGTCCAGGAAGCACAGAGAGTACCATACAGGATAAACCCAAAAAGAAACACACCGAGACACATATTAATCAAACTATCAAAAATTAAATACAGGGTGCTTCCCAGGTGGCGCAGTGGTTGAGAATCTGCCTGCTAATGCAGGGGACACGGGTTCGAGCCCTGGTCTGGGAAGATCCCGCGTGCCGCGGAGCAGCTGGGCCCGTGAGCCACAGCTGCTGAGCCTGCGCGTCTGGAGCCTGTGCTCTGCAGCGGGAGAGGCCGCGATAGTGAGAGGCCCGCACACCGCGATGAAGAGTGGCCCCCGCTTGCCGCAACTAGAGAAAGCCCTCACAGAAACGAAGACCCAACACAGCCAAAAATAAATTAATTACTTAATTAAATAAAAAAATAAACAACTTAAAAAAAAATTAAATACAAAGAAAAAACATTGAAAGCAGCAAGGGAAAAGCAACAAATAACATACAAGGGAATCCCCATAAGGTTAACAGCTGATTTTTCAGCAGAAACTCAGCAAGCCAAAAGAGAGTGGCCAGGACATATTTAAAGTGATGAAACAGAAAAACCTACAACCAAGATTACTCTTCCAGCAAGGATCTCATTCAGATTCGAGGGAGAAATTAAAATCTTTACAGATAAGCAAAAGTTAGGAGAATTCAGCACCACCAAACCGGCTTCACAACAAATGCTAGAGGAACTTCTCTAGGTAGGAAACACAAGACAAGGAAAAGACCTACAATAACAAACCCAAAACAATTAAGAAAATGGTAATAGGAACATACATATCGATAATTACCTTAAATGTAAATGGATTAAATGCTCCAACCAAAAGACATAGACTGGCTAAATGGATACAAAAACAAGACCGTACATATGTTGACTACAAGAGACCCACTTCAGACCTAAGGACACATACAGACTGAAAGTGAGGGGATGGAAAAAGATATTCCATGCAAACGGAAATCAAAGGAAAGCTGGGGTAGCAATTCTCATATCACACAAAATAGACTTTAAAATAAAGACTATTACAAGAGACAAAGAAGGACACTACGTAATGATTAAGTGATCAATCCAAGAAAAAGATATAACAATTGCAAATATTTATGTACCCAACAGAGGAGCACCTCAATACATAAGGCAAATGCTAATAGCCATAAAAGGGGAAATCGACAGTAACACAATCATAGTAGGGGACTTTAAAACCCCACTTTCACCAATGGACAGATCATCCAAAATGAAAATAAATAAGGAAACACAAGCTTTAAATGACATATTAAACAAGATGGACTTAACTGATATTTATAGGACATTCCATCCAAAAACAACAGAATACACTTTCTTCTCAAGTGCTCATGGAACATTCTCCAGGATAGACCATCTTGGGTCACAAATCAAGCCTTGGGAAATTTAAGAAAATTAAAATCATATCAAGTACCTTTTCTGACCATAACGCTATGAGACTAGATATCAATTACAGGAACAAAAATGTAAAAAATATAAACACATGGAGGCTAAACAATACGCTACTAAATAACCAAGAGATCACTGAAGAAATCAAAGAGGAAATCAAAAAATACCTAGAAACAAATGACAATGAAAACACAATGACCCAAAACCTATGGGATGCAGCAAAAGCAGTTCTAAGAGGGAAGTGTATAGCAATACAACCCTACCTCAAGAAACAAGAAACATCTCAAATAAACAACCTAACCTCACACCTGAAGCAATCAGAGAAAGAAGAACAAAAAATCCCCAAAGTTAGCAGAAGGAAAGAAATCATAAAGATCAGATCAGAAATAAATGAAAGAAGCAATAGCAAAGATCAGTAAAACTAAAAGTTGGTTCTTTGAGAAGGTAAACAAAATTGATAAACCATTAGCCAGACTCATCAAGAAAAAAAGGGAGAAGACTCAAATCAACAGAATTAGAAATGAAAAAGGAGAAGTAACAACTGACACTGCAGAAATACAAAGGATCACAAGAGATTACTACAAGCAACTATATGTCAATAAAATGGACAACCTGGAAGAAATGGACAAATTCTTAGAAAAGCACAACCTTCCGAGACTGAACCAGGAAGAAATAGAAAATATAAACAGACCAATCACAAGCACTGAAATTGAAACTGTGATTAAAAATCTTCCAACAAACGAAAGCCCAGGACCAGATGGCTTCACAGGCGAATTCTATCAAACATTTAGAGAAGAGCTAACACCTATCCTTCTCAAACTCTTCCAAAATATAGCAGAGGGAGGAACACTCCCAAACTCATTCTACGAGGCCACCATCACCCTGATACCAAAACCAGACAAAGATGTCACAAAAAAAGAAAACCACAGGCCAATATCTCTGATGAACATACATGCAAAAATCCTCAACAAAATACTAGCAAACAGAATCCAACAGCACATTAAAAGGACCATACACCATGATCAAGTGGGGTTTATCCCAGGAATGAAGGAGTCTTCAATATACACAAAGCAATCAATGTGATACACCATATTAACAAATTGAAGGATAAAAAGCATATGATCATCTCAATAGATGCAGAAAAAGCTCTTGACAAAATTCTACACCCATTTATGATAAAAACTCTCCAGAAAGTGGGCATAGAGGGAACCTACCTCAACATAATAAAGGCCATATATGACAAACCCACAGCCAACATCATTCTCAATGGTGAAAAACTGAAACCATTTCCTCTAAGATCAGGAACAAGACAAGGTTGCCCAGTCTCACCACTATTATTCAACATAGATTTGGAAGTTTTACCCACAGCAATCAGAGAAGAAAAAGAAATAAAAGGAATCCAAATCGGAAAAGAAGAAGTAAAGCTGTCACTGTTTGCAGATGACATGATACTATACATAGAGAATCCTAAAGATGCCACCAGAAAACTACTAGAGCTAATCAATGAATTTGGTAATGTAGCAGGATACAAAATTAATACACAGAAATCTCTTGCATTCCTATACACTAATGATGAAAAATCTGAAAGAGAAATTAAGGAAACACTCCCACTTACCACTGCAACAAAAAGAATAAAAATACCTAGGAATAATCCTACCTAAGGAGAAAAAAGACCTGTCTGCAGAAAACTATAAGACACTGATGAAAGAAATTAAAGATGATACCAACAGAGGGAGAGATATACCATGTTCTTGGATTGGAAGAGTCAATATTGTGACAATGACTATACTACCCAAAGCAATCTACAGATTCAGTGCAATCCCTATCAAACTACCAATGGCATTTTTCACAGAACTAGAACAAAAAATTGCACAATTTGTATGGAAACACAAAAGACCCCGAATAGCCAAAACAATCTTGAGAAAGAAAAATGGAGCTGGAGAAATCAGGTTTCCGGACTTCAGACTATACTACAAAGCTACAGTAATCAAGACAGTATGGTACTGGTACAAAAACAGAAATATAGATCAATGGAACAGGATAGAAAGCCCAGAGATAAACCCACCCACATATGGTCACCTTATCTTTGATAAAGGAGGCAAGAGTATACAATGGAGAAAAGACAGCCTCTTGAGTAAGTGGTGCTGGGAAAACTGGACATGTAAAAGAATGAAATTAGAACACTTCCTAACACCATACACAAAAATAAACTCAAACTGGATTAAAGACCTAAATGTAAGGCCAGACACTATCAAACTCTTAGAGGAAAACACAGGCAGAACACTCTATGACATAAATCACAGCAAGATCCTTTTTGACTCACCTCCTAGAGAAATGGAAATAAAAACAAAAATATCCCACAAGGACTCAGAGGAAAAGAATATACAAATCAATTTTCACTGCAAAGTAAAGGAGCTGTTACAGTGGAGGATTACTGGACTGAATGTCAATATTATGACATAGTATAAGTGTGAAAAAAAAAAAAAAAAAAAAAAAAAAGAAATGAGTTCCCAGATACCACCTGCCCACCTACCCTTGACCAGTAAAATTGTTTTATTTAAACTTGAATTTACAAAAGCAAAAAAAAAAAAAAAAAAAAAAAAAACAAAAATAAACAAATGGGACCCAATGAAACTTAAAAGTTTTTGCACAGCAAAGGAAAACATAAACAAGACGAAAAGACAACCCTCAGAATGGGAGAAAATATTTGCAAATGAAGCAACTGACAAAGGATTCATCTCCAAAATTTACAAGCAGCTCATGCAGCTAAACAGCAAAAAAACAAACAACCCAATCCAAAAATGGGCAGAAGACCTAAATAGACATTTCTCCAAAGAAGACATACAGATTGCCAACAAACACATAAAAGGATGCTCAACATCACTAATCATTAGAGAAATGCAAATCAAAACTACAATGAGGTATCACCTCACACCAGTCAGAATGGCCATCATCAAAAAATCTACAAACAATAAATGCTGGAGAGGGTGTGGAGAAAAGGGAACCCTCTTGCACTGTTGGTGGGAATGTCAATTGATACAGCCACTATGGAGAAGAGTATGGAGGTTCCTTAAAAAACTAAAAATAGAACTACCATACGACCCAGCAATCCCACTACTGGGCATGTACCCTGAGAAAACCATAATTCAAAAAGAGTCATGTACCACAATGTTCATTGCAGCTCTATTTACAATAGCCAGGACATGGAAGCAACCTAAGTGTCCATCGACAGATGAATGGATAAAGAAGATGTGGCACATATATACAATGGAATATTACTCAGCCATAAAAAGAAACGAAATTGAGTTATTTGTAGTTAGGTGGATGGACCTAGAGTCTGTCCTACAGAGTGAAGTAAGTCAGAAAGAGAAAAACAAATACTGTATGCTCACACATATATATGGAATCTAAATAAAGAAATGGTTCTAAAGAACCTAGGGGCAGGACAGGAATAAAGACACAGACATAGAGAATGGACTTGAGGACACAGGGAGGGGGAAGGGTAAACTGGGATGAAGTAAGAGAGTAACATGGACATATATACACTACCAAATGTAAAACAGGTAGCTAGTGGGAAGCAGCTGCATGGCACAGGGAGATCAGCTCAGTGCTTTGCAACCACCTAGACAGGTGGGATAAGGAGGGTAGGTGGGAGACGCAAGAGGGAGGGGATATGGCGATATACGTATGCATATAGCTGATTCACTTTGTTATACAGCAGAAACTAACACACCACTATAAAGCAATTATACTCCAATAAAGATGTTAAAAAAAAAATGAGGGCAAAAATCAGCATAAAACCTCAAAAAAACAACAAAAAAAAAACCTTTCAACCATCAGCAAAGATTTTTAAAAAGACAATTATTCCATTGTTCAAAGGACCCTGTGCTGCGATGGTTGCACAGCTCTGGAACACACTAAAAAGCACTCTGAAGGGTGATGTCTATGATATGTAAAGTATATCCCAATTATTTAAAAAAAGACACTGACTTAGAAAAGATGTTATTTGCCAGAGCTGTGCATGTCTTGGGTGGATGGACAATGTGACTAGATTCACAACATCTGGATCTGGATCTCCTGTCTTACAAGAGGCAAGATATACCTGCATGTGGAACAGGATAGGAAGATAGCCACTTCCTCATCATAATGGTCACAAGGCTGCTGACCACTCTAAAGTCACATGCTGCTGCTGGCAGGCGACCCCTGGTCACAGTGTGGGAAAGGCCAAGTGCCCCACTCTTAATCTCTCCGGGCCTGGGTGGGGAAATCAATGTAATGACCCATAAGAGGAACAAGCTCATAAAGAAAGTCACTAAACACCTCTGGTTATTTGCTGGCTCTTTAGGAAAGAGAATACCGTAAAAGTCTATGAAGAGGGCATAACCCCATGCTCTATTAACACATGTGATTTGGGGAGGAAAAGGACTCGTGGGCACTTTAGCTAACACTTTTCCTCCTCTGTACATCCCATGCCCTTGTTTGGGCCCAGCATTCGCTAAGTACCTACATGCCAGATAACTTGCTGGAGAAACACCAGAGGCCAAAGCACAGGCTAACACCACAGATGAGCTATTCGTTCTCAACTCACTGAAGACAGATGTTGTTCGAAAACAACCTATCCACAGACCAAGATTTCTAGCATCACTATGGTGCCTTCAAGGCCCATTTCATCTTGGGTTGTCAGTTGCTACGTGCAAATGCCCAGTAGCATCTTGAAATTCATGTGAATTCATGAATAAATACAATTTGCTCCTTGGGAACAGGCCTTGGCCTTTCCCACGAGGCCTCCCTCCCCGCTGGGCTGGGCTGCCTCCCTCCCCCGCGCCCCCTGTAACAGATGGCCTGAGGCAGGTCCACAGAACACAAAGCACATGGCCTCCACTTGGGGGTTCTGGGTCCCCCCACCTTCTGTTTTCAGCCTGGAAGGCACATGGTAACTGTGAGGGTCACAGAGGCAGGGGGACCTAGGTGAGCCACAACCTCACACCCTCCTCCAACACTGGCCACAGACCTCTTTCACGTGGCCCAACTCATTTAGGGACTGTACCTCAAGGGAACCCTCAAGGGTCTGTGTCCTCAAGTTTAATCTGTCTCTCCAGCACCAAGGAGATGGCAGACATCCAATGCCACTGGACCCTATGCAACGTCAACAGTCCTTGCTGTGGATATGCTCCACAGATGCTCCCACTGAACCCCCTGGTGCTTTTTCAGCTGACACCATTCCTACCCCTGAAGAGGTCTGCACAGCACTAGATCCCCTGAGGGTATCGACAAAGGACAGCCGCTCTCCTCAGCCCCTCTTGTCACACGGGTTCTGTATGCCACCGACAGAATGCCGGCTAATTCAGACTGACAAAGCCCAAAGATCAGACTCTCCTGGATGGCCTGTCACACCCCAGCTCCTCATCACTGGATGTCTGAATGCACTGTATCCGTGAACAGCAAGACACAACCTGGGGCTGGGTACCATTCACTGGGCTTCAAAATTTACAGCACCTCTCCAATTCTGCATTTCCCTTTAAATAAAAATCTAACGCTGACCCCCCAAAAAATCTCAGATTGTTTTGTTTTTCGGTAGTTTTTGTAAAACCAATTAGTCTCTTTTGTGCTCTTGGTCCTGCTTGGGTTTGGGCCAGAGTGAACAGCATTTAAAATGAAGGCATTGTGTATTCACAAATCAAATAAGCTCCTGACAGCTGCCCCAGTGGCTTCCTCATTCAGTTAAATTAATGCCCAAGGCCTCAGGGTGAATGGTCTTCTGGGGAAAACGTGGGCATTTATTTTCGGATTCCCATTTGGTGTTGGGTCTTTCATCGCCAAATCCTATTTAATGTACTCGTGTTATGTTAAACTGTGTGCAAATTTATTCTATGGACTACTTGACAGAATTCATACTATTAAAGTCAAATACGATTTGCACTTGAAAAATAAGATCTTTGCTTCACTTTCAAACAGCAGCAACCCAGTGTTGCCCTTAGCAAGTGTAAGCCCGACCCGACCTGTCCTCCCTCCAAAACCACCCCTCGTTTCCTTCCCAATGACCACTGTCAGAAAGGTCTTTTGAAAGTACTGCAGGGATTTTGTTCCTCACTCATGAAATCATTTATACAAAATTTTTGTAAGATTTCTTATAAAAACTACTGTTCTTTTAAAGTATGTTACCAGCACTATTTTCCAATATTGTGTTTTCTCATTCTACCTTGCAAGGGACAGACAGTTCTTAATAATGGGTTATTGAATTTTATAACTGTCCTTCAGACTCTATTCTCTGGAAACACCAAGCTTCTCAGAGCTTTTAGTCCTAAAATCTCTGAGTCTGAGGTGAGTTTTTTGTTTTTTTTTTTAATAGCTACTCTATTTATTTATTTATTTATTTATTTATTTATTTATTTTTAGCTGTGTTGGGTCTTCGTTTCTGTGCAAGGGCTTTCTCTTTGCGGCAAGCGGGGGCCACTCTTCATCACGGTGCGCGGGCCTCTCACTATCGCGGCCCCTCCCGTTGCAGGGCACAGGCTCCAGACGCGCAGGCTCAGTAGTTGTGGCTCACGGGCCCAGCTGCTCCGTGGCATGTGGGATCTTCCCAGACCAGGGCTCGAACCCGTGTCCCCTGCATTAGCAGGCAGATTCTCAACCACTGCGACACCAGGGAAGCCCCTGAGGTGAGTTTTGAATAAACTAGTCTAAGTTTTTTTGGCAGTTCTATCTTAAGTACCTTGGCGTGCCTTCAACACATCCTAGTGCTCAAAAATATCTTAGGAATGCTCGAAATAGCAGACATATAAAGACTCTGCATTGCGATATTTTGTTTTTATCACTCAAGTATGGGTCTCCTATCATGAATAAAAAATTACTTTAAATATTCCTGAAATGGTTGGTCCACTTCTCTCCTTATAACACTGAGGAAATCCCAAGAGAGAAACTCTTAGTCACAGTACCAGGCTGTAACTCACAAGAAATTATACTTTCTGCTCTCTCAGGGGTAATTCAGATCAACTCTCCAGCCACAGCCATTAACAGCATTTGCTTTGGTCCCTGAAATCACTTCTAACCAGGATAAGTCTGGGGGATTATTGTTACCCTCCCAGCCCACGAAACAATTCTGGAAGTCACTGTGCACCCGTGAAGTTTCCAGTTCCTGCATTGGTCTCGGTTTGTCTGTCTCTATCTCATCTATCTCTTTATCTCTCTCTTACACACATACACACACACACACCCCCTCATATACACATGAGAGAGACAGAGACGACAGAGACAGAAACAGGACCTCATGCTATTTAAACCCACTGCGCTAACGCTCCCAGATCTATCCTTGTTTTGTGGGACCACTTCCCTTCTCTCTTGCATCTTCAGTAAATCTCTCTCTGTCCATGAAGTCCTTTTCTGTGCATAAACACATTCAGACCTCCTTCTCCTAAAAACACCTCCCCTCAGCTCCTCAAATTGCCATCCTACTACTGACTATCCAGATCCCACCCTGGAGGAGGGAAGAGTGGAGTTGACACTTCAATCTCCTTTTCTTATCCGCCAGTTCCACCCATTCCTTGAACTCTGATTTCAGCCAAAACGTGCCATGGAAGCTCCTCCCTTGAAAGATTCCAACAACCTCCTTAATCTCAAATCTAACAGCGTGTTCTCAGACATATTTTCTTTAACCTTTAAATAGGAGACTGTCAACTGTTCCCTTTATGGACTTCCCTGACACCAGACTCTCAAGGTCTTCCTAATTTGCCATCTGCTCTGCAAGCCTCTCCTACATCAATACTTAGGCTAAAAAATTCCTCAAACTTGAACTTTGTCCTCCCTGCCGTCACCCACTGTCTGATTCCCACCTATCATCACAGGTCCAGCCCCACGAGGCCTTGCCTTTGCCTCCCTCCGTCTTTCTCTCCCCTGAACAACTGTAACACTTGGGTTTTTTTATATTTAATTTAATTTATTTATTTATTTTTGGCTGCGTTGGGTCTTCGTTGCTGGGCGCGGGCTTCTCTAGTTACGGCGAGTGGGGGCTACTCTTCATCACAGTGTGTGGGCTTTTCATTGTGGTGGCCTCTCTTGTTGCAGAGCATGGGCTCTAGGTGTGCGGGCTCAGCAATTGTAGCACATGGGCCCAGCTGCTCCGCGGCATGTGGGATCCTCCCGGACCAGGGCTCGAACCTGTGTTCCCCACATTGGCAAGCGGATTCCCAACCACTGTGCCAGCAGGGAAGTCCCAACGACTGTAACACTTTATCTGACACAGCCCTCCTACTCTCTACCTCAAGGTCATCTCTATTCGCATCGTCCCTCCCTGGCCAGATCCTAAACTTGCTGCTGGTGGAGACTGCCTCAGTCCTCTAAAAATCTCTGTGCATTTGGCCCAATGCCTGGTACATAACCCCTGCTGAGTGCTGAAGGAGTTCATTTTCAAAATTAGTTGTGACCAAGGTCGTTTTTTTCTTTCCCAGTTTCTTTGTTAGACTCTCACTTGGCATCCCTGGAAGACCAAAGCTCTCAGTCTTTACTGTGCAGAACAATGCAGAGAACCTGGAGTTTAAAATGGAGATTTCCCAGGCTCCACCCTCATATCAGCTGAAGTGGGGGGGCTAGGGTGGATTCCAAGAATCTGCATCTTTATCAAGCACTCCATGAGACCAGACCACACTTTGAGGAAGCTTGCTTTATATTCATAATTTCAATATAACCATTCCTACAAAATACCCATGAGAGTTAACCTCTGGATCAAGTGCAAAATTCAGTCTTGATTCATGAAATTCTTAATTCTTATTAAGAGTCAATGGTCAAGAGCCTTTTAGGTCAGGCAGGCAAGTGTGATTGCCCATCAACAATTATTCATTGAGAGCTTACTAGGTCCAAAGAACTATTCTAGGTACTTAGACTATGGCAATGAGTTAAACAGACAAAGCAAAAAAAACCTGTCCTCCCGAGGCTTGACTTCTGGAGGAGCCTGGGTGCCAGTGTACCCCTAACCGTGTTACCAGGTCTCAAAAGAGAACAAGGCAGGGGAAAACTGGCTCCTGAAGTTTCCAGTAGGGTCAAACCACAAGTGTGTCCATAGCCTGTGTAACCAGTTTCCACACTGGGCGGCCCTGGCCCAATGTCCTTCTGGATCAGCTACTTCCTTCCCCAAATGTCTAGCTGCTGTTGTGTCACCCTTGGTCCTGGTCTGGTCCCACCTGCTCAGCAGGCCTTTGAAGGAAGGGCAGGGGTGCTGGCCCATGGAAGTAAATGCTCATTCCCCCTTCAGGTGACTATGGCCATGGGGGGCGGAGGGTGGTCAGGGCAAGCCTGAGGCGTCTGGGCAAGGGTTTTCCTAAGGTCCCCAGAGAGCCGCCCTTCCACTGTCTGGCAGGCAGAGGCGGTGGGGCTGGTGCTGAATCTTTCACGTGTACTGGCTGCTGCTAGAGCTGTTTTATTCATCATCACTTTTATTTGATCCAACTGTTTCTTGACGCCATCCACATCCAGCATGCAGATTACATGCGTACCAGAATTTCTTTCAAAAATAAAACCCACCATGACTCTGCTATGTAAACAATCTCTTAGTACTTCTGATCGCTTCAATAGCTTCCCTTAGAAAACAAAACCCTAAGTGGTATTTAGAGGTGGGTTCCAGAAGGGACAGTCAAGTGTATCTTGCCCCTGGGAAATGAGCAGCCGTTTCTCGCTGCAGGCCAAGGGCTGGGTCCCATTCCCTGGCCTCCTCCTTCCTTTACTCACCTCTCACCCATTCCCTGCACTGGTTTTCCCTCACCACCAAGGAGTCCTGCCTCCAAATTCAGGGCACAGGACTAACTCCAGGGCCACTATCATACTCACCCAGCACCCCTGCGATCATTAAGAGTCTCCTTGACTTGACTGTTATAGTTCATTCTTTGCTTTCCAAAGGCTCGCCTGGACCCTAAGCTTTAAAAAGTGAAATAAAAAGCTCCTTCTCCCAAAGCTGATCCCAACCACCCACTAATCAAAGGCCTCCAATGAACTCACTTTAAGGTTAGGATCAAGAGGTAAATGACCAAGGTTATCCACAATGTGACACCAAGCTGGTCGAGTCTATTAAGTAAAGAAGACACATCAAGGAGAATCCTTAACTATTTTTTTAGCATCTACTAGGTGTGTGGCATTGCAAAGGAAGGGGGAGGTCAACCTCCTCCTCTCTCTGGGCTACACGGCTCACAAGTGTCTCACTCTTTACTTTCAAGTTCTCAACTGACATAATTCACACTAAACGCCTGGAATATGACCTGGACAATATAACTACTCAACAGATGGTGCGCCACTCACCCTGCTAAACTCCTGTCTTTTGGGCCAAATCAAAGGAAACCTATACCCTCTTTGTTATTGACTGCAATAGCAGAAGTCTCTCCCACTCTCTCCTCCCCCACCCCGGCCCTTAAACATTTAAAATGCAGGCTCCAACCCAGTGACTTCGGGGTGCTCAATAAATATTTGATGGCAACTTATTCATGTTGTTCAAGGCTTTGGGAATTTTGAGTTAAAGACTCAGGGAGGCTCAGGATTCTATTCTCCAATAGGCCCCCGCTTTCTCCAAACTGATCGTAATAAATCAAATGAAACAAACTACACTGTATGTAAATTTAAACCTATCAGTTAATAAAGCTGGGCTCAGATAAGCAAGAAAACCCCCAAGAGTTTAGACGAGAAGGCACCAGACAAAGAGCTTCTCCCGAAAGCTTATCTGCTCTCCAGGGACCTTGATTTCCATGGCTCCTGTTAACCTGATGTCTAAAAGTCCTGGAAGAATTCATTTTCCATGTTAAATATTCACAGGACACCTCCTTTTGCTAACACACCCTGGCCAGGGCTCTAAAGTCATCCGCACAATATTTGCAGGCTAATCTTTCTATGCTTAGTTGTAAAAGCTGTCAGTTAGGAAAACCTCTCTCTCTTGACAGTCAGGAACTGCCTCCTATTTTCCTGCACATAGACACACAATGAATCACAGGCTTCACTAATCCTTTAAGAGTGTTAGAGGTCCCAGGAGACTGTTGGGATGAAGGCAAACCCTGCCCTGTATTATGCTATTTCCTACTAATCCTAGGAAAATGAATGTTAATTTATCACGAAAAAGGGTTAATTATGCATTTATTTCCAACGTAGGTACGTGAGATCAGGCTCAGAAATAATCCTGAGTATAATTTTCTTTTGAATGAGGATTCCATTTTAAGCATTTTAATCAAACAGACGCTAAACTCGGAGCAACTGTGCAGAAGAAAAAGAGTGGCTCGGTAACGACAAGACCCAACTATAATTTTAATTAACCTTCTGATCCTGCTTAAATATATTTTGCCTTGTAAAAAATCTGTAATAACATCTATTTCAATCTCCTCTGCTATTAGTTATTAAATTGAAAATAGATGCCTAGACTGATTTGGCAAAGATATTCAAGAAATTTGAATTCTTTATTCTCTCTTTATTAAAGTAATCATTGGTAGCATTAAAAAACTTCTCTGATTAAGTAATTTAGTGTAATTAAATCACCAGATTTATTAGGCTTCCTGAAGCCGCATACACACAGCTGGAACGATGCTGATTGTTGGCAGATGCTGAACCACAAGCACATCTTGGCAGGAGCTTCCCTTGAACTTCCCTGCTGCTCAGACCAAGTGTGCATCGGTTTCACATGCCCTCTCCCACGGCCTCGGGGGTTCTGAAGGCCCCTGCCTACTGACTCCCTCCTGCTCACAATGAAAGAAGAGTCCTCAGGAAGGGTCACTCTGTACGTGTTGGTGTGGCAAGAAGCAGAGGGAGGTGCGCCAGGGAAAAAACACTCAGATTAGCCCACACGCAAATGTTCCACGCCCCAGTTTGGTGGTTTCGCCTCTTCCCTTCCCCTGAATCTCCAACAGCTCCACTCTGAATGCCTTCCTCGTCCTGAGGTTACACTTCAGGACTTTAGCCTCGGCTATCCTCAGCCCTGAGAACCCCTTGGAAGATGAGACCAGGTCAACTGTTTCTGAGCCAGATGCTGCCATCTTTACAAAGCCTTTGGGGTTTTACTGGAACACGAGCAGAAAGAATCTGGGATGACTCACAAACTTAATAGAATATGCAGTCCCTAATCTCTTTGTGGGGCCCTTCGCTCCTAACAATTGATACACTAGAAGTTACCAGCTAAGACATGGGAGCTTTCATACCTCCATCCATCCATCCACTCACCCACCCACCCAACAAATATTTACTGAGAACCTATGATGTGTTTCCTGCTGAGGTGGTATGGAAGAGAAATAAAGGCCCAGGAATCCTCCTCTCAATAAGTTCAGAGTCTAGTAAGGAAGGTAGACACGGATCCTAAAAATTAAAGTACAACACGGTGAGGTAGTCAGTGGGAAAGAGGAGGAAGCCCAGACTTAGTTGGAAGAGAGGATGCAAAGGTTTTCGAGAGAAAGTGGCACTTGAGTCCCTTCTTGAAGGGGAACAGATTCAGAGAGGGCGTGCCAGAAAGAAAGGGGAGCAGGTGTGAAAGCAGGAGGCCACACAGGGACTGGCACTTTGGGGTATTCGAGTAGTTCCAGCTGGCCGGGAGGGAAGACCGCATATGAGGAGGCTGGAGAGTTGGCCGGAGTCACAAAGTACAGGGCCGTGTGTCCCAGGCCGAGGTGCGGGGACCCTATTCCAATAGGGCTGGGCAGCCACCACCTGAGGGTTTCAACCCCCCACCCGCTTGCTCACGGGACAGACCCACTTGCTCAGCTCGGCGCTGGAGGAAGGCATGTCTAGCAGCTGTGAGAAGACAGTATTAAGAAAAGGCATGCTCAGAAGCCAAGAGCCCCTTGGTTAGCTGCTGCCGACATCCAGGGCTGTAAGGACAAAATGCTGATACGCAAACATCCTCAGTAGACTGTGAATTGCACCTTTCAGGGCTCTACTTTGAAGGAGCCAATATCAATTTTGATATATAAATTCATTCACTCACACTAATTATATATATATATATATATATATATACACACACACACACACATATTTGTGGAATATATTCTGTGTCTGGTATTGGATACATTACTTTTTTTTTTAATTAATTAATTTATTTATTTATTTTTGGCTGTGCTGGGTCTTCGTTTCTGTGCAAGGGTTTTCTCTAGTTGCGGTGAGTGGGGGCCACTCTTCATCGTGGTGCGCGGGCCTCTCACTATCGTGGCCTCTCTTGTTGCAGAGCACAGGCTCCAGACGCGCAGGCTCAGTAGTTGTGGCTCACGGGCCCAGTTGCTCCGCGGCATGTGGGATCTTCCCAGACCAGGGCTCGAACCCGTGTCCCCTGCATTGGCAGGCGGATTCTCAACCACTGCGCCACCAGGGAAGTCCCATTACTCTTTTAAAGTTGGAAGTTGTTACATGCTCAGTTTCTTACATCAATACACTTTTAAAACCACTTCCATATAGATGATTCGGTCTCATCCTCACCCACACAGCCCTGGGTACCAAGCACACCTCAGTTCCTGGGGTGGGTGCTAAGGGGCTGGTGCTTTTCCTGGTTGCTGAGCCATGCTGTCTTTGATTCCTTTATAGGAGAGGCTGGATTACAGTTCTGAGGATGTATCTGATGGAGGCATGATGGGTGCCATGGCTCCCATCTTACAGATAAAGAAACGGAGGTTCAGAGTGTCCAGTGTCACCATGGCTCAGTGATGGAGCTGAGACAAGATGCCCCCTTTCAAACCTTCCCTGTGCGATGATTTCTCCTGTACTACACTGCCTCTGGTACAAGGCACATTTTATATTCCAACCCATGTACGATGAAGAGTACACCTATTGCTTTCACAGAACTGCCTTTCCAATAACTCTACATATTCCCTTTGAAGGGCACAAGATAGACTAGTACCCCCAAAAGATTCAGAAAGATTCCCCTATTCTAAACTGAGGCATAGAATTTGATATTTTTAAAAGAAAACATTGCATTAAATACCACCCTAAACTAGAAAAAGTGTTCTGTAATGTGTCTGTTTAGTTTGGGCCGAACAGGTTTTTTTGCAGGTGAAAAAAGTCCGCCAGTGGCCAGATCTGCCAACCCTGATCTTTTCGAATTAAGCTTCTTTAAAAAATCGCTTTGCTTTTTCTTTGCAAACCTCCAAAGAGTGATTGTGTCCTTGTGGGCTAAAATATGATTCCAGTGTATTTCTGATCCATATACATTTACCATGTAACCAAGAAGCCCTTTCCAGACTCAGATATATCTATATTTCAGGAAAGAGCGCTAAGTGAATTCTAAAGAACAAAATGAGCTAATTTTGTGAATCTTCCAACTAGTCTTTTCCCTGCATTTTTCTCCTTAATAACCTATAAATTTTAGGCATGAGAATCATTCTTCAGTGTCTGGGGCAGTAAAACTCTTGCTAAAAATCAATAGTCTGCCTACTTTTAAGACTTCAACATGTTGTTAGGCTTGAGCAGAGGAGGCCTTTCTTTATAAAACTCCATAATGACCTAAAACAAATTTGATTCTAGAAATCAGAATTCTCACACTAATAGTCTTTCATTTAAGAAAGCTCTCTTAACTGAGAACAGACTACTAAATGGGTTAGATTTTTCAATTTTATTCCTTAGTCCATAAGTGCTAATTTCTCAGTGGAACAGTCAGATAATATACTACTAGAGATTACTGAAACCTCCAGTCACAGGACTGAATTATTAATTTAAAAGGCTATGCACCAGTGCTAATATAAATTATCTTTTAAAACTATCTATAAGGGTAACATTTTAATAAGCTTTAAAACATGATTTTTCTCTCTCGATGTTGAAAGCAAAATATAATATGTAAATGGCTCTGAGAGAGGTATGGATTTATTTTATTCTTTTCCAAAAGATTTGCACAACCATTTCCCATAACTGATGAGAAAGCCCCAACTGCGGGTCCTGCCTGCAAATGTACTGTCCTAATCAATTTCAGGTGGCAGGTGCACCTCGCTCCCTCTGTCCTAGGACTCTTAAATTAAATCTCTTTCTTCCACAACCTGTTAGAAAACCTGCACACAGCATTCAAGCTTCACCTGAGCACATCACAGCGAAGAGGCAGGATACAGTCAGGCCCCAAGGGAAGCAAATAAAATACCAACACTGCGGCAGCCTGCAGAAATGTCAGCTTTCCTCCAGGTTAATAGCATTTGTTCTGTGCCGAGTGCAGAATGTGCACTGGGTTTTATCCTCAACATGGAGCCTTATCCTTGGGAGAAAGGATGACTTGGAGGAAATGTGTGACTTCTTAGCTGTCTAACTACATGCCAGCTCCAAAAGATAGGCTTGACATTTATCAGAAAGCCTGAGCAAGTGCGAGCCCAGCAGGCTGCCTTCCGCCAAGGACGGAGAAGGAAAAAAATGCAGTGTTAGATTACCATGCATAGATCATTAAAGGGCGAGATGAATGCTGGTTGATTTTATGCTCATTACAATCCTTGCCCGGGAACCTCATCTTAGAATTTCCTTGCTTAGCTTTACTTGGTGAGCTAAATTAGGAACTTCAGAAAAATCAGTAAAGGTAACCGCCCAGACTTGGCCAATCCTCAGGGTCCCTATGTTTCGCCATTGTCCTACCACAGGGAACTGCTTACCCCACGTGCCTCACCATAGGGCTGCTCCGTTTTATCATAGGTACAAAGTGTAAACATCAATACAGTAATAAAAGGAAAGAATTCAGTTGCATTGCTGTCCATATTCAGGAGGAAATGGATATTTTCTTGATTTTTCTTTTTTTATTAAGTTCATTGCCTATTTTCCAAAGGGCCCTGGCCATTTCAACTTTGCAGGACCTAAGCATTAAGTCAAAAAAGCAGGCCCGCATGGGAGATGGAGTTCCCAGCTGGTTACCAAATGTCCTTCCTTTAGCTTTGTCCTAAGTGGATGCTTTAAAAAATATAGGGGCTACTAATGTCTGATGCAGGCAGACAGTTTCCACCACAAATAACCCGGCAAGTGCACTATCTTTTTAAAAAATGACAAACAAAATCTTTAATTTATAAGCAAAAAGAGTACCAACCAGTTGCCTGTTTTTTTTTTTTTTTTTAACAGCCCAAGAGTTTTAAAGCACATTTTCCACAGACACATCAGTTGGTAAATACATACAAAAAGCCTACTATATGCCAGTGCTCCTGGTTAGATATGGAGCAGGAAACAAAAGTACATGACATCCTTAGGCATCAGGGAGATGGGACAGAAGGCCTGCATGGAGAACAGGATTCTAAATGGAATTCCTTCCTTCCTTCCTTCCATCTTTCCCCCTTTTTCCTTCTTTTCTTCCTTCTTATCTTCCCTCCCTCCTTCCTTCCTTCCTTCAGTCTAGCAGCCATCCCTCCTTCCATCTTTCTAACCATCCCTGCAGCAATAAAATCAAGCCCACAATGGACCGGACACTGGAGATGCAAAGATAAGATTCAGTGTCAGCCACCTCCTAGAGAAATGGAAATAAAATCAAAAATAAACAAATGGGACCTAATGAAACTTCAAAGCTTTTGCACAGCAAAGGAAAACATAAACAAGACAAAAAGACAACCCTCAGAATGAGAGAAAATATTTGCAAATGAAGCAACTGACAAAGGATTCATCTCCGAAATTTACAAGCAGCTCATGCAGCTCAACAGCAAAAAAACAAACAACCCAATCCAAAAATGGGCAGAAGACCTAAATAGACATTTCTCCAAAGAAGACATACAGATTGCCAACAAACACATGAAAGGATGCTCAACATCACTAATCATTAGAGAAATGCAAATCAAAACTACAATGAGGTATCACCTCACACAGGTCAGAATGGCCATCATCAAAAAATCTAGAAACAATAAATGTTGGAGAGGGTGTGGAGAAAAGGGAACCCTCTTGCACTGTTGGTGGGAATGTCAATTGATACAGCCACTATGGAGAAGAGTATGGAGGTTCCTTAAAAAACTAAAAATAGAACTACCATACGACCCAGCAATCCCACTACTGGGCATATACCCTGAGAAAACCATAATTCAAAAAGAGTCATGTACCACAATGTTCATTGCAGCTCTATTTACAATAGCCAGGACATGGAAGCAACCTAGGTGTCCATCGACAGATGAATGGATAAAGAAGATGTGGCACATATATACAATGGAATATTACTCAGCCATAAAAAGGAATGAAATTGAGTTATTTGTAGTGAGGTGGATGGACCTAGAGTCTGTCCTACAGAGTGAAGTAAGTCAGAAAGAGAAAAACAAATACCGTATGCTAACACATATATATGGAATCTAAAGAAAAAGAAGAAAATGGTTCTGAAGAACCTAGGGGCAGGATAGGAATAAAGACTCAGACGTAGACAATGGACTTGAGGACACGGGGAGGGGGAAGGGTAAACTGGGACGAAGTGAGAGAGTGGCATGGACATATATACACTACCAAAGGTAAAACAGATAGCTAGTGGGAAGCAGCTGCATAGCACAGGGAGATCAGCTTGGTGGTTTGTGACCACCTAGAGGGGTGGGATAGGGAGGGTGGGAGGGAGACGCAAGAGGGAGGAGATATGGGGATATATGTATATGTACAGCTGATTCACTTTGTTATACAGCAGAAGCTAACACACCATTGTAAAGCAATTATACTCCAATAAAGATGTTAAAAAAAAAAAGAAGGGGGGCTTCCCTGGTGGCGCAGTGGTTGAGAATCTGCCTGCCAATGCAGGGGACACGGGTTCGAGCCCTGGTCTGGGAAGATCCCACATGCCGCAGAGCAACTAGGCCCGTGAGCCACAATTACTGAGCCTGCGCAACTGGAGCCTGTGCTCCGCAACAAGAGAGGCCGCGATAGTGAGAGGCCCGCGCACCGCGATGAATAGTGGCCCCCGCTTGCCGCAACTAGAGAAAGCCCTCGCACAGAAACGAAGACCCAACACAGCCATAAATAAATAAATAAATAAAAATTAAAACAACAACAACAACAACCAAAAAAAACTTAAAAAAAAAAAAAAGGATTCAGTGTCAACCCTCTACTAACGCACCACCAGCCAAGCAGGAGACTGCCAGGCAGTGCAGCAGGTGATGTGGAGGTGTGGTCTGGGTGCAGAGCTTCACAGAGAAGAGACTTTTGAGCCAGGGCTTGAAGGTTGAGCTGTCATTCATGAGGGAAACAAGGTAGACAGAGGCGAAAAGACAGCACGATCGAAAGCATGGAGGCTGTACCAAATCTGGCTTGTCTGGGAAATGGTAAAAGTCATAGAAAATAGAGGATGCTGGAGAAGATGAGGTGGAAGGGAAAGTGGAGGACTGACTGTGAAGAACATCAAAGCGTTGTAAGAGGTGTAAGTTTCCTCCTCCTGCAACAAGGAGTCACCCGGGTTTCTTGAACTAGACAAGTATAGGGGCGTATCTATGTGTGATGGCGGTGACCGTAGTGACAGTGTGGAGGACAGAGAGACCGTGGCCCATCAAGAGGCTTGTGCGATGGTGCAGGGGAAATAACTAGGGCCTGGGCTAGGAGAGGAGACATGGGAATGGGAAAGAGGGGAAGGACTTGAGATTGACCCAGAAGGTGGAATCCCGGATCCTAACGAGCAACCGTGAGCTGAGTGGAGTCGGGGGGAGGAGGAGGAACACAGGCTGAGTCCAGGCTCAGGGCGGAGGTGGTGCTGCCATCTGTGACAGGAAACAGGAAGACGGCAGGCCTGGGCTTGGGGGCCACAGTGAGGCCGAGGAGGCCAAGGGAAAAGCATCAGAAATAAGGATTGGCAGGTGTTGGCAGGTGTCAGAATCCAGGTGGGTAACTGAAACCAGGGTGGCAGATGGTACCACCAGGGGGGAAAGGAGGCACCAAGCATCCACTCCCGCTCTCCATAGGAACATGAGGTACCATCAAGGAGAGGGAATTTAGGCTGGAAAATGAATCACGTGGACAAAAACAATAAAATGGCTTCCTGAATATCTGAATGGTGTCACTATAAATATTAAACACCTCTACCCAGCCCCTGCTATTTCTTCCTCCTGACAAATAAGTATATACACCTGTACATCTGGGAGCACCGAGGACAAAGCCAAATGTCCCAACTCCTGAGCTACCATGAAACAGTGTCCGCCAAAGAGCCCAGGATCATGGCAGCCAGAGGCAGGAGGCCCTAGAGACCCCGGTCTGAGCCCATTCTGCCATATCCGCTAACAACAGGGTCCAACAGCTACTGCCACGATTGCATTTTCAAAATCTGTACTTTGGTACGTCTTTATAAGTATGCACATTAGACTTATAAAATGCACACTTTCAAAAGCAGGGACAGTTCTGCCTGCAGTGTACCTGAGGTGGAACTGCATACAGATTTTGTCGGGGCTTGGCTTCTTCCCAACTGGGAAATCGTGAAGTTTTCAAATAAAGCCGAATTATTAACACAGGGATCTTTGCTGTGCCAGGAGCCCTTCCCTGGAACACTCCAGCCCACAAGGTGTGTGTGGGCTGGGCTGGGGGGCGCTTTCTCTCCCCCAAGACTCATACAGAATATATTGTTAATTAACTACTTCTTGATTTATTATTATTTGTCATTTACCCATATGTCAGGCTTCTTAAGAACGGGCAGATTTACACTATTCTATGGGTTACCAAGCCAGAATGTACTCAACGACTTCGTCACTTCACGAATCTAATTCAGTTGTTTGGGGAAGCAATCCAAGGTTTCAAAATTGGGTGGACGAGACAGATTCATAACCAATGAGTAACTGTACCAAGTTCTAAAAGAGGTAGAAATGGTGGGCAGTGGACGCCCAGAAGAAGACAAGGATTAGTTCCCACCTCTGATCTGATGGGTGTCCCCCATGGTACGTGTCTTTGCTAAAGTCAGTAAATACACTCAACCCAAGGGCTCCCTGAGTGGGACCAAAGAAAGAATGTCCCAGAAGGAAGAGAGGTGCGCAAATAGAACAGCATCACCCTGTGCCTTCCGCAGACTGAGGGCTTTCTCTCCTGTGCTCTTCTAGGGCCCTTCCCTTGATGGGGTCATCCTCTCGGAGTCACTGAAAGGAATCTTGGGTCCATCCTTTGAAGCTTCCGTGTGCTCTGGAGCACTCTGTATGTAGGTGGAGCACCCCTGTTTGCAGGATTCAGGGCTCTCCCCAGCCAGGGCTCGGCTCCCATCTGCTCCCCCCCTTAACCATGCCGATGTGCACCGGACAGTGATAGATGCAGAGGGAATTACTCAGAAGCACGGGGTTAGCTGGCCCCCAAGAAGCTTACAGTCAAGATGAGAAGACCAAATGCAACCCCAGCCTAATCAGCTAGGCCCTCAGTATCAAATAGCTATACTCTCAGGACTTTATTTGATTTAACACATGATGCCTACGGTAATATGTCAGGCGCTGATATAAGCACTTTATAAATGGTAACTAATTAACTCTTCATCAAAACCTTATGAGGTAACTACTGTCATCACCGTCTTACCAATGAGAAAACCGAGGCATGGAGGTTAAGTGACTAGCTGGTGGTCACATGGCTGGTAAGTGGTAGAGCAGGGATTTGAACCCACACTCCTCACCACCACAATACATTGCCTTTACTCAGGGAGACACCAGAGCTGGACCCTGGAGACAGCAGACACAGCCAACCCTTTGGGGCCAGTGGTCTGAGAGAATGGTCTGAGATGGAGAGGCATGGCGTGGGTCTGGAATAATGAGCGGGATTTAGACAGAAAGAGAGGGCTGGGAACAGGCCACTCCATGCAGTAGAGGGGTCAGAAGGAGTCGGGAAAGCACTGAGGGACCCTGAGTAAACTGACTTGGCTGGAGTGTTGGGAGCACGGAGAGAGTCATGGGAAAGAAGGCTACATGTGTCCTGTGCTTCCCACGGAGCAAAAGCTGCCTCTACATGGCAGCTGGAGACAACTAACCCCAGTCCTGAAGGCTCTGGAGAGCCGCTAGGGTTTGGAAGTGAGCAGACGCTCTAGAGAGATGCACGTTCCGTGGCAACAGAAGAGCAGGGTGCAGATTCTAGAGTTCCAGGGCTCGTTGGCCCAGAGAGACTGGCCCTGTGCACTGTCCCCTAGAAATGAAACACAGACTCTAGGTCACCCACCAAGCCGACCTTGCAAAGGAGGCATGTTGTTTCCTGAGCTGTGACTCCTGTAACTCTGGCAATCCGCAATTTGCCAAATGAATTAGATTCCCCAATAATCGTTACTCCTCTCCATGCCAGTCAGCAAATATTTCTTCCCAAACAAATACATAATTAATTCAGACAACACCTTTTTGACTCATAGGTTTTAAAGTGCCTGGCTGAGGTGAACATTCAGGAAAAATAATGGTATTTCCAAAGGAAAATTCATACATAGCTCAATTTACAATATTGTAATAAGACTCTGCAGCATAAATTCCAGCACACTGTACAGAAAACCTATTTGTGCAGCGTGTGAGAACATAAATAAAAGCCAAATACTTATACTGTCCTCACAAATAGGAAATTTTCTTTTGTGAATCTATGCTCCCTGACACATATTCCAAGAAAGTAGGGTCCCATGATAAATATTTTGGTGTAAAGGTCTTCATCAATATCAACTCTCTCATTATTCAGTTACTAAACAGTAAGGGTGGTAATAATAGAGTAACAAATGACAGAAAGATATAATTAAAGTTATGTATCAACTTACATTCAATATTCAGTCACTACAAATTTTGTCACCTTCTTAACTTTTTCTCCCAACAAAACTAATTACAGGCAGACCTCGTTTGATTGCACTTCACTTTATTGTGCTTCACAGATATTGCATTTTTTACAAATTTAAAGGTTTGTCGCAACCCTGTGTTGACCAAGTCTATTGGTGCCACTTTTCCAATGCTCACTTTGTCTCTGTGTCACATTTTGGTAATTCTCGCCATATTTCAAACCTTTTCATTATTATTATATTTGTTATGGTGGATCTGTGATCAGTGATCTTTGATGTTACCACTAAGCCTCAGTAAAGGTTCAGATGATAGTTAGATGATGGTTTTTAGCAATAAAGTATTTTAATTAAGGTATGTACATATTTTTAGACATAATGCTATTGCACACCTAACAGACTGCAGTACAGAGTTAACATAACCTTTACATGCACTGGGAAACCAAAAACTTTGTGCAACTCACTTTATTGCAGTGGTCTGGAACCCAACCTGCAGTATCTCTGAGGTCTGCCTGTCCCTCATCCTTACTTTCTAGCGTCTATACCCAACAATGGACAACACTGGCCTCTTTTTACCTGTTTTTCTGCTCCTTCTATCTTCTTTTAAGGGTTCTAAGTGCTCTGTTTTGGTTTTGAATTCTGGAGTTGAAGCTTCTTTTTTTGTTCCAATTGAAAAGCTCCATCCCTTCTGGGCTTCCATAGCCCCACTGCCACCCCCCCCCAAATAATATTCTTTCTAGACCCTTCTATAAATTGTATCTGCAGTCTCTTTTGAGAAAGCATCCCTTTTCTGAGATCTTTGTTCCATTTCTGAACAGTGTTTATAAGCCTTTTATGGATCCACAATTTTAACAGGGAAAGGCCTTGGGTTCAGAAGCCCAATCTTTTCCCTCCTTCTAAATCATCACATGCAACTACTGTCATCCACAAATAATGTGTTTCCTGGTAGAGAGTCGATTTTGATGAAGCTCTTCAGGTGGATGATAATAATGAACTGAAATAAGCTCATTGGACTCCATTTGTGAGAACCGAGGAAAAAAGACACTATTATTCTTATGCCCATAAGAATAATCACATGCTGGGGATACTACCTTTGTACTACCATGGGGGGAGGCATTGCTCTCTTGTTGAGTAGCTAAGAGAAGAAAACATGGGTAGAAATGGTCTGTGAGCACAGCCATTGTGAGAATAAGAGAATAGGGCTGGGAGAGAGGCCAAAGGCCTGGGTGCCCAGTCTCTGCCCAAGGGCTTGATAAGGATGTAACCATCAAGACGACCAAGGCCAAAAGCTTTTACAGGCTCAAGTCACCAAGGGGCTTGAAAAAACTGAGGTCACTGGCCCAGTGGTGGAAAGGGCACAGGCCGGGAGTAGGAATAAGGCCTAGCTCTGCCGTATGCCTTCATATATGTCCTTGTGCTAGAAGTCTTAGTTTTGTTATCTGTAAAATGGCCATAATAGCACACTTTTTCATAAATTCCTAAGAATTTATTTATTCTAACTTTTGCGGCAGAAGTTATGAACTAGCTCTACCTCCAAAAACATGGGTTGATCTTTGAAAGTTTTGGGTGGAGATATAAGAAACTGAGCAAGCTCTGAAGTGCAATATCATTTGTATTAAAAAAAAATGGGCACATAAAAATATCTTTTTCAAGGATACACATATATTCAAGAACACACACATATTCAAGAACACAGACTAAACACATGTGAGTGGGGGTCAGGGGTGGGGAGGAGGGCAGAGATGGGAAATAAAGGGGGGAAACCTAGATAAACCAAAGAGAGGGGCTGCCCCTTTGACAATGCAATGACAAGTGTCTTCCATAAATCATGGAGGATGACTGACCGAATGATGATATTAATAATAACACAATAACTTTCTTGCTGGCTCTGTATTTTATTTAGGAACCATAGAAAGAAAACATGTCTTAAATGTTTAGTTAAAAAGTAAACGTGTTTTTTAAGTGGCAGAGTTTGGACTGAACATTGCTCTGTCTGTACTCACTCCCCTGCCTCAAACCCCCAAAAGTCAAAGGTTAACTAAACAAGAACCTCAGAAAGTTGCCGAGTAAGCAGATCTGGAGCACTCTTAATTCTGTGGCCAGTAGCAGTCACTATACTACATTCAGGAACACCCTAGATGCTAAGGCCGGTTCCAAAACAGATCAAGTTGTTCCCCACCTTCTGAATTGGAGATGACCCAGAAGCAGCTCAGGGACTCAGGAGCCAACAAACTACCATTTACCTCATGTCCAACTTCTGGGAGCACTAGAAACCCTACTCATCCTGTTCCCAAGTACCACAAAAGTAAAGAAATGCAAAGGACTCATTGCTATCACTTTGCCAGTTGTGAGAGTTCCCCGGGCCCAAGCTTGGAGGGCAGCAGGAAGCAAGCCAAGTCTAGGTCTGAAGGCTGCAATCACTCGAGTAATGACCTCCACCTTCAAGTCTCACCAAGGGGTGAACCCGCCAGGAAGACACTTCACAAGAATCTTGAGATCCTGGTTTCCCATGCTTCCAGCCTAAAGTAGCCCAGTAGTTTGTGATGACCCAACACTGGGCAATTTATCTGTTGGAATCAAGGTCACCCAAGGGCTTTCCCAAACATTTTGCCCTCTTCATTTTTCTTTACTTCTTGACTTTTCCCAAGTCTTTAGTATTGAAAGGAAAAATGTATTCTTTTCCTCTGAAAGAACAAGCATGGCATTTGTTGATCAATTTCCTTTTCTTTCACCATTTCCATATCATCTCATCAGTACATTCCAGAAAGATGAGGAAGAGGCTTTGCTCACTGGGACTGGGATTCAATGCTGATTGATCCCCTCAGGTCAGATAAAGCCTGGTGGGCAAGAACAGCAGCTCACACTGGGAGGTTACCCACCATTCAAGGAGCACACAGATCGATCCAACCTAATTCTAATAGCTCATACTCACTGGTTGCAGTGCGTGTCATGTGCCAATGTCCACTAAGGACTTTAAATGTATTATGTTATGAAACTGTCTCAATAGCCCATGAGCTGCCCTTCATTATACCCATTCAATGGAGGATCTCAGGCTCAGAGAGGCTAACTTGCTCAAGATCAAGAGGCTGGATGTGAACACCGGTGGGTCTGAAGTCATGCTATTTCACCCCACTTTCACACCAAGTGGGCTGAGCTCAATGGATGTAGGACAAGGTGCTCATATGCCATCAACTGATAAAGGCATGAGGAGCAGGTAGAGAAAAGCATTACCGGGATCCTCCTTCTCCCACCCCTCTCCTCTTTGGGAAAGGCCCAGGGCTCCTGCAGGCTGGGAGGAGAGGTCTAGTTTTTGGTCCTCCATCTTCTTTCACCTTGTCCCCCTCTCTTCCTTTGCTCATTCACCTATTCTTTCTCTATGTTCACTGGGTCTCTTACTCAGATAGGGCAACAACAGCTGATACTGCTTGACCGGGCATTTTGGTGCCAAGCTCCTCTGTGTTTGGTGACCCACCAGGGCCACTGATCTGAGCATCACTGCCCACCTATCAGTCCAATTTCTGCTCGAGATCCCTGAAGGCTGGGAGAGTGTTTCCTCCATCTCGGCATCCCCAGGGACATGCTCCAATTTCACTATCAGGACCTGGGACAGATCTCCAGATCACCAGATGAATGTTCTTCACATCACACCACTGCCTCCCTTGGGAAATTTACTGGAGTGAAGGTCACTGCCTGGGCCAGTGATTGGGAGCATTCCAGGGCACTGGCTGCTAAAAGTGTTTCCTGAGGTTGCATGGATCATTTCCACAAGGTGTGGTGCCCACCACACCTGGAAGCCTTCTAAGAAAGTCACTTGCTTTTGCCTAAGCCCAACTACTCATGAAATGCACACTGTTAACAGACCCTTTGATTCCCCTTATGCTGTAAAGATAGGTCCAGGGGGGCAGCTTTCCTGACCTTCTATTAACCAGTTTGTGGAATTTCCAGGCATACGAAGAGCTGCCCACCAAAGCCCCCAGATGGCTTGGGGAGCCCCAGAAAATCGTGGGCTGCCAGGACCTCCTGGCAGGCTGTTAGAAGAGAGGTCCACACAGCTTGGATGGCAGCCTTCTGTCTGGATGGCAGCCTTCTCTCTCTCTCTCTCTCTCTCTCTCTCTCTCTCTCTAGGCCCACTTGCCAGCATCCATCAGCTTCCCCAGTTTTCAGAAATGCCCTCACTCACCAAGCCGACAATGAATGACAGCATTCCCCAGAGGAGCAATGTGTTCCCTTACTGGGCTTGGCAGGGACCTGCAGCTCCTGGACACAGCGCCAAATCAATCTCCCAACAGGCTGGGGGTGGCTTTTGGCCACCAGAGAAGGCTGCTTCTCTCACAGGCCCTGATCTCCAAGAGGAGGCGGCACTGCAGCTGGGTTCCCTGGCCGGCTGCCCCAGGACTAATTGAAATGTCACCTCAGAGGTCACAGCAGAGACACGAGGCCCTCTCAGTGCATCTTCCCTGCCCCGCTGTGAGGCTGGCTTGAGTTCTCAAAACAGGAGGCTCAGGGAAAACTGGCCACATCAGTTACCCCAGGGTCTCGGCTGTTTAACCAGAGCCCTGGCCGTTGAACTGGGAGCTTCTTGAACTGGGAGCCAGGACCAATGTGGAGAGCATCCTTGGTGGGACACCCCTTTCACCGGGAGCCCACGTGCCCCCAAGAGGCCTTCATCTGAATCTTCATTGGCTTCTTCCACTTCTCTGTCCCGCCTCCCCTGCTCCCTTCTTAATTTCTTCAGGGAGCTCTTCCTGAAGGAATCATTTGCACACGCATTCTCATCTCAAGAGTCTGCTGAAAGTTAGCAGGACAGTAAAGGCTGCGCACCATTATTATTGTAACTATTATTGTGCCTTTCACAGTGTCTTACAGGACTGCATTGCCTTAGTTGATATCCAGGCGTGGACTCTGTGTACCTCCAGGAAAGCTGCAGTTTTGAGCCTTTTAAATTTATTTTACTTTATTCTTTTTATTTTTTATTTTTTTGGCGGGGGAGGTGGTGGTGATGGAGGAAGTACCATGGGGAACACTGGGTCAGCCAGCAGCAGCTATTCCGGGGTTTGACCATGCCCTTGACACAGGACCCCAAAATGACACCACAGGCATGAAAACCACTGGCGCTAACTGGAGGGGCAGCAGGCACTACTGTCCCAGTGACAGGCCCCAGGAAAGAGAGACACTGCTGAGGGTTCAAATGCAGTTAAAACAGTCCGGGACCACCTTGTCATTTTCCAAATAGGTTTGCATTTTACCAGTGATGAAATGTGACTCTCCACAACCCCCCGAGGAGCTAAGTGACAAGAGAAAAAAGCCACATTACTTCACACAGAGGTGGTGGCAGTTCCTAATTACTGATGCACCACTAAGCAAGGTCTTGCCAACAGCCAAATGAGCGGGGCACTTACAAAATGAGGGCATGTGGCACAACTGATTGGTTTACACATGAGTCGGTGACACTACATCATTCTGAAAGGCCAGATTCTTTATCTATATAAGTCAAAGGGGAAAGGCTCTTTAAAAAAAAAAAATCCACACTTAAACGCCATGTTGTTTCCCATCCAATTAACTCTGTACTCTGTATACAGACGGGGGAAAATGCTGAATGTTCATTTTAAGTGCCATCTATCATCTGCTTAATTAATCGCAAGTAAACTCCAGTTTGCATTTCGGGTGAACAGAACATAAAAGAAATCAGATTTTCCCAGCAAATGAAAGTATGGTATTTATAAGGAGTACGACTTTCCCCCCAAAGAAACAGAACAATTTTAACAGCAGTTCGTGTCTCAAGCCCCTGTGAGCTTTAAGCAAACTTCAGGTGCTTCTTCCGCTCAACAGCCAGGCTCAGTCTAATGTCCCTTCAAGCTATTAACCCGAAAGCTAGAGATGACCTGTTCATACAGGGTCACGTCTCCGTTCTTTTCTCAAGAACCAGTAATGTTCCTGGGGAACTTTAACGTGAGAAGGTGCATTCAGATAACTGCTATTTAAATGATCAAAGTGCTGCATTTCAATGGAAGGTGAGGTTTCAAGGCAGCAAGGGTATAAAACACAATGAGGGCGATACTTATATTAGTTTAGAAAAAGCACCAAGTATTCTAGAAAAAGACTTAACTCTTCCTGAATGCAAATATTCCGTGAATATTTAGTATTTGCACATTATTTTTTTCATTCAAAAATGCCCATTTGGGGTCACGAGGCCAGAACCCTGGTCCAGTGTTTGCTTGGCCAGTATTTCTGGAGAACTCAGGGAGTCCCCTGATGTCACCCGCCTGCGATTTTCTCCTTCACACAATGAGTGAGTTGGACTAGGTGCTCAGTGAGGCCCCTCCAAGACTTCAGCTTTCTTCAAGGAGTTATATTCTAATTCCTCAGGCCTGAAAACTGCTATCTTATTTTTAATATTAATAAAGTCTAATTAGCATAATAACCTAGGAGTCAGTGGCTTGGAGAATCCAATGAAAGAGCTCATCCAAAGGCATTTTATCGTTTTATCGGGCACAAGAACACAGGGATTGACTTTTCTGTAGCAGTTTTAGCTTTTGTGTTTTATTTAGGTTGGTACTAAAATATGTTTACCTTCTGTGAGCACACACCCGTGGAGGGGCTAGAGCAAAGCAGTCCACAACTTGCCGGGCTAGGAGAGGGGCCAATTTGAAATCTAAGCATTTGTCCTAGAAACTCTATGTGAAGGCTGTGCAGACTCTAATGAGAATGGCAGCATTGAGTTAGTATTCATCTCTGAGGCACTCAAAACACAGCCACATGTATGACATCATAAGGGTTCACAGCCAAGGCTAGAGACAGAGATGCCTTCCTTCATCCTCCGACCACATTACAAGTGTTTACTGAGCACTTACCATGTGATAAGTAAGCACTGGGTTACGCTCCAGATAGATATCTAGATGGTAGACGTCCCAGCCCTCTCAGATCTTATAAGCTGGGGGACCAGTCAGCCAATGAAGAGGAAACCATAAACCTATATATAATTACAAGCAGATCGGAAAAATCAGGGCAACAAGCAGAACATGGGGACCAAGAAGGGGAAAGGGAACCTCTTACAATAGGATGGTTGGGGTGGGGGAGCCTTTTGAGGCAACACCATTTAAGCCAAAATCTGAAGGGTGAGGGGTCCAGACATATGAAGAGATGCCCACAGGAGCTGAGGTTCAGAAGAACAAATACCAGCGTCCCTGCTACATAGGCTCTTGCCTATGACAAACCAGTACCCAAAAAGGTAGGCAACAGTGAAATAAGCCAGGCACAAAATGACAAATATGGTGTGATTCCACGTGTATGAGGTACATAGAATTGTCAAATTCATGGAGACAGAAAGTAGAATGCTGGCTATCAGGGGCTGGGGTAGGGGGGAATGAGGAGTTATTGTATGAGGGGTACAGAGTTTCAGTTTGGGAAGATGAAAAAGTGGTAGAGATGGACAGTGGTGACGGTTGCACAACAATGTGAATATATTTAATGCCTCTGAACTGTACACACAAAAATGGTTAAAATGGTAAATTTTAGGTTAGGCAAGGCATATATTACCACAATTACAAGAAAAAGACAGGTGGGCGAGCCATTGGGCATTTTCAATGCACCTAAGCACACTCCCTGGACCAGTTAATGAATCCACCTGCAGTCAGAGACTTGGTTCTGCCTCTTCACTGACTCACAGGTTCTGTGACGCAGGTTCTGAAATTCATTCATACAGCCATTCATTGATACTTCTTGAGTGAAACATCTCTTAGGCAGGAGAAATAAGGAAAGTAGGTTGAAAACCACTGACTTCCCCAATTTTATTCAACGCTTTGAGTTTCATTTTCTATTACAGTTTACAGTTCCAATTTTATCCAGTACAATGCTTTTTTTCTAAGTCAAAGACAGAATTTTCTATGAACCAGAGATATATAATAGTTATCTATTTCTCCATTTATATAGCACTCATCATTTTAGAAGGTCAAGGCAAAAGCATTAGTCCAGAGGTTTTTTTTTTAAGGACTCTTTTCCTGATGAAGGTGAAGATGGGCATAGCTCTCTAGGAGAAGACAAATGCCCCCCCTCCCAGAGAGGCATTTCAAACCTAATGAGAGCCCCGGGCAAGGCAGAAAGAGAAACCAGAGCTCTGGAGGGCTCCCATGTGTCAACTGGGATGCAGCTGGGGGAAGCAGTCAGGCCCAGAGCCGACAGAGAAAGGAACACAACAGCAGGTTGCCATCCAGTAAGAGAAGAATTGTTCATTCTCTGTGAAGTACCCAGTGCCCACCACGACACACAGCGGGTGTACCCAAAACTTGATGGGTGTCTGAAATCAAACTTCTAGAACTTAATCGTCACCAGACTGCTCTTCTCTCAACCTAGACAGAAAAGGTGAGCAGTACACCCCTCTTGCGGAAGTTCAAGAAAAGCAATGGGCTCCCAGGAGGTCAGGTCCATCCGGAGCCAATACTCCCAGACAGGAAGTGGGGGGAAGCCATTTCTTCCCACTGCGGGCTCTCTTCCTGCAGAGACCTGAAGCACGGTGCCTGGATCCCACCCCCTGCTCCACCTCCTACGTGGGAAAATGGCAGAATCTGTGTTTCATTCAATCCTTCCCCAGAAGTCTCAAAAATTCTTCCCCCAAACACAGAATCAGGATCTACCAATTCCCAAAAGCCATTTACAAGAGGTTCTGAAAGAGAAAAAAAGGCAAGGAGCTGGGACAGAAGGAAGAAAGAAGGAAGGAAGCTGGATCTGACTCTGCCTAAGGAAAAAAAACAAAACACAAAGCCTTTCCCTTCCTTCCTTTTGGGCCACCAATGTGCGTCATTTATTTGGTGACAAAGCTCTGAATGTTAATTGAATGCATTAAAGGTATAATAACACAATCCAGAGAACTGTTTTGCTGTATTTTTAAACTTCCATGTGCCTGGCTACGTACAGCTGAACACGAACAGGTAAAAGATCTCCCTGAAATAAAAAACAAGGGAACACGAGACGGGGAGCAGGCACCTACTTGAGAGTTCGCCGGGTTCCCATGGAGAAAAGGGCAACTGCCTGGTGCAAGGCGGTTTGGTATCAATGCAATAATTTCTGGATAGCTGCCAGTGCTAAGGTTAAAACACAATATTTGAAGGCTTCTATGATGACAGCCTACTGGGAGACATTTGTTGAAAATTGCTTTGCCTATCATTTAGTCAGCAAAAAAAAAAAAAACCCACAGTACTAGTTATGCTAGAACTCTGTTGAGTGTGCATCTATAAATGATTCAAATTGTAAGCACATAAAGCCCCCATACAGGTAGATGTAATCACCATAAAAGCCTAGAGCCTCAGCTCTGTTCTTTTATATTGATAGGCTGTATAAATTTTCACCATATGTTGCCAAATAAGAAGCATAATTATAAAGAAAGTATATTCTGAGTTTTATATTCAACTTTCAAAAATGAAATCAGAATGACTTTTTTTGGCACAAGGCGATAAACTTTTCATCAGCCACATCGTGAAAAACTGATATTCTAAACCATACAGCATCCTACAGCCTGACTTAATTTTAATTGTTTTCACCCTGTAAGAAGGGCTAACTCACACACTGCCAGGGAACCATGACAAGGTTTTTACTAGACTGCCTCCTCCAAAAACAGCTGGCCCCTGTATCCACAGGTTCCACACTGTGGATTCAACCAACCGCGGGTCAAAAGTACTCAGAAAAAAAAAAAAAAAATTCCAGAAAAGTTCCAAAAAGTAAAACATAGCATTTACAACTATTTACATTGTATTAGGTGTTACAAATAATCCAGAGATAATTTAAAGTATATGGAAGGATGTGCATAGGTTATATGCAAATACTGTCATTTTATATAAGGGGGCTGAGCATCCTTGAATTTTGGTATCCAAGGGGAGGTCCTGGAACGGATCCTCTACGAATACAGAGGGGGACTGTATTTGAAAACATTTTTAAAATGAGCTAAAGCATTTGAAAGAAAAATAAAGGCCTGGTATTTCAGTGATCAGGGCAATGTGAACAAATCCAAGTTAGTCTGCAGTCACCAGCAGGTTAGGAGTTGTCTGGATAGCAGTGCAAAATTCAAATGAATCCTTTCTTTTATTCCTCGCCATGAGTTAAGGAGTAATTTCATTCCTTAGTGGTTTGGGGCATGTTGCCTGCACTGATATAAAATAACCTTGTTTTGAATGCCCTGCCCCGGACCAATTCCTCTTCCCCATGGGCCAGGAATATCTATCTTAATGCAAACAAATAAATTCTCACTCCTACCAGAGACTGGGAGTTGGGGTTTGCAGGTTGGGTGTCTTGAGGCCTCTCATCTAGAAAAGGAGCTGAGGTAGGCCTCTGCGTGCACCCCGGCCCAGGGGCCCCAGATGTTAGGGGTAGGTCTGCCCAGGAACTGCCATTCAATTACTTGCCCTCGGCACCACCACTAGCTCCTGAAAACTCCTCTAGGATGGTCCTCCCTGGGAGTCCCTACTTCCAGGGCATCCCAAGTCAGATCAACACAATGGTCTAGTGAAGGGTAAGTGAATTGTCCAGAGCAAATACAGAGCTGGCTTTGTTTGGAGGCTGAATCTACAAAGAGTCAAACTGCAGAATCTGAGAATCAGAAGAAGCTGCCTAGTGCACCTTCACCCCAGGGGGAAACCTCTCTCTCAAAGCTGACAAGCTCTTGTCCACCCAGCCTCAGCCTGCGCACATCCTCTTAGAAGCATGGCTTATAAAAACACAGAAAACTCCATATGAATGTGGCTGGGTCCTCCACAGTGCTGAAGATCCAAACTGGCTGTCCCAGCAACCAGTTCTGGGCACCAAGAACAGTCAAGGAATAAGAGATGCTTCCTTTCATTCCCAACCAAGCCTGGAGAAACAGAGGCAGTCCCAGGGGAGTGTTGGAAAGTACACTTTCTACCTTTATGTTTTCTTTTAAGTGGTCAAGTGAAGGCAGAAACAGCTGCCACCTAGGAATCAAATCCTACACCCTTTTTACAACTCCACCCCCTCCATCTCTCCACAACTCCCCTCCACGCACACAGCCAACCCCCATGACAAAGAGCTGTTCTTCAATCAAGCTGGGAAACCATATTCATCAGGCTAATTTTCAGAAGTTACTAAAGTGGCCTAGAAAAGTGGAAGCCAAGGAGCATCAGGATTACGAAATAAAAATAGATTTTTTTTTTTTTATTACCAAGGCATTTTAAGAGCAATTATGTGGCTGCAGTCATAACAGCCACTTGTGCAAACAGCAGGTTTAGAAAGTACAAAAGACTCCTGCTACCTCCACACCCACTCCAGGGGCTATTAAAATTTGGGGAGGGGCAGGAAACAGAAAGGATTTTTAAGACTTTGGGGTTTTTTGAGTTGATTCCTAAAAATCTATGAACATATTCTTTACCATTCAAAGGAAATTAAAACCAAATACACTTTGGGGACAGGAGGTGAAAAAAAACTATACTTTGGGGATAAAAGATAAAGGGCTTCGTTAAGTTCCAAGTTCATGGAAATGTCACCAATCCCTCACCATCAATTACATCTGTTTTGTATTTTCCGATGTAGGCAGCAGAGAAGGACCGGTCTCCTAAGAGACACAAATCCTGTCTTTGTTGGGAAAATTCTGTGCTCTGCTACCTGAGAAGACAGGCAGAGGGGATGCAGACAGTCTCTAAGCCAAGCCTAGTGGGGGTCCTCTTGTATTTGGACCTGCTTCCAGGTAGCCCTCCCCCCACGTCCATGTACCTGTGCCAGCCCTGTCCCAAAGCCAACCAGAGTCAACAATCTCTGAAAAGGAAGCTCATTATAAACTCTTAAATGAGAAGCCTTAGGATGGCGAATGAGTTACTAATAATTTTCTGTCTCTCAACCTGCTGTATATGCAGAAATTAGTTTCTAAATATTCCCATAAATTTATTTTACTATTTACAAGTTAGGTCTGTTAGGTAAATCGATGTTGCCGAAGTTGACTGATAAATGAGAATAGAAAATCTAAAAGTAACCACATGAATTCTTTCCCACCAGAAAGTCAAGAAAACAAAGCCATGTCCAATGAATCATTCCTGACCCAGCTCACCTTTCTGGGTCAACTTTAAACTACCCCTCACTTCGGATGAATCCAGTAGACACCCCATACTTTCTAATTTATCTTGAAGAAATCGAAAGGGAGTTTAAAAGGTTAATTAAAATTTCTAGTATAGCTCTTGTCGATATCTAACTAAGTACACAATATTTAGCTGGATCAAGGACCAGTTTCCTGAATAATTAAGTATTCTGGTCGACATAGAATTACCCTATATCCATGGATTACCAATGCTCAACAATTAGAACAGAAACAAAACCACTGAGAAACTTTTTTTTTTATGACCAACCTTTAACCTACTGATTGACACACAGCAAAGCATCAATAATTTTTTGCTATGTGAATGAATTAAGAAGATACTCCAACACTTAGGAGCCCTTCTGAGATACTGGTAAGCTCACTTCCTCACTCTATCGATATCTTCATCTTCGTTCCCTCAACAGATTGAGAACCATCTCTGAAACTTCTGATTCATTATGTCTGCTGACCAAAATACCTGCTGTGGAGGCAAAGGAGAGCAGGGGTCAGCAAACTCTTTCTGTAAAGGGCCAGATAATAAATGTTTTCAGTCTGCAGACCATATAGTCTTTGTGGAAACCATTCAACTGCCACTGTGGTGCAAGAGCAGCCATAAACAACATTTAAATGAAGGGGCTTGGCTGGGTTCCAATATAACTTTATTTACAAAAATAGGCAGCCAGCTAGCGGCCACAGTTTGTTAACCCCTGCACTGAAATAATGTTTTTGTTTCCTTCTTGGCCAAGTTTAGAAAACACATCTCCCATTGAGCCTTCTTTAGTGCCTTCTGAGAGAACTTCTCTATTCTAAATCGATTTACTGATTTAGTTCTATCTTTTTTTGTTATACTTTCACAGCCAAGTTTAGAAAAAACATCCCCTATTGAGTCTTCCTTAGTGCTTTCTAGGAGAACTTTTCCTCTACTTAAAATTGACCTACTGATTTAGTTCTATCTTTTCTGTTATACTTTCATGGTCAAACTGAGATACATGGCATGCCAGGCAGAGTGCTGATTTTGTGTCTTTCAAACTGATAGCCTTTACATAGTTGCTCAGTATTCTTGGAGAAGGCAAACTAAGTGCTGTCTTAGGGGAGGGTAACAAGGACCATCAGTGGGGCACTCATATCCCCCTACCTAGTTCCAAGCAATTCTGCTTAGACTCAAACTTGCAAACACTATGCAGTGAAACCTAAGCCTCACCAAGGAAGAGAGTTCCTTTAGGGTTCCACTTCTTATCCCAAACTATTTATCAAACAGCTTTTTCCATATACATCCCATACTCTTTTTAAGAAGCCATATTTGATGATGTTTTACCACCCTCACCCCCGCGTAGATGGGTGCCCTAAGCAAAAGTCTGCTAAGTCCTTTTTACCATGCAACATAACATATTCGCAAGTTTCAAGGATTTGGATGCACAGATCTTTGGTGGGCCACTATTCTGTCTACCATACTATCTTTAAAGTCTAAGAGAATGAGGAAAGTAGAGACAAAGAGACAGGCATTAGTTTCTGAAGGAGAGCTGTGCTGCCAGTTGAGCTGTTCCCCCCTGGGAATCCTCACCAGACACAAAGAAGGGCAAGGACCAGCATGCTTAGCTTAGAAACCTTTTGAATAAGGCTTCAAAATCCCCCTCAAAATTCTGATTGACTTTTCGGAAATCTTCATACCACTATTTCAAACAAGAAGCAAGTTCACAGAAATGACACAGTCCTCAGCTGTTCCAAAAACCATGGCAGTCTCAGGGTGATTAACACTTAGTCCAGAGTGAGATGAAATATACATGCCAGCCTCAGCTCACCATGCCCCTGGGGATGCCATGATGGAGGAGAGGCCTAAAAGCTAGTTAAGAAGGAAAGATCCAAATTGGGGGGCGGGGAGGGGGGGTGGAGATAGACAAGGTAAAGAGTTTAGAGTATCAAAGCAGAAGTGGTTGAAGTCATCATTTCTCAGAATAATAGACTATACAGGATGAGTCTTCAAGATGATGTCTAATCCCCTCATTTTATAGATGAGAAAATTCAAGCATCAAAACTAACTTTCGTGATATCACACAGTAGTTAGGTATGGTGCCCAAAAAAGTCCCCAAGTCCCCCAGTCTACTATGACGTGAATTTTCTACTTTGTATCTATACTTTTTCTAGATTTTAGAGCAACCACACTTTGGTGGCCATAAGAAAACATAAGACAAGAATTTAATATACCGTTGATCCACTCAAACACATAAGCCATGACCATACAGCCAGGGGCCTCCTTGAACAGAACAGAATGCTGATATGTACCTTCAGAGTGGCCACATGTGTAATCATTTTTCTAAATGCTATAGAAAATTATTTTTCAGAATAAGGCTCACCGTAAGGCTATTAGTCATCCATTCACCCATCCACTCATTCAAACATCCATTAAATACCGACTGTGTACGAGGCCTGGAGATAAAAAGATGACTAAGATAGGTCCCACCAACAAGAAGCCTGTAGTCTAGTGGGGGCGGAGAGGAAGGCCATTCTGCTAACCCTAACACTACATCCTATTTCAGACCCAGACTGGCAATACCACACCTGATGATTTGCTCACTTTATTTAGCAAAATGAACTTTGAATGCCCTTGACCTTATTTCCAAAATCCAGAGTCATCCTCATATAACCAGCACATGCACTAGGAAAGGATATTAGAAAGCCTATACTCTATATACTATTCTTTTTCTTAAGAACCAAGTTTTATTTATTTACAAAAAAAAAAGAGAAAAAGTTGGAGTAAGGGGGAAGACAAGCTTTACACCAAAGTCCTACAATGTAACTCCCTTTGTTTAAAAAGTGTAAAAAATGTACATTTGTTCATAGGTACTAAATAGGAAGCCACATAGACCTACGGTCCGCAGAAACTAGAGCAGTTCTTCTGGTGCATCAAAGCATATTTCCTTTAATAAAAAAGTGAAAGTATGTACATACTTTACCAAAAAAAAAGTTAAAATCATGTGTGTGTCTGAGAGAGAGGGAAAAAAAGCAGGCGGACAGCACTAGAGTAGACTAGTAAAGAAGCAGGTACAAGCAGTTCCACAGGAGCTAAAAAGGATGAGTGATGCGAGCTTGTTGAAGTTGAGAACTAGAGGTGAGAGTTCAGGGCAGGCATCAAGGGATCCATAAGGAGTCAAATCCACAAGATCATCAATCCCAAGACAAAAAGCAGGCCCCAGAAAAAACCTAATGGGTGATATAGATGTGCTTGAGTGAGCAGGAAAAAGAAAAGTCAAATCCAAGTTTTCTTTCTTCCTTTTGCAGGGAGAGGAGAAGAGGAGGACCATCAGAGTTACAATCTACCTGAGCATCATGCCCTTCCCAGTCTGTCTGAAAACGCACACACATCCGGCCAACGTGCAATCAGCATCCAGTTCCCTCATGGAAGGTCAGGCCACAGGAGAATCCGGTCTTGGCTCTGCTGGTGTGTGCATGCAGGCTGCATGTCTCTATGCCTACGAGAACTTCCTTCCCCTCCAGGGCAGGCTAAGATCCCAAACCTCTTAGGGAAAGCTCTGACTTGGTAAGGTATAAAACTATACTATTTTGGGAGGATGTATTTCAAAATAAGTTGTAAATTTATTAAAGATAAATTTTTTTTTAATTTCAATAAAGCTGTGGTGGTGCAGCAGAACGATCCTGAAGTTGAGGACCAGAAGGCCCGAGTTTGAATCCTGACTCTTCCAAACGTGTGACTTTGAGTGAGTTAATAAACCTCTCTGGGTGACAGTTTTGTCACCCAGAGAGCAAGACGGCAATGTTTATCTCACAGGGTTCATTGACTTGACAAATACTTATTGAGCACTTACACTGTGCCCAGCACTGTTCTAGACACTGGAATGTAGGGATGCATAACACAGCAAGGCCCTGGTACCTGAGTAGTTTATATTCCAACTGGAGAAACAGGCCAACAAGAAGTAAACAAAAAAAATGAACAAATAATTTCAGACAGTATTGAGTGCTGTATTAGTTTCTTAGGACTGCTGCAACACATGACCACAAATTTAGTGGCTTAAAATAACAGAAATGTATTTTCTCACAGTTCTGGAGGTCAGAAGGTTAAAATTAAGGTGTCAGCAGGGCTGTGTTCCCTCTGAGTTTCTAGGAAGGAATCCTTCTCTGTCTCTTGCAGGTTCTGGTGGCTCCAGCCGTTCCTGGCTGTGGCAGCATCACTCCATCGCTGCCTGCATCTTCACGTGGCCTTCTCTCGGTCTCTCTCTGGGTCCTCTCCTCTTCTTAAAAGGATGACCAGTCGTTGAACTTAGGGCCCAGTCTAAATCAAGGAAGATTTCATCTCAAGATCCTTCACTAACACTATTTCCAAATGAGGTCACACCCTGAGGTTCCAGGGGTCATGAATTTCAGGAGCACTCTATTCAACCCATTACCCATTTCGCACAAGTGCCGTAAGGAAATAAATGAGGCGATGGGCAAAGTGTCTAGAGGTAAATCTTCAGCAAAGATGGCCAGGGAAGGCACCTCTGAGGAGGTGATTGCCTAACGCTAAGAGTAGCCCGCTACAGGAGGAATGTTCCGGGGTCCAAGCATCCAAATGGAGGCCTGAGGAGGCGACTGAGCTGACGTGAGAACTGAAGGTGGTAAAAGATCTCAAGAACTAGGATGCATTCCCTCCCTCCCCCAGAGTGCTCAAAGGACTGAACTTGTAATCCCCTCACCAAAGAGAGTGGGTGGTCCAAGCTCAGGAAGCCCCAAACCACAGCCAGCCTCCCTTCCGAGAGCACATTAATTTATAGGCCTCTCTCCCCACCTCCCCTGGCGATGCAGGTGGTTTCCTGATGCAGGATATTAACTTTCAACTGCTGGAGGTCCCTAACCTCCATGCTGGCCTAAAAGGTTTCGTCAGGTTTGGATAAGCCTCAGATAAGGAGCTGAACTTTTGCAGGCTTATGAGAACTGCACCTCCAATCCTTCAGAGATTCGCTCATCACTAGCCTTAATCCATCTCAAATAAATTCTGTGCATACAGACGTGGTTTCCCACCATGGCTGTTTCACAAGGAAAAAGAACAGCTTTGTCTGTTCTGCAAAAGCCCCCTCTGTTTACACTATGCCCATGGATTTAATTTCTGAGATTTACATTTTAATTCTTTAAGATATTCAGGAGATAAATGGATAGAGAGGCCTACGGTTGAGGCACGGCCCTTTCCTCGAAAACCTACTTGCCTTGTTTTCCTCTCTCCTGAGCCCTTGTTTCTTTCTCTTGCCAAATTTAATTTGATTTCCTTCTCCACTCTGCTCAGGGTTTCCTCCCCATCTTCCAGCCCTTTACTCTCTTTTCTGTCCCGGCCCTCCCATAATCCCCGCTCCTCCTTTTGGACCTCCCAGATTGGTTGGTCACCCATCGCAGTTGAATGGTGTCCCCAACCCCAAAATTCATGTCCACCCTGAACCTCAGCATGTAACCTTGTTTGGAAATAAGGTCTTTGCAGATATCATTAAGATGAGGTCATATTGGATTAGAGTGGGCCCTAAATCCAGTAACTGGTGTCCTTATAAGATGAGGAGGGGGCGCACAGAGAAAAAGGCCATGTGATGAGATGATGGAAAGATGTATCTACAAGCCGAGGAACACCAAGGATTGCTGGGAGCCTCCACAAGCTGGAAGAGGCAAGGAAGGATCCTCCCCTAGAGGCTTCAGAGAGAGCATGGCCTCGCCAACACCTTGATTTCAGACCCCTGGCCTCCAAAACTGCGAGAGAATAAATTTCTGTCGTTTTAAGCCACAAAGTTTTTGGTTATTTGTTATAGCAGCCCCAGGAAACTAGCAGAGCACTCAACCTGCTCTCCACCCCTCTCTCACCTGGGTCCTCCACCTCACCTGGAGCCCCACAGCCAGGCCCCAGGCCCTGCCCTCTCCTCTGGGGAGGCCCACCTTCTGACTGTCCTCTGTATCCATGACTACTGAGGCCATGTGATCTCTATTTATATAAAGAACCCAACTAGGTTTTCTTTGTTTTCTCCATATTTTATTATGAAGTCTTCAAACGTAGAGCAAAGTTGAAATAATTTGCAATGAACACCCATATAGTTATCACCTACAATAACCATTAATCTGGTCCCTCCAAGATGACTTTGTGATACAGTCATAAGAATTCGGACTAAGTCCAATTGTCTGAATTCAGACTCTATCCTTTACTAGACGGGAGACCCTCTGCAAAGTAAAACTACGTAAGCTTTATGAATCAATTTCAGCATCTGAAAAATGGGGATAAAAATGGAGACAAATCAGTATGTGAAACTCATAGGGTTATTCTGGGGAAGAAGGGAGTTAAAGTATGTGCCTGGCACACTGTACTTAAGTAAGCAGAGGCCATCTTTATCCTCTGCCACCCGACACACAGCACTTTTATCGTGTGCACAGCGCATGCTATTTCTCTGCCCAAAAAGCTACAATGGCTTTCTTGTGCTTCCTAGAACAAGTCTAAATTTTGCTGCCTAGATTTTAAAATAACCAAGAAAACCATTGTTCAAGCTATCTAAAATATCAAGCTGGTTTTTTTTTATGGATTGGAATTCCATCAACTCAGGGGCATAACTAATTCACTGTAAAGATCAACAACACTGATTGGTCATCCTTAAATAGCAAAAGGAGTAATAGAATGAATAATAAAAAATGGGATAGCTCAATAACAATACTATGCATGTGATAGACAAAATCTTTTCAATCACACTGGGAGTGTTGGGGGCACAAAAAGACAAAGAAGTTTTTGGCTATGGACAGGCTGTGAAGCCTCCATAGCTGGTCCCATTCGATCCCAACCTTGAGCCTGGTGGGTTCACTGCCCTCTCGAAATTCCATAAACGCAGCACCATGCTTGTCTTTGTCCCCACCTCCATTCAGACTGTTCTCTCTCCAACCCACCCACCCACAGGCCTAGCCTGGTCCTGCCCACTCAGGCCTTCTACCTCCTTCAAAACCATCTCCAGCTCCACTCTTTCAGCAGTTCTGCCCCTTTCCCAGGGACCCCCGTCCTCTGTGACTTCCTCCAGCACTGGGAAAGGACAGAGCCCACCAGCCCACAGACTGACTGGCTTTGAGTTTCCAGTGAAGCCGTCAGCATTTGGAGGTAGGAACAGTGTCTGCTAAATATCCCATGTTCCTGCTCATACCCACACAGACAGGAGCTGGTAAATACCTGCTGATTCATTCTAAGTCCAAATACTGTCCCCTCAAAAAAAAAAAAAAAAAACAGTGGTGAAGGCAAAGAATGGAAAGACTTTTGGACTCACGGACAGGAAAATGATTTGTCTTGGCTGTCAACCTGACCAGCTGCTACACTGCCAACATCCTGTCTCAACTTTATTAAAGAACCTAAACTGTCAAACGTAAAAGAAGTGTGTGTACATGCTTACACATGCACACACGTACATGTGCGTGCACGTGCGCACACGCACACCAGCGACACACAAAATGCCGCTTCCTCTGAGTATTGTCGTTTCGTTCCACTGTCATTCGTCAAACATCTATTGAGCACCTACTCTGTGCTAAGCACTGCATCTGGTGCTAGGAGCTCAAATTAAAAGACACAATTCCTTCTGTCTGGGAGTGGGATGGGGAGGCTTAGATGGATCATTACGACCATGTGAGAGAAGCTCTGACAGAGGCGGGAGGAGGCGATGGGTAACTCCAGAGTGGAAGGACGAATTCCCCAGCTGCTGGGGTGGGAGTGAGTCAGGATAACCCAGCACAGAAGACTCAGGCTGAGTTTTACAGAGTGAGCAGGGGCAGGGGCATAGCTAGGAGGGGGACTGCGAGGGGAGCTGAAATCTCAACCATTTCCAGGTAAAATGTCATCACAGTGGCTGTAGACACTGTCCTAACAAGACAGCAGAGGACCGCGTGAAAACGAGAGTCTGCTTCTCACACACACATTGGAAGCATCAGCATCAGGCTGAGGACCTACAGCACCCACCCCTGGGCCACCCACCGTGATGGCAGAACCTGGGGACTCTTCTGAGGCCAGGGTGCAGAACAGGACAAGGGTTGCTGAAAAGAGGAGAGAGCATTCCAAATAAAGCAATCAATTGATCCAAAGGTACAGAGGTGTGGATGAGCATTTTTAAGACTTGGGATCAATCGGGTAGAGCCTTCTGGGGATAAACAGGACGAGATGGGGGGGGGATGTTAGAAATTAAGGTGAGCATGGCTTGAGGAGGCCTGGCCTAGTGTCTCCTAGAAGAAAGCAGCATGTCAATGAGTGTCCATATCCAGTCATCACTGTGAGAACACGCTGCCAAACCTACTGTCAAGTATAAAGAACACATTTCTATCAACTGGCAAAATGCTTCCCAAAAGATTGCTTCAGCTAAGATCAAAAAATCTGAATGAATCAACTAGGATTGTTTGTAATGTTCTGTGGCTTCCAGCAAGCCAAGCTCCAAAGACAATGGAAATGGAGTTCCCTAACATCATGGGGTTCCAGAGCCCCCATCCCCTGACTGCTGGGCTAGAGGGGACCAAGTGTACCAGAGGTAGCAGAGGACATGAGCAAATGGGCACCACCTGTCTCCACAGGTGCCCCCATCAGCGGGCCTGATGAATGAACGCGGCTGTCACAGGCAGGCCTCCAAGTCAGAACATCCCCTCTGCCTCGAGGGGAGAGTGTACCAGCCTGGGCATCTGGAAAGGGGCGTCAGAGAGAGAAAGCTGGGGAAAATTGGCAGGTGGGTGACAGCCCAAACAGACAACACACTCAACCTCTCATGCTCCCTCCTGCCTAAGCTGGAAACACTCACAGCCTCATAATCTGTCTCCAGGACAAACTCAGTGACTTAAAGGATGGTCTGTCTTGGACTCCAGTGAGCAGCAATCAATCTAAGAAAGGTGCAGGGAGCTTTAAGCACTCAACAGCTGGGATATTATAAATAGACCAGTTGTTTTACCCCTAGCCTGCCCAGGCTATGGAGGAAGTACAAATGCCTTTGCTCAGAAACAAGGCACTATGCAATCTGCTTGAGATAAGGCAAACCCACTTAGAAGCTTCTGGAGCTAGAACTGGCTGAGAAGTCACAAGAGCAAGCCTAGGTCTGACATGGAGGCAGAGGAGCTCTGCGATGGACCGAATGTTGGTGTCCTCCCAAAATTCATATGTTGAAATCACATCCCCCAACATGATGCTATTAGGAGGCGAGGGCCTTCGGGAAATGATTATATCATGAGGGCAGAGCCGTCATGTGGGATTAGTACCCTTATAAAAGAGACCCCAGAGAGATCGTTTCCCTCCTTCTGCCTCATGAGGACACAGAGAAAAGACAGCTTTCTATGGACCACAAAACCAGCCCTTAGCAGATGTGGAAACTCCCAGCACCTTGATCTTAGACTTGAAGGGTCCAGAACCATGAGAAATACATGTTTGCTGTTTGACACCCCTCCCCACCCCCCTGTTTATGGTATTTTGTTATAGCAGCCAGAACTGACTAAGACAGGTATCTAATAAACTCACTCCTCTGCACCTGGGTGGTTCTGTTGGGCCTAGTGAGGGTCAAGGATCTGTGACCGTGTTTCACCAGGAGTAGAAGAAAGTCCTCCAATGGGAATCAAGACATTGTATTGCAAAACCTGAAGTCAGACTGCCTGCGTTCAAACTCCTGGCTCAGGGGTCACACCTTGGGAGTGGGAAAGTACAGATAAGCAAGGGGAGGAGGCTAAGATGATCTATGAGGTAACGGATAAAAGTTAGAGACACCAGTAAGAACTCACACTTAATATAGATACAACTGGTTACATACAGAAATAGATATGCATATATACAGGGGTTAGTATACACACACATATTTTTCCTTGCTCTGTCAGCTGAGAGGGCCTAAAAGAAATGACACCCCAATAACAACAAGCACACCTAGCACCCAGATGTTGGTTTCTAACATCATTCTCCAATAAAAGGAACCAGGGCTCCTTAAGGAAATGACAATCTAGGACAGAGATGGGAAATATACAAGACGAACTTGGAGCATCTTACACAATAGTATCAGAAAGCATTGAAGAAGGGTTCAAAAAATAATTGACAAGGATATGTCAAAGGGACACAAGGAACCCACTGAAAGAACTCCTGATGGACAAGGCAAGAAAATAAAATTTGTATTGCTTTATAGCCCAAGGTATAGAATAAATATCATGAGTCCACATGGATCTAAATAAATGATTGAATAAATTAATAAATGAAGGACAAGGGCCAAATCTCCTTTGCATAAAAGTAGCTTACCTAGATACCCTCCCCTCAATGAGATGGAACATAACTCCCCACTCCTTAAGAGTAGGCTATGCATAGATTTCCTTCCAATGAGTACAGTATGGAAAGGAGGGGGAAAAGTAACTTTGCAGTGGAGAAACTTGACAAACACTACTTCAGCCAAGTGTTAAAGGTCAACATCAATAGTCATAGATCACGTTGACAGTAAATGCCTTTGATATGATGTCATGCAAATGGAGCTTTACCTCTGTGATCTTCCCCAAAACCCATAACCTCAGTCTAATCATGAGAAAAACATCATTCAAATTCCAAGAGAAGGGCATCTACAGTACAGACTCAAAATACCAGGACTCCTCAAAACTGTCAAGGTCATCAAAAACAAGGTAAGTCTTAGAAACTGTCACAGCCAAGAGGAGCCTAAGGAGACATGGCAACTAAATGTAATGTGGTGTCCTGGATGGGGTCCCAGAAGAGGAAAAGGACATTAGGTAAAAACTAAGGGAATCTGAATAAGCTATGGACTTTAGCTAATAATAATGGATCAATATCGAGTCATTAGTTGTAACAAATGAACCACTCTAATGTAAGATGTTAGTAATAGGGGAAATGGGATGTGGGGTATATGGGAACTCTCTGTACTACCTTCACAATTTTTCCAAAAATCTAAAACTGTTCTGTAGAATAAGGCCTTTCAACTAAAAAAAAAAATCCAGGCTCTACCACTCACGAGTTATATAAACATCACTAGATGGATTCTACTCTGTGCCTCAGTTTTCTCATCTGTACAGTGGGATTATTGGTTATAATACCTACTTCATAAACTATGGGGGCAGATTCAACGAGAAAACGTGTGTAAAGCACCTGCCCCAATGCCTGGAATACGGGAGGTGCACAAATGCTGGCAGCATCATCATCACCCTCATCACCCCAATAAAATAAAATTTAAAAAAGAAAAACTGCTCTTCTTATTAGTGACCATCTCAACAATAAAACTTTCCCCCTTTATTCATCTGGCAATTTTGAAACTCAAGTACCTGGGAGGAGAGGCTCTGAAATTTCACCTGAAACTCATATCCCAGGACTGGAGTGAGGACACTGAATCTGCTACAAGGAAAAGCCCACCCGAGGCCACCTGGCAGGGAACAGGCCACCCTGTACAGCCCACGCAGAACGTGGTAAAGCATCTCCGAGAATGGGATTATTTAAATATGCCTATCATTTTCCTACATCACACACAAACACACAAAGTGAGTCGACATGAAATTAAATGGTAATGTTGTTCAGTTTGTTCTGGAAAGATGGATGCATTTCCTACATGACTTGGATATTCTACTGATTCTGGACAGACGGTAAAGATTAGCATACAGGAAGTGTGACCAGGAAACCAACCACTTTCCACCATAAAAAATGTTCATGCATTTTTCTCATTTACTAGTTAGCATCATATGACAACTTGGAGTTTTTCCCTGGAAGTGATAACAATAGATTTAATTTATTCACCCAAATCCCACACTCATAAAGCAAACAATATTTCATAATGTGTAACGTTACCAGGAGGACTGTAATTCATGGCTAAAGGGTCAGAGCTTTATAACAGATGGGTTTTATTTTTTTTCTTTTTCTTTTAATTAATTAATTTATTAATTAATTTATTTATTTACTTTTGTCTGCATTGGGTCTTTGTTGCCGCGCGCGGGCTTTTTCTAGTTGCGGCGAGGGGGGACTACTCTTTGTTGCGGTGCACGGGCTTCTCATTGCGGTGGCTTCTCTTGTTGCCGAGCAAAGGCTCTAGGTGTGCAGGCTTCAGTAGTTGCGGCACATGGGCTCAGTAGTTGTGGCTCGTGGGTTTAGAGTGCAGGCTCAGTAGTTGTGGCGCACGGGCTTAGTTGCTCCGTGGAATGTGGGATCTTCCCGGACCAGGGCTCGAACCCATGTCCCCTGCATTGGCAGGAGGATTCTCAACCACCGAACCACCAAGGAAGTCCCCAGATGGGTTTTCTGAAGTGGTTGGGGAAACCTAAGATCCAGCCCCAGCAGTTTGACCAATACATTTGAAATATGCAAAAGAGCTTAAGTCAAGCACATTATAAATGGCAGTGGTCCCTGTCACCACAAGCCCACCTCAACAATTAATGGGCTGGGCTGGGCTGCCAGAAAGCCAACTATGATTTATTGTTCTCTTCAGATTAGTAAAAGCAATGCTATCCAGTGTGAATTCCAGTATTAATCCACGTGGGAAAGAACTGATGTTTCCAAATGGCCATGACAGTAGGTTACACTTCTGAAACCACATTTCTTTTCACCTTAATTCTCAGCCACTCAGAAACCTCTGCTTTTACCCAAGTTCTCTGGATAATACTCAAAACCTGCAGCATGGGACATTTTGTACTCTATTAACTCAAATCCACTTAAAACTGATCAAGATAGAGCATCAGCAGAAAGCCACGTTGGGTCAGGGATATCCCCAAGTCTCTCATTTTACAGATGGGAAAACTGAGGCTCCAGGGAAAAGCAGCTGGCCCAAGTTCCTCAATAAAGGCAGCAACACTGCTGCGAGCAAAACTGGGATCTCCTAGGTATATAGCAATATATATACATTAATAATGGATCAGTATATGTAATCCAGATGATATACACTTCGGTATGTATTGGAGAAAAGTGGCTTTTTAAAATCTGAAGACACATAGAGGAATATTTTAAAGATGCCTTTGATGAGCATAATTTTCCAGCCTTAAGTCATGGCACAAGACTTGACACTTGCAGAAAGTGTGGCGCTCAGTGGAGGGCAGCTGGCTGGGAAGGGGGCCATCCGTTCCCACTGCCCAGGGGCACAGAGACCCACTAAGGGAGCAACTAGGGTCTGTGGGCCAGGGTCGCATCTCAGCCCGGCCTGAGCCTGCTCAGCACTCAGCCTTGGTCCTGGTTTTAACTTCTCACACATTCTGGTGCATTTTCACAGCAGCCAGTGTGGCGACTTTAAATGTAAATAAGACCAGGTGACTCTTCTGCTTAAAACCCACGACTGACTTCCTTCCTCTGATCCCGAGACTACACGCCTGCCCTCCTCTCCTCGTTCATTTCACACAACTTCCTCTCTCACTCCAGCTTCCTTCTGATCCTGAAACACTGGGGTGTTCCTGCCCACCAGGCCACTCCCTTGCAAGTTCCCCAGCTGGTCCCCCAGATTCTCCAATAGCTCATCTTCCTTGTCATTCTCTGGCCATCCCATCTAAAATGGCCCTCCCAGCCTCTATCGCACCATCCATGATATTTTCTTCACTGCTTGTACCCCTCTTGGAATTTGCCTTGTTTATTAATTTGCACGCTTGGCACTGAATGTTCCCCAAGCTAGACCGTGAATTCCGAGAGCACAGGGGTCTTTGCCGTCTCGGTCACTCCTTTATCCTCAAGGCCTAGAAAGTGCCTGGCACACGGTTACTGGTTACAAAATAAACAAGCGCACTATGTTTGAAAGGTATCAAAAATTACTTGAGCTGGAAGAAACATTTCTCTACTAGCAAGATCCCAGCCCCGGGTGAGCACCGAGGAAGAGGGAAGGCTATGCCTCTTGGGCACAGAGGAGTCTATAAGGGACTTCAGTTCACTGAGCAGAGAATCAACTCAATGGTGAAATCTTTACACGGTGCTCTCTGATGCTCTCAAATGCCCAGCTGAGAGGTCGTGTTCTCATTTCCAAGCCACTTTCTTGGTTTCTGTTCGATTTCAGAATCAAGGCTAAGCCTATGGATGAGCATTCAAAGGTGCTTCAGTAACTTCAAATGAGGTGTGTGTGTGTGTGTGTGTGTGTCTGTGTTTGTGGTCTTGACTTCATTATTAAACAATCGGTATAAAAGTGCTCTAAAACTCAAGATTCTAGACACGTGTGCACGTATAGCATTTCCAATTGCATTTGATGTGGTGAAGAGCAATTCTGTGGCTCTTCAGAATTCCTGAGAGCCATCCAATGGCTCATGAGCTCTGCGGATAACAGAAAATGTGGGTCAATTAAGCCTCCTTGAAAACGTGGCCCTGTATCTCATACATACAGAAGGCCCAGCTGTGGGCCCACGGGTCCTTGACAGTCCTCATGCCCTGTGGTCTAACAGCCACAGCAAGTGGCATTTACAGATGAAAGAACCTAGATGAGCTTGAAAACGGCACAGGGCAGAAATCCACTCCCACGTGCACACACCACAGATACAGCAGAGAAAGGCCCGGCAGTAGCTGCTGCGCTGTCACCTGCTGTAACAAGATTGATTTGTAGGGAAGTTAAAGATAATGCAATCCAGAGGAAAGAACTTCGGTTTCCTCTGAGAACGTCTGATGTTGTCAACTTGCAAGCCTGCTTCCCTCTTCTGCCCGCCCCGGTGCACGGCAGCCCAAGTATGCAGGGACTCCTCTGGGCAAAGAGGCCTCACTCCCTCACCGCCAGAAGTACACATTTGCAAAGCAGTATCCCCAGGTTGCCCGTGAGTCCCTGCGCAAGCCAAAGCCAGCAGGGCCTGGGTGCCCACAGCGTGGTCAGTCCAGAGCCACTCAGAGCTGTCCTGTGTGGATGGGCTTCAGAACCGACCCTGTGGCTTCTGTTCATCTGAAGTCACACAGCTTTCTACTGTTTATTTCTAGCACAATTCACGGCCCCTCTGTTTCAAGTTAACGGCACAATTCTGGAACAAGAGTTTAACCCCAGAAGATACTGTGCAGTCATGTTTCAGATTCTGTCTGTAAGACACAACACCTTTGTTTTGGTCTGATGTTACTGTCACTGGCACCTTTTTTTTTTAACATCTTTATTGGGGTATAATTGCTTTACAGTGTTGTGTTAGTTTCTGCTGTGTAACAAAGTGAATCAGCTATCTGCATACATATATCCCCATATCCCCTCCCTCTTGCGTCTCCCTCCCACCCTCCTTATCCCACCCGTCTAGGTGGTCACACAGCACCGAGCTGATCTCCCTGTGCTATGCAGCTGCTTCCCACTAGCTATCTATTTTACATTTGGTAGTGTATATATGTCAGTGTTACTCTCTCACTTCATCCCAGCTTACCCTTCCCCCTCCCTGTGTCCTCAAGTCCATTCTCTACATCTGCACTGGCACATTTTTACTGTCACATTTTACTGAGCATTCATTTCACAGGCAGAATGGCCAGAAGCAAAGGTAAGGAGGGGGTACCAGCTGGCGGTTCTTTGCCATCATTTTAGAAAATGTCTCTCTCCGTACGAAATGGTCCTGCAAGGCCAGAGCCATGTAAATAATTCACAAAAGCAAGTTCAGTTCTCCCCATCTGAAATCCTAGTAATATCTTATGAGGGAGCTGCTGCCCGCCATCTCGCAGGGCCACGGGTAGGTAGCTAGCAGCTTCCGTCTCTGGAAGATGCTATTCAGTCTCGATAGTCTGTGATTTGCAGATGATTATAACTTTTGCTCTGCATATCATTTTTCCTGACAGGCAAATCCCAGCAATCGAATGGCATGACTGATTAAAAAGGAGGCAAACTCGACATAAGCAGTCTGATAAGCCATTTTTTATACCGACTACAACAACCGTGAACGCTCACAGTTGTGGGTAGAAAAGCCAGATTTGATACCAACCTTTTCTCTCCCCATCCTCCAGGGGCCTCGGCACACGTGCTCCAGCAAGACTTTCCTAACTCGAGCATTTTATGTCTCAAAAGGAGAAATGCAATTCAGTGTTGGGGGTAGGGGCGCTTGCTCTCTAGTTCATTGAAAAAAATTGCCCTCCCAGAGCATCCCACTGAACCCCCAATCTGTCAAGGAAGAAAACGCACTGCAGCCAGTGCCCTGACAGCAGCACGTGCATTACACCCCCAGTCGTGGCACCTTTTCAATTTTGCTTATGGCTTCGTCTCTAGCCAAATGGAACTTATTACTTATGGCTTGTTGGGATTTATGAATTATTTATAAAAGTAGGTCTATGACTCCAGACTCTTAAAAGACAACACAAGTCCCCTCATTGTTACCCACAACTGCGCTTCTATCAGAGAGAGCAGACCGACTTTCTCCATAACATGCTGCATGTTTAGGATGAAAACAATCGTTGTGAAAATATACAGCCTGTAAGATTTCTTTGGAAGCTATCTATGGGATGCCTGGATGTATTTTTAAACCGGTCTCTTTTATTCTAAGCCAGCCTGGGATTCAAGAAAGATGTGGCGGACGTGGGCGACAAGCGTATTTCCCAACTTGAATATAAACAGGCAGGTCCTGCCACTTTCTCCTGGTGGTTTCAGGCTGCCATAAAGAAAGGGAAAGAGGCAGTTGCCCCTGAATGTGTATCTAGCAGGTTCAATAAGACCATGTCTGTGAGTCTCCCAGAGCACAGTGGCTGTGTATCCTGAGTGGGGACTAAAACACGTACTGGAAGACACAGTCTAGGTTACACTTTCCCTCTCCAGCTCCCCCAAGCATGTGAACGTGGCTGGCAAAACACATAAGACAGTGCACACCCTCGCCAGGCTCTTCTCAGTCACTGGACCAATTGGAGGGGTTGTGAGGCGTCCCTGGGTTGAAGAGCAGAAAGTGACCAGCCAGCCATGGTCTGGCCCACACCTCCAGGTCAGCGACACTTTTGCTTGACAAAGCAACCCCCAGGTGGAGGTGGCGTATGGGGCCTTGACCAAGCTGCAGCTGGCCTTGATGCAGGGGCCTCCACCCAATCCCCTCCAGAGACACTAGATCCCACCAGTCTCACAAGCCCCACAGCAGCCCTGCCCTTGGATAGGCGCCTGGCCATGAACCCCTCCCCAGTGTCTCTGCCCCAACTGTCCAGCCCCGACCCTGCTCCCAAGCAAGGTCCAGAGGAAGAAGCAGAGGCTGGACAGTGGAGGCCCAGGAATGCTGATGGCACTTCAGGCCACCTCAGGCCATCATCCTCGTGGTACCTCCGGAAGCTCCCATGATACGTCCACAGAAGAATGTAAAGCCCCATAACCCTCTGCACGCAGGTGATACTCTCCCAAAAGAGCACAACCAATGGAAAAGCAGGCAGGAGACAGTGAGCTTACCTTGCTGGAAAACATCTGCCAGGAGAAAGGAAAAACAGAGGCGGAGAGAGGGAGAGAGAAAGGAGAAAAAAAAATTAATAATAATGTTGAAAATGACAGTGATGATCATCATAGCTAACATACACTGACTATGCTAAACACTCTTGGTACAATATTTCCTCTACTCAGAGGCAGTGGTTAAGAGCTTGAGCTCTGGAAGGGAACTGCCTGCGTTTAAATTCTGGCCACATGCTTACTAACTCTGTGGCTTACAGTTCCCTAAACCACAAATAGATTTGTACTGGAAAGATTAAACAAATGATGTCCCATGTTTTAAAGGTTTAGATCGGTGCCCGGGACATGGTAAACATACAAAAGTTGCCAGTTATTATTCATGTTAATATTATTATTTTCACAACAATGCTATCAAGCAAGTTGTAATATTATCCTCACTTTATAGATAGGGAAACTGAGCTTCTGGAAGGTTAAGTAACTCATCCAAGGCCACAGAGGAATAAGCTCAGGATTGAACCCAAGTCTGTCTGATTCCAAAAACCATCTTCTTACCCCCTACTAAGCTGCCTGGCTGGTTTATAAATAACAACAAAAGCAACAAAGGCACACAACAGGATAAACAGAGGAAGGGCCTATGAATAAAGTTCCATATTTAAATCATAATAAGCACATTTGTATGACTTCTCCAAATTTTAACTCACAACTAATTAACACTATGTCTTCATATTAAATCCTAGGTCAAAATCTGTTAAAAGGTGAAAAAATATTAATTCATCTTTTTCAATAAATATTTGAGAAGCTACCATATGCCAAGCACTAGATCTGGCACCAGGAAACATGCATATTAGCAAAAAGCATAAACAAATAAGCAGTGGCTAACACCTGCCAAGAGTAACCGCTAGCATGACTTACAACACTTCACATTTGTTCTGCCTGTTTTTGAGCTTTATATAAATGGACTGAATTTGTTCTGTCTGCCTTCTTTGCTCCACAGTGATTATGGGAGTCACCCATGCTGTAGCATGTAGTAGGTCATTCATTCTCAATGCTGGATAGTATTCCACCACATGATTTTATCATAATTTATTTCTCCACCCTAATGTGGATGGATATTTGGATTGTTTTCAGTGTTGAGCAATTAGGAATTGTGATATTTTGTCCATATCTTTTGGTGAACATATGTGCATATGCAAGATAATTTTTGACATCAGGCTCACCCTGCTTCTACCCACTTTCAATCACCCCAAAAGTATTCTTATCTCCTCCTACTTTCTCATCCAGTAACTTAAAGATGGAAGATAGCACTGGCAAGAATACAGACAGCACCACCCAGATGTGAGCCAGTTCCTGCCCTGCTCATGGGGTTGTAAATAGCCATAAAACTTCTACAAGATAGTTTGACAGTATGTATGGAAATGTTAAATATACGTCCTTACCCTAACAATACCACTGCTAGGAACTTCATTTAATGAAATACCTAAAGGTCTTCAAATACCTAAAGTCTACAAAGATGTTCATTACAGCATTGTGTATAATGGACAAACAACAGAGATTGCCTATTTGTTTGTCTACAGAGAATCAAACCAAAAATAATATATTCCATACAATGGATTATGGTTCAACCACTGAAAATGGTTAAAGATTTTTATTATTTTTGAGTGAAGAAATCAGACATGGAACATGTATCCTGAACCCATGCACATGCATGTATGAACATGCCTCACATTCATAATCTGAATTTAAAACTTATCTGCATCTTAAAAACTAAATGAGAATTATATCATCAACATCTAAATTTGCTGTCAGTCTTCAACTAAAACATTAGTTCCTACAAGGTCACAAAGAGCCAAGGGGCCACAAATGGTGTGGATGAAACATGTAGTTGGTGGGTTAAACAGACTCAAAGGAAAACACCAGTGAGAGCAGTTTTCATTCCACTGGTGCGCACGCGACCCCCATGAGGGGTGTCATTCACATGCAATACACATGCTCCCCAGGGCATACCCCGGCCGCTGGCCGTGGGACAGATAAGACAGATGCAGGCTCACAACTCCCAGGGAATTGGCTAAATCACCACCCTTTCTCTCACACTCAGGAAAGCCAGTTGGGATGTAAATGGGCAATACTGGTGTCATTATGGGAAAACTTTAACCCTGCTTTAATTTATATATGCTATACATTATTCTCTAACCTCAGTAATTCATCACCGGCATAAGTTCTGACGCAGCAGTGTGTAGAATGCCACTCAGCTCCCATGCCCTGACTGTCCAGAGACTGTGAAAAGGACCGTGTGCAGCTCCCTAAATATACCATGATCACATGCATCTGCTGCCTGCAACGCACGGTCTGAACCACCCACCCTCTAACCAGCTCGCACACCTGGAGGAGCCCTCCTCCTCCGCCTTCAAATGTCACAGCCACTGTGAAGTTTCTCAGAGCCTATCCCCACGAGAGGAAAGTCACTCTTTCCGCCTCTGTGCTCCCAGAGTAACTTGTGCATGTTGCAATTATACGTCATATTATAATTAGTTATTTCTGTAGACCACAAGCTCCTGAGAACAAGAGCTATGTGTCTTGATCCCCTTTGTGAATCCTAACTGCCTGGCATGGTGTGCTCCCACACGGGAGGGAAGGACAGAGGGGCTGGTCTGTCTCAACACACATTTGGTCCAACTCCCTCATTTTATGGATGAGGAAACTGAGCCCCAGAGAAGTAAGAGATTTTTCCCCAGGTCACACATGGCGTCTGTTAAAGGCTGAGCCGGGACTACATGAGATTCATTTAACCTTAATGAAGCACAAAAGCTCATCCTTATTATTAGCAAAGTACAAATTAGAGATTTATCATTCTCCTCTAATGAATACAGACAAAAATTTCCAACATTGAAAACATCAATGAAATGAGATTAGTCTTTCAAATACGGATCTAGTCTCGACATCCATCCAGAATCCTCACCCTCCTCTCCATGGCTTTTGACAGGGAGCACTTCCTTTGAAACTCAGTACTGATTTGAGTCCCTGGAAAGTATCAGTGGGCAGGGAGGGAGGAAATTCAGGCAGGGATTCAGGAATAAGAGACCTTATTCCTTCCAATTCCACTGCCTATATTATGGTTTAGCAGACAAATCTGCATAGAGTACTATTCATATCTTCTATTCCAGAAAACTCTCCTGATTTTCATATAAGCTATTTTAGATTTTTTAAAACCCCTTTTTCAGCTTCATTTACATTTTGCACCTTTTTATTCAAATGTAAATTTGAATAAACACTAGTATAAATATTACAACAATTTTGCACATGAGTTATCTTGTAATTTACACTCTAAATTTATGTCTTTTGTAGTCTATGGCGTAAATCATTCCATTCTTAGCATTATTTAGCTCTTTGCTCTGAATTATAACTGCTTGGGTACCTTCCTTAAAATTTCACTTTTCCACACTGAAACAGCCATCCAGGCTCGCGCTCAAATGATTCATGGACAGAAGAATGGAAAATAAGTGAGAAGAAGGCAGATTCTGTGCTGTTTTACCCCCCACCCCGCCCCAAACTGTAGACCTCAGAGGACATTAGCCATAGAAATACTCTCATCATCTTCTATTCTGGTGTACACAGCCACGACCCCCAGCTCCCAACTCACAGGGTCTAGTCACTTATAAAAATCAAATGGCGTCAAATTTGAGTGCAATCATCTCCTTCCGCTCTAACCAACCACTAAGAATTATCTGGGAGTCAATCACTTATAATCTCTGAACTTGAACTGACCTGGAGATATTTAATACCACGGTGTTGGGAAGGTTAAGTTAGATGATTCACACAAACATTTCCCCATCCCCCCATCCAGTGCTATGGAGAATCACTCTGAGAGTAATAAGACTCAGCACCGTCTTCTCTGCTCTCCCAGAAATCAGAAATCACAGAAGTAAGGAGTTGGGAGTTGCCAGCGCCCAGCCAAGCCTCAGTCTGGTTGAGCCCAAAGGACACCAGGGACACTTGTGCAGAGGAAATGAACTCCTTCAGACAAAGCTCTGCTCATACTCACTTCCCAAGGGAAAAAACCTCAACCCCAATCATTCAAATAAACAAAGAAAGTCTGTTCTCCAGCCCCACACCCACCCCCTGGAGCCATTCTGGTCCTATGTATAGATGAAAGGATATCTATAAATTGGTGATTCAGATGTGGGGAGAAGAAAATAAGAAAGAAAGAACTCAGATTTTGCCTTTCTTAGCCTCAATGTCCAATTTCTACTGTTAGGAACGAGCATCAAGGATATTTGCCCACCTCCCTCATAGCTACTGAGAGCTTCACACCCCAGAGATCGTTAATGCACTGAGTCCTCCAGAGACAGGAGCCATAAAAAGACTAGATTATTTATTATTATTAATAAGTTATGGCAATTAGGCTGGGTGATCCCTAAATGTTGCTGATTAAAAACTTTCTTGAGTGCTACTCATCCACATGGCTAGTGTTTACCTCTATTAAAAATGATTTAACCACACTCTGGGTGAACCCCTCTCTTGTGCCTGGGTTAATAATTAGCAGTGCACAGAGCCACGTGGGTTAAGTGAGTTGGCTCTTCTTTATTTATCTATTGCTTTGTTTTATGAGGAGAACTGGATGGCAGTCTTATTGCCCATTCAGTCTGCTAGGAATAATTTACTATTTCAATCCACAGCTCGTAACTATGGTTAGAGAAACCCTCACTATTATTACAATATCACATCTAGCCCACACCCCACAGCATTAAAGATATGCCAAACAGTGAAAGCGTGCATGACTTCCATAAGACTGGGGGAGGTAAAGTTACTAGTCCTCAAACAATGTAATCATACTACTCTCTCAATTTTGCTTTCTTTTCTAGGTTAAATTATATATGAGGGGAGTTTAGTTTCTTGAAAATGCATGCACTTAACTCCCATTTAAGAAGTCTCACCTGGGGAGATAGCTGTCTTGCGAGTCCTCCTGTGGTTTGAGCTACAGAAAGAAAATTCCCTTTCAAGAACAAGTGCTGTTACAGTAAAGCACTGTAAATGTCACTGGGACCCAACTAACCAGGGACAAGAGAAAGGATGTAGGGAGCAGCTGGAATGAACGCTGCTTCCTTGAATGGGGTCAAGTTCACCATTAACCAAAGTCAATTTCAAGATCACCTGAGCTGCCCCTCACCAAATTTCAAAAACCGGCAAGCTCTGTGCATGGCTGTGAGGATTTCTAGAATTCAGTCTGTATACTTCTGCACATCTCTGTAAATCAAGTGAATTATTTCTTTTCAAGGTTGAAAAGTGGGGCCCACCAAAGCCTCCCCAGTACTCCAGAGTAGTTCTGCTTCAAATTGAGGAAGTCTAGGTCCAAAAATGGCAGGTGGCCTTCCCAGGGAGGGCAGGGTTCATTCCTTATCTCCCAAATACAGTCCAGTGCCGGGTCACCACATGATTGTGGCCACTGGATCCCAGGACGTAAGATTGGGTCCCAGCCCCTCACCAGGTGGAAACTCGAGGTGAAACTTCTTGTAGCCTATGTTCTCATCTATAAAATGGGATGATACAGATAAGCTCTTACCCTGCCACAGGAATATCATGAGGATCAAGTTAGATAATTTAATCAGTGTGAAGCACATGGACTTTGGAGTCACATAATACCAGGTTCAAATTCTTGTTAGTCCACTGGACAGCCATCTTGGGCAACTATTTAACCTCTTTGAGTCTCAGTTTCTACATTTATAAAATGAGGATAATAAAACTTCTTTCAAAATTCATAAGGACAATCTAGATCATACCTGTAAAGCAGGTAGCACATGTAACTGGTTTATGGTACATGCTCAACAAGTGAAAGCTAATGTTATTATAATAATAAGCAATAGAATAGGGTAGCAAAGAGCTCAGGTCCTGAAGTCAGAGCTGGTCCCATGTCTTGCTGTGTGATCTTAGGCAAATTACTTAACCTCCCCAAGCCTTGCTTTTCTCATCAGCAACACACAGATAATAAGAATAATTAATTTTTGTGCTGTCTCATAAATTGCTATGGAGATTAAATGAGGTAGAGCATGTAAGACTGCACAATAACTAGTATTCAGAAAAACTTCTATAAATTGTAGCATTATTAGTCAACAAACATTTATCGATTGCCTACTATTTGAAAATATCACCAACTGTGACTTGTATAGGACTGTAAAATACCGTAAGAGGAAAATCCATTAAAATTAAATGATTGTCTTAATTCCTTCTTGTCATCATGTAGCTACATGCCATTAAGAAACTCTAAAGCAATGATCAAACATTATTTTATGAATGAATGAGTTTTAATCTTTAAACTCAGAGGTCCAATGACATCCTGTCTCCAAACACCAAAGATCTAAGGGGTTGTGATTAGCACCCAGATGTTCCAGAAACCCAGAGCCCAGCCTTCGTTTGGGGCACCCACTCACCTCTCTGACATTGCCTGTCTCCTCTGGCCCTGTCGTTATTTCTCAAGGCCACCACATAAGGGGCTCACCCATCCCTGCCCTGGGGTGTGATGAGTGGAGCCCCAGGGTTTAGAAGAGGTAGGGGCTGCACGGGGCAGCTGACCTGAGAACCACTGTGCTCAGCACCGTGGGGTGCTACGAAGAACGTGCCTGAGGAAAGGGTTCTGCTGCTGCATTAAGTAAATTAGTGAAAGTCTGAACCCAACAAAACCACTTAAGTGGAACCCCTTCCTGTCCGAGCGCCGATCTGTGCTGTCTTGGAGCACGGCCAGAGTCAAGGGCTCCTCCAGAGCCCCTGAGTGGCTTCAGTGGCATCGTACGGGGACCGTGATTAGTTTTCTGTGTCTCCAAAGCCAGACAGCTCGGGCAGCTCAGGCAGCCGCGTGGCTCATCTCCCCGCCCCTCCTGCTTCCCCCCAGGCGCACCCACGCAGCTCCAACTGCACGGAGCCCGGTGCGTCTCGGTTATTAAGGACCAACCGGAAGGCCTCACTCCCCGTCTCCAGCCCTCTGTGCCAAATACCACCGTTCTTTAATGTGGGTCTGTATCTCTCTCTCCTTTTTCTTCTCTGTCCCGTTTTGGATGCAGGCCAGGGAAAGTTTTCCTTGCTCCTGGCCTCCCCTCACCTTTTACCATGTTAGAAATGAAGACCGATACTTGGCGTGTCATTGTTGTTCCTCTGAAGGCACATGGCGCTCTGTAAATGTCTTTTATTTGTGAGTAAGAAAAAAGTTTTTAAAGCCCCGAAGTCTCTTCCTGCTCCATTTTCTAGGGAATGTACGACCGACATCAGTCTGAGGCCCTGTGCTTGTGACCCATCAGCCGACAGGGACTTGGGAAGGCAGTGCAAGGCCCATGAGCTAGTAAGTCCCTAACATTTTTATGACCTTCTATCCAGAGTATATCTCATTCCTAGCACAGAAGAACAATGCTCTTAACTACTGAAAGAACATAAAAAAATAGATTTAGGAATAGTACTTTTTATGACTGCATTCTGTATACTGTGAAAGTTATGTTAAAATCTGCTCGTACTTTATGGAGCTGATAAAGTAGAACAGTATGGCTTCCCAGCTAACAGGGTATTTTATATCCATTTAAAATGTTTTCTCTTAAATTGAATTACTTTTTGAGTAATTATAATGAGACTAATCTGGGCTTAATGAATTCATGTACAAATACTTCAGACTGCATTATTAAAACCTCTATGATATGAAACTATATTAAACTCAATCCCTCTAGCAACCAGTGTTTTTCTTTGAAAAGAACAGCATACATGACTTTCTCTGAATTCTTTTAAATCAGCTAACTGAGAAATCATAAGAAGCCACATTAATAGCTCAAACTAAAGAAGAGGTTGACAAACAGTATTGTTCTAATTTCCCTGAACTTATTTAATTGAGCATTCATTAGAAGTCATAGAAAACACTTTTATTAAGCATCCTCATATACAAAGGGCTGAAGAATTGGTTCATCTTCCAGAAGAAATCAGTTAACTATGATTAGCAATGCCATGAAACCACTATGGGTAAAAATACTAAAAGTGAGCCTGTGGATATCAAGTCTTATCTTCTAAAAAGTCTCCAAACTCAATAATCTAAATATCTGGATTCTAGTTCACACTATAGGCAAAGCCACTCATCTTCTCTGGGATTTGGTTCCTCCATCTGCAAAGTAGTTTGCACTAGATGATCTCCAAGGTCCGTTACAGTTCTTAAAGATGATGGTTTTAAGTTTAAAATTACACACATTATATCAAATGGGCTTTATTGCACATAGCTTATTTGTCATCTCATCCACGTTAAATTACATTCACAGAAAAAGAATTCATTCCCTACAATTCACATACATCCACAAACATTCATAATACAGCTGGTTATTTCAAATTTATCCCAAGATATTATCTCGATGGTAAAGTATTTTTCCCATTACAGATAAATTATAAACCATCTGAAACCTTTAAGGTTATAGTTCCTTGAATCAGTTTCTATCCATCCCCCCACTCCCGCCCAACATATACTTTCCGAAAGATGCTCTTTCGTCTCCATTTCAAAGTCAACTGATTAGTTTTACTGTATATGTATTCTTCAGGCAGATCTGTGAGATCCTAGTTTTAGTTGGATTGGTTACCCAGTCTCCTAAATTCAAACTAGATATTTACAAATGTCCAGCAGAATAAATCTCTCTTTTCCAGGTGATCATTACCAGTATGGACAACTTTAGAGTAAACATAAAACAATGGCCATCATCATTATTCTGATGGCTTGGCACAAATTACTGTAAGGAGAGCTCCCAGGAGCCAGAGATAATTAAAGTCTGAGTTCGGAGAAGCTGCCCCCGACATCAAGTATTGCTGATGAGAATGATTTGGGAGTAAATATGTTTCAGCAAATTGGCCCAAGTCTTCAAGGAGGAGGTTTGGCCATGTGATACTCATCGGCCTGACCTCAGTTTCAGGAGGTACAGGTTCTGTCCTGGCTCTTCCATAAATCCCCTGTATAAATGGGGACAAGTCATTGAAGCTCTCTAGGTTCCAAAGAAGGTTTGCCTAGAAAATCTCTGCAGTTCTTTCCAGCTCTAAAGTTCTTTAATGAACACAACCAGGATCTTTCATTAGGAACCTCTGCTATACACCTGCACCTCACCTGTATGTCTCCTTGGTGCACGGATACACACTTGTAATTTTCTCTCTCTCTCTCCAACTAAGCTGAAAGCACTATGATTCCAGGGATATTCTGTCCATTGTAGTCCCAAAGTCCAGGGAAGAATATCAGAGCACAGCAGGCACATTTTAACATTAATGATAACTAATACCATACATCAGGCACTATTTTAAGTGTATTACAGACATTGCCTTAATCCTCTCAATCCAAACGCTTAACCACTACACTACACTGTCTCTCAATGAATGCCCAGTTAGTAGGTGTGTGGAAGGACGAATACGCAAACATACACATTCTTTCCAAAACCCCCCAGAGAGTTAACTTGAGCCGTGCCCATAATATTTTTAATATCATAATCCCTATAAATCTAGAACTCCAACCTTCATTACCTGTGAATTTGGGGTCCAATTGCAGAAAACACCTAGATGTGCCTTTACTTTTTAAAAACTTAACAAATTCTCTTTTTTAAAAAAATGCAACTATCTCAGTAGGTTTATGGCAACCGCTAAGGTAAGGTAGAGCATGGGGAAAGGATGTAGAGCTGGATAAAAAGATGAGAATTCCAAGAAGAGGGTCAGGAAAGGGAGAACAATACAAGGACACATGGCTGAGCTACAAAGATCTGTGCAGCTGCCCCTGATCCAGCTGTCATCCTACTGGAATTCATGGAAAGGAGGGTGTGAGAGGTGGTGGGAAGGAAAGAACCAGCGTGATTGGTAACTCAGTGCAGGCAATACACATGCAGGCTCTGGAGTCAGAGTGCATGCATTTTGATCCTGGCTCTGCCACTGACAAAGTTAAATGCCCTCTCTAAGTCTGAGCATCTCCATCTGAAACAGAGGAAGTGACAGAGGCTGTTGTGAGGATTAAAGGATATCAAGCGCCTAAAGACTTGACACAGTGTCTGACACATATAAGGTACCTAACGGAAGCAGGTAATTTGGACAGAGACTCGGGAGAAATTAAGTTTCAGGATATCATTAAGATCAATGAAATTCTTTGGCACCCTGGCCACTATACTTGTTGTGATGAATAAAATGTATCTGCATGGATTCTAAAACCGAAAAATCAGACTCCAGTGAAATATCACAAAGTCTACTCCCCACGCCCACCAGCCTCCGGCGTGGAGTAATGCAGCTGGGGGGAAGATATGAGAAAACATCTCTAGCACAGGAGCACTCATTCTCTCCTAGTCATATGTGTTCTTGGGAAGCAAGATCAATGTTTATTACGTGAACAAACATTCAACCCTAAAAGTATTACCCCACACACTAGATCACATAGGTGCTAGTATTTTTCAGAGGTAGCTGGGAGCAAGTAATTAAAGGGGAACTATAGATACATCATGAATTTGTCAGAGCACAAGCCTTTCTTCTGGAAGACAGTACATTTTTTAAAGTCACCCACTCACAGGCTCAGTAGCTAACACAGCTCCTCTCCTTCCATCGTTCCGCATCAGTCACGGCTGTGCGTGGTAGGACCTCACACGGGACTGGGCTCTGCTACAGTGAAGCCAGGCATTTCAGAGGCGCAGGGAAGGGAGAATGCTGAGGACACCTTACAAACAACCTCGGTAGTTGTAAGTGTTCACTCTTGTGAAGAAGAGTCAGCAGGCAGTAAACGTGGTTACCACAGACCATACCCCACTGAGCACCTTTTCAAAAACAGAAGGGGAAGTTCATTTGGTGGTTTAAGATACTTTTAAACCTGTATGATATTATTCACTGGCTCAACACAGTCATGAAATGTCAACGTCATTTTCATGAAGGATTTGTGCAGCTGGCTTGCCCTGAAGAAAGGGATTCCAGCATCTCACAGAGCTTAAGAAATTTTCATATATATATAAAAAATATATATAGTATACTATATATACATATTATATATTACATATATAATATGCACATAATATATAATATGCACATGTAACATAATAAAATGTACACATATACAATAGAATATATATAATAATATACATAAATATAATACATAAATAATATATAATATAGTAAAACATCATAGCTGTTATTCTTCAAGTCCAGAGAGCCGGGTTCTAGTTCTAGCTCTGTCCCTAACTGGTTATGGCTAGTGGCTTAGCCTCTCATGGGGAACCTCAGTTTCCTCATCTGTAATTGAGAATAAAGCCTGCCTTAACTATTTCTTCAAGGAAAAAGTAAGACAGTGGATGTGATCACACTAAGAAAAAATAAACTTAAAATTCTTGATACTTTTTTAGTGTCCACTGGAGCTGACACACTATAATGAGCAATTAATGGACCCAAAAGAAGCTAAAATTCAGACTCTACAGTCAAAGAGCTTACAGTGATAAGGACAGTCAGACACACTCAAGGAAAAGGTACTAAATTCTACACAGGGAGGAAAACAACACAGTGAGGAAAAGAGATATTTCAGGGCTGGGACTCGGAGCAGTCTTCAAGGACCAGGTACAATCTAAGCTAGATCCTGAAGGGCAGTCCTAAACAAAGCCAACATTTATGGAGCCCTCATTTCTAAAGGCTTTTCTTAAAGATTTCACATAATGCTCCCCAAAACTCTATGAAGTAACTATCATTCTCATCCCCATTTTACCAGTCAGGTTAATTTTCCAAAGATCCCACAGGCAACCTGAGTGTAGGGCACTTCCTTGCCACCACTCCCCTTAGGACTCAAAAGATGGAAATGAGAGAAAAAGAAGCAGCAGGATAAATGAGTCAGAAAATATTCCAGTATTCACAAACTGGAAGACTCAATATTATTAAGATACTGATTCTCCCCAAATTGATCTATAGATTCAACATAATCCCAAGATTAATTCCACCAGACTTCTTGTGGGAAATGATAAGCCAATTCTAAAATTTATAGGAAACATAAGAATCTAGAATAGCCAAAATAATCTTTAAAAAGAAGAGCAGGGGCTTCCCTGGTGGCGCAGTGGTTGAGAATCTGCCTGCCAATGCAGGGGACACGGGTTCGTGCCCCGGTCTGGGAAGATCCCACATGCCACGGAGCAACTGGGCCCGTGAGCCACAGTTACTGAGCCTGCGCGTCTGGAGCCTGTGCTCCGCAACAAGAGAGGCCGCGACAGTGAGAGGCCCGCGCACCGCGATGAAGAGTGGTCCCCACTCGCCGCAACTGGAGAAAGCCCTCGCACAGAAACGAAGACTCAACACAGTCATAAATAAATAAATAAAAGAACGTGAATTTCTAAAAAAAAAAAAAAAAAAAAGAAGAGCAAAGTCAGAGGACTGACACCACTTGACTTCAAAACTTATAATAAAGCTATAATCATCAAGACAGAGTGTTGCTGGCATTAGGACAGACAAGTAGATCAATGGAGCAGAACAGAAAGTCTGGAAACAGAACTTCAGTTTTACAATCATTTGATTTTTGACAAAGGAGTCAGTGCAATCCAATGGGGAAAGGCAAGTCTCTTCAACAAATGGTACTGGAACATCCATACAGAGAAAAAAAAAACTAGACCCCTACTTCACACCATACACAAAAAATTCATGATAGGTCATAGACCTGTAGATAAATGCTAAAACTATAACGTTTCTAGAAGAAAATAACAAAATACTCTAGTGACTTTGGAATAGGTAAATTTCTTAGACCGTATACTGAAAACAATAGCAATAAAAGAAAAAAAATAAGTTAAACTTCTTTAAAATTAAAAACTCTGCTCATGGGGCTTCCCTGGTGGTGCAGTGGTTGAGAATCTGCCTGCTCATGCAGGGGACACGGGTTCGGGCCCTGGTCTGGGAAGATCCCACATGCCGCAGAGCAGCTAGGCCCATGAGCCACAAGTACTGAGCCTGCGCGTCTGGAGCCTGTGCTCCGCAACAAGAGAGGCCGCGATAGTGAGAGGCCCACGCACTGCGATGAAGAGTGGCCCCCGCTTGCCACAACTAGAGAAAGCCCTCGCACAGAAACGAAGACCCAACACAGCCATAAATAAAATATATAAATAAATTAAAAAAAAAAAAACTCTGCTCAGTAAAGAACATCATTAGGAAAATGAATCAATAAGATATTTTGGGGAGAAAATATTCACAAAATCTATATCTAACAAAGGCCTGGTATCCAGAATATGTAAAGAACTCCTTCAACTCACTAATAGACAAACAACCCAATATTTAAATGGGGAAAATATCTGAACAGGTACTTCACAAAGGAAGATACACAAGCAACCAATAAGCACATAAAAAAGTGTCCAACATCATTCGTCATAAAGAAAATGCAAATTAAAACCACAATAATATATCACTATACATTCAACAGGATGGCTAAACTTAAACAGACTCACAACACCAAATGTTGGTGAAGATAAATAGCAGCTAAAACTCTCACTCATTGCTAGGGTTGAAGTAAAATTGAACTACTTTGGGAATAGGTCTAGCAATTTCTTATAAAACTAAAAATACACCTACACCATGATCCTAAAATTCTGCTCCTAAGTATTCACTCTAGAGAAATGAAAACAAATTCCTCAAAAACAACTTGTATGTAAATCTTCTACATAACAGTTAGAAATAGCCCAGATGTCCAACACAGAAGAATGGATAAACAACCCTAAGTACAATATATTCATCAAACAGAACACTACTCAACAATATAAAGGAACAGAAACAGTAACAATACACAACATGAATGAATGTCATTAATATTATGCTGAGTGGAAGAGGCATTACATAAAAGTACATACTGTGTGGTTTCACTAATATGAAATTCTAGAACAGGCAAAGTAATCTACGGTAAAAAAAAAAGAAAAAAGGCAATACTCCCCAAACTGATATACAGATTCAACAAATCTTATCAAAATTCCAGATTTCTTTGCAGAAATTGGCAAGCTGATCCTAAAATTCATATGAAATCATAAGGGATCTTGAATAGACAAAATAATCTTGAAAAAGAAGGACAAAGTTGGAAGACTCATATTTCCCAACTTCAAAACTTACTACAAAGCTACAGTAATCAAGAAAGTGTGGTATGGTTATAAAGTTTAGGCACATAGGTCAATGGAATAGAATTGAGAGTCCATAAAACGAACCCTTACATTTATGATCAACTGAAGTTTAACAAGACAATTCAATGGGGGAAAAATAATCTTTTCAACTAATAGTGCTTGAACAACTAGATATCTACATGCAAATAATTAAATTGGAACCTTATCTCATACCATATACAAAAATCAACTCAAAACAGATCAAAGAGGTAAAACTATAAAACTCTTAAAAGGAAACACAGGCATAAATCTTTGTGACTTTGGATTAGGCAATAGTTTCTTAAATATGACATCAAAAGCACAAGCAACAAAAAAAAAAAACACAGATAAACAGATAATCTTCAAAATTAAAAGCTTTTGTGCCACAAAGGGCACCATCAAGGAAATGAAAAAACCCACAGAATTAAAGAAAGTAATTACAAATCATGTATCTGATAAGACACTTGTACCTAGACTATATAAAGAAGTATTACAACTGAAAAATAAAAAGACAACCCAACTAAAAAATGGGCAAACAATCTGAATAGACATTTCTCCACAGAAGATACATAAATGGCCAATAAGCACATGGAAAGATGCTCAACATCATTAGGCACCAGGGAGATGTAAATCAAAACCACAGTGAGATACCATTTCACACCACTAGGATGGCTATAAGCAAAAAGATAATAACTGTTGGCAAAGATCTGGGGAACCTGGAACACTGCTGGTGGGAATGTAAAATGGTGTAGCCATTTTGGAACACAGTCTGGCAGGTCCTCAGATGGTTAAATAGAGAGTTTACCATGTGATGTGGCCATCCCACTCCCAGGTATTTAACCCCCCAAAAGGAATACATACATCCACACAAAAACTGGCACACGAATGTTCACAGCAGCATTATTCATGATAGCCAAAAAAGTGGAAACAAACCAAATGGTCATCAACTGGTAAACATTTAAATAAAATGTGGTATATCCATATAATGGGATATTATTCAGCAATACAAAGAAATGAGGTACTAATACATGCTACAATAAGGATGAATCTTGAAAACAGTATGCTAAGTGAAATAAGCCAGTCATAAGGGACCACATATTACATGATTTCATTTATATGAAATGTCCAGGATAGGCAACTCTAGAGACAGAAAATAAATAGTTGCCTAGGGCTACAGGGAAAGAGGGGATGAGGGTAATGACAGCTAAGGGGTGCAGGGCTTTTTTCGGGATAATGAAAACATTCTAAAATCGATTGTCTGATGGATGCACAACTCTGCAAATTCACTAAAAACCACTGAACTGTACACTTTAAGTGACTGAATTGTATGGTATGTGAATTATATCTCAATAAAGCTGTTTTTTGGGGGGGGAAAAAAAAGAGTCCTGGGTTGTTGACTACATTTCTTAATGACTGGCAACATCAACCTCCGCTTCTCTGGGCCACAGTGGGGCAAGCCAATCTTGTAACTGCATCCAGCTCTTCATCCTATGACCACATCTAAAGAACCATGCTCGGGTACTGGGTACCACGCTGGGCACGGAGAAAGCTGCGCACAGATGAAAGACAGCATCCCCTCTTCTCAAGGTATCACCACCTGGTGCTTCAGTCTACACCTAGCCATGCGTGGCTACTGAGCACTTAAACGTGGTGAGTCTGAATGAAAAGCGTAAAAGGGACACTGAATTTCAAGAACCTGGTCAGTGAAAAAAGTAAAACAGCTCAATAATTGTTTACATTGAATCACACGCTGAAATGGTATTTTGGATAAACTGGGTGACGGTAAATGTTAAAATGAATTTCACCTGTGCTTTTTTATTTTTGGAATGTGGTACTAGGAAATTTTAGATTACTTCTGTAGCTCACATTCTATTTCTCTTGGGTAATGCCAGTTTAGGTTTTTAAATATAAATAAATCACTGAAACTTTCCTGACCCCCAGTGTTTTGGAAGATTATCTTATGCAGACTTCTAAACGGTAATGAACTTTGAAGTCCACTCAGCAGTTACAAAATGCCCACTGCTCTACAATTACGGAGGCACAAAAGGTTTCTTGTTTGCTGCCCTCTGCCAATTGGTCCCTTGATCTAGAGACGAAGATGCTCGGCTTGGCCTTTTAATATTGGCGTGCCTGAGTCTTTACAAAGCACAAATGTTCCCCAAAAAAAGGCAGGCCCAGAAAACTTCATCTGAACTCTTTAAGACTCATGATCAAAAGAGTTGCCTTTTGAAAATGATTAAAGATCAGACTGAGATAACAGACCCCCTATTCACAGAAAGAAAACTTCTTCTGAAAGGAGTTTCATCTGAAAGGGGCTTTGCATGTCATCTGTGAGGGTTTCCCCCTTCAGCCCTCACTTGTGAACCCTGAATTGTTTAGAGGGATTTTTGCTCCTCCTTCTTCGAATTCCTCTTTGATCCACAGGTCCAGGGTAATAAGAACTGGGCCTGTGGGGCAGAGGCAAGCTCTAAACTTCTGGCTCTGCTGAAACATTTACAAGAAATCCAGAGGTATGTCTGTGCCCCGAGAGAGGACACAGAAATGGACCTCAGATGTGGGAGGCTCTGGAGAGAAAGTGTTATCACAAGAGGAGCAGAGACCCTACCAATGCGTCTCGTTGCTCCTTCTTTACTCAGCCAATGCCCAAAGAACTGTGCCAAATGACCCTTTCACTTCCTGGCTCTCTAGAGTTAAAAGAGCAGGTCTGGAGGTGAAGTAAGGTGTCCAGAGTTGCAGTCCTGGTGAGTGGCACAGCCGTGATTCCAAGTTGCGACTGCCTAACTCCAAAGCTAATACCCTTCTTAAGCACTGAACGATACTGTTACCCTTTCATTCCACAAACACTACTCCCTGCTGCGTGCTGTGGGATTAGAAGGTTAGGGTGACTCTTTTGAAAAGACATATGCACTAGAATCCTGCCTCCTCCAATGAGATGCTCTTAAATTCCTACACCTACTTTTGTTCAGAATCTCTAGTACACTGAAATGGAAGACAGTTTCATTGGCTTAATGGCCTCCATTCTGTGCATATTGGAAGCAGAGACAAAATATCTCAGGGTCCTTAATCTCCTCCGGGCGTGCGGTGGGTAGAAGTGGGGAACGCAGTGCTTCATTCCACGTCCTGTCACATTAGACCTGTTTCTTCCACACGCTCCCAAATGGAGAGCACACTGTACCATGCTTGTTCTAGCACCCAGGGCTGACCATGCACCGTGTGCGGCACTGGGCGTATACAAAGATGAACACAACGCGCTCTCTGCCCTCTAGGATGTTCCTCAGTTTAAGTGCCTATCAAGTTACTTTAAAGGGTCTGTGTTTGGGGCAAAATGTGCCATCAAGAACAAAGCTCATTTCTGGAGCCGGTTTGTGGCTTGAGATGTCTCAAATTACAGCAGTTGTTACAAAATGTACCTGACTTCGAGTTTCAAAAGAACTGGCTGTAACATGGCTATTTCTCGATGGCCTGTTTCAGGGCCTGGGTAATCAAAGCCCTCATTAACCACTCTCCTCCCACCACTCCCATTATCTCCCAGGCCTGGTAGTAAGTAAGCAATTGGCTGCCTTAGAAAACCCTGGGTGGTGTGATTTGGAAAGTTAAGTGAATTATGATGGAAATGTCACTGCAGGCCACCATAAGTCTGGAGTCCTCTATTTAAAGGTGCCTCAATCATCTCCAGCTGGTGACTCCTAGGAGGCCAGATGGCTCCAAAGGATGGCCAGGGCCAACACCCCCTTCTTTATCTCTGGGTACACTGGGCAGAATAATGCCCCTGCAAAGATGTCCATGTTCTAATCCCTGGAACCTGTGCTATCTCCCCTTATATGGCAAAGGGGACTTTGCAGATGTGATTAAACTAAGGGTCTTGCGATGCGAAGATTATCTTGGATTATCTGGTGGGCCCAATATAATCGCATGAATCCCTGAAAGTAGAGAGCCTTTCCTTAGAGAGATGTTCAGACAGAAAAAGGATCAGAGAGATGCTATGAGGCTGATTTTGAAGATGGAGGAAGGTAGCCACGAGCCAAGGAATGCAGGTGGCCTCTAGAAGTTGGAAAAGGCAAGGAAAGGTATTCTCCCTTAGAGGCTCCAGAAAGAACACAGCCCTGTTAACACCTTGACTTCGTTCCAGTAAGACCCATACTAGACTTCTGATCTACAGAGCTATAAGATGACAACTTTGTGTTGGTTAAGCCACTGAGTTTGGGGTAATTTTCAGAACAGCAACAGAAAACTAACTAACTCACTGGTTATACCCAACCAAACAATGGGATAGTCAGGCGATGAGGACAAGTGACTGGGACAGTGACCGCACAGTCAAAACAATCAGCTTAACCAACTCCTCAATTCTGTCCAAAAGAAAGCTCAAGCATTTTTACGGAATGACCCAGTACAACTCACGTCAAAGATGAAACAGAAAGTACAAATTGAATCAGAGCACTGGACCACAGAGAAGGAGCCAACACCTCGGGTTGCTTCTGTACGCTCCTGTTGGTCCCACAGAACCCTCAATCCTTATTCGTCTGGAACCTGCTCACACCAACAACAGCATCACACAGACCTCTTCTCACGTGGAAGGAGATTAGGGAACACAAGGGTAGTATTCTCAGAGTCTTGCTCCTAAGACTTTGATCCTCCCCGACCCTCCTTAAGTACTGCGTGACGTGTTCAATGCAGGATAGATACCTGGAGTGACTAATGAAGATGAGGAGGTTGCTCCTCTCCTGGCCTAAACCATAGACCTATAAGGCTCCTATACGGACAATCAGCTGTAGGAGTGCCTTTCCCCCCAGTACATACATGTTTCAAGGAAATATGTTAGTTCCTGGACACTGTTGGGGCTTACTTCGTGATGGAGGGCTATGAGGTCAGAGGGGCTGGTGGGCACCCTTCTCCCTCTTCCTTTTTTCCTTAAGGAAGAGATGATAGTTTATCTTAAGCAGTTCTCACTGATAGAAATATCTGTGTTGGAGCTTCTTTGAGCTGTTTTGTACTTTACCAAATCATCCATCCAAGGAAGTAGTCATCACCTATTTGACAACATTCTGGAGGCCTCAGTGTTTAATCTCATCAACCCAAAGAGCATCACTGAAGAGCAAAGAGGGTAACTGAGAACGTACAGACTTGTCTAAAGTACAGTTCCTAACCAAAGGGATTCCTGATCCATCGTGATGATTCTTACCACCATTTCCTGAGTGCCTACTCTATTCCAAGCACTACATATGTATTTTCTGATTTAATCCCAATAGCATCCCCGAAAGATGAGTTTATTATCCCATTTTAGAGATGAGGAAACTGAGACTGATAACGTGTTCAAGGTCACACTGATATTAAATGAAGGAGCTGAATTCAAAATCAATTTCTCTCATGCCAACATCCAAGTTCTTCTCACTATGTTGTGCAGCCTTCCAAGATGGAAACTATTTGTTCCCCAGAAATTTCTTTAAAAGTGCTACAATGAATATACATATAGAAAGGCCGATTCTCAGTTGAAATCTAGCTTCTCTAGCTAGTTCAGGGAAGGGTTCTTGGTGACATAAACAAGACTGTTTTCAACCCTAGAAATATTTATTGAGCAACTACTAGACAGAGGCCATGCATATAAACAGGCCAGAGCCCCTACTTTCTACTAAAGAAATCAGGCCTGCATACACATGTGCACACATACACACAATTATAAGACAGAAAACAAGAACTTTATCAAAGCTGTCAGCTAGAAAGGTGTTAGAGAAATACGTAGCAGCCACAGAAATTAATTCAGTAAGCATCAGAGAGAAGGTACGCTCCAAGCAGAAGCAGAAGGAAAACAAGGGGATGTGGAAATACAGAGCATCTCTGGATGAATGGAGCATCTTAGTGTTCCTAGGGGAGAAGAGAACGGAGAGGAAGCTGGAGAGGTAGGACAAGGCTAGATTCCAGCTTGGGAAAGAAAGACTTTGAATATGGTGTTAAGGAAAATTTGGATTTTATTTTCTATCATTAAAATATTGTTTTATATATATATATTTTAAATTCATTCCATGGGGAGCCATGAAGACTTCTGAGCAAGGAAATGAACTGTTTACAGCTGTGCTTTAAGGGAATTCCTGAAAGAGGTATGGGGATTAGCAATGGCAGATGGGTCCCTGTACAGTCTTCAGGACTCCTCCAAGAGTCTGTGAGGTCTGAGAACATAGATTTCCAGTCCCAGCTTGTTCACTAGCTGACTCTGCGCATGAGTCAAGTTATCAAAACTTCCTGAGACTCAGTCCTCTCATACCTAAAATGAGGAGGTTGAACTAAGTAACTGCTAAAACTACATCTACCTCTAAAATGTTATGATTCAAAGTTATAAATTTGTACACACCACAGCAAATGTGCCTTTGCATCATAAAAAGCATGAAGATAACTAGTCCTAAGATCACTTGGATCTCATTGTGGCGTAAAAAGACATAATTTATATAAAGTATTTTTTTTCAATGTATATATGTTAAGTAAATCCAGGTGAAACCTTCTTATTCTGAATGTTACCTTGCTTAAATAATGTTTTCCTTTCCCAGACTTAAAAAGTAGTATTACCCTTTTCCCTTTCCAAACCTAGACCTTTGTCTTAACTAAAAACAGCTGCCAACTGTTTCTCAACTCACCTGCTTAGTGAAGAAAAATAATCTTTTGGAATATACCCATAAATTTAAATTCTAACTACAATATAAAAGCTAATGCTCTGTGGCAGGCATTACTGCACATTTCCACAACACCCTAAATCAAGACCTGGGCACACAAGCTTATTTAAAACGAATTCAACCTAGTTATGAATCAACTGCACTTCCTTCTGCAAAAAAGACCATTTCAGAGGGATTTTCTTAAAATGTGGCTGTTTCTACACTGGATGAGTAGATGTTATTACTGGGATCAAATCGGGACCCCAGCATGAAGAGGACGAGGGTGGCCAAGGAGAAGAGAGAGAACGCAAACCTCTCTCCTGTTCGATGGCTCACGTTCTCTTCTTGCCAACAAATATCTGACGATTCAAACTGGCGGGAGTTTCAGTAACAGGGCTGCCCCTTTATGTCAAACTATCAAAATCTGCTATTGGACTCTGTAAACTGTTAAAGGAGACAGGTTAAAAATTAAACATATTCCATACTATTCAGAAATACCGTGAGCAAAAACACCAGCGATTTCACCCTCCCGGGGAATATACGTTACAGAGTGTAATTTGGCCACCCTCCAGGATCTTGTCTTAAATAGCTGTTGGGTGATTTAAAGAGATGAGTATTTTAGTGCCTTGACTTCTCTTGAAATATACACCATTTGAATGAATCCATTTATTGTAAATATCAAGACATTGTGCTTAAAATTTCATATCAAGAAAAGTTCTCTGCGATTTTTCTTCAAACATTTTAAGATAGTTAAATGAGTCCTAATTAAAAAAAAAAAACAAAAAAAACAAAACAGGGCTTCCCTGGTGGCGCAGTGGTTGAGAATCTGCCTGCCAATGCAGGGGACACGGGTTCGAGCCCTGGTCTGGGAAGATCCCACATGCCGCGGAGCAACTAGGCCCGTGAGTCACAACTACTGAGCCTGCGCGTCTGGAGCCTGTGCTCCGCAACAAGAAAAAGGCCGCGATAGTGAGAGGCCCGTGCACCGCGATGAAGAGTGGCCCCCACTTGCCGCAACTAGAGAAGGCCCTCGCACAGAAACAAAGACCCAACACAGCCAAAAATAAATAAATAAATAAATTAAAAAAAAAAAAAAAAGAATCGGAGTTGGGGGAAGAAGATGAGTTTGGTTTAAAAAAAAAAAAACGAATCCTGGTGTTTAATGATGATAAAGGACTTGTCTATTTTTGTAACAAATCACCAGAACAAAAAGCTATTATGGAGTAATTAAACACCACATTCAGCATAGATATGGAGAAAGGAAGAATTGCAAATACATTTTACAGCTTGTTCTGAAGTTGTCGGAAGTGAAACACATTTTAATCATTAAACTCCTCAAAGGTGTTGAAAAAAAAGTTATCCGGAGGGTTATGGGACCACCTCCAATTCTGGGGTGCCAAAGGCTCAGATGTTCCCAGGACCTCCACCTAAGGGTTGTCACTAGTGTGAAGCCCCATCTTGATCTTGATAAGCCAGTTCAGAGGGAGCTGCTGGAAAGCCCACTTCTCACGTGTTTTGCTGCTTAGGGAGACCTCTGACCTTTCATTAAATACAGTTTGGTTGTTCAGGTCAAAGGACAAGTTACTTTAAGTTCAGGCCTAAACCAGAATTCTAAGAAGTCCTCTTCAGTTCTTTCTTGTGGTTATTTAAAAGGTGTACTTATTTTGAATTGAGCTAGTCAGATTTCTGAGTGTGTGAGCAGTGTGTGAGCATATTAAATTATAAGGATCCCCTGCCTTAGGGAGTTCCCAGGATTAATCCCCAGCGTCTCAGAGCAATCCAGATTTCCCCGCACAGACACCTTGGGCAGATACTACTGCAACCTGGCCTGGCCCAGCCTCGATGCTGAGTCCCCCTTGGTTTAAGGACCCAGGGCTCATTCTCCTCTCCGGTGGCTCTCCTCTCTCTCCCTGCTCAGCCCTGTTAGACCAGGAGCTCCATGGACGCACTGCCTGCCTACTCCCCTTGCTCACGCGGCCCCTCTCACCATCTCACCCAGGGCCATGACCCATCAGATGCTCCCAATCTACTAGCATCTGCCTCCTTCAAGGGCATCTGTCTGGCCCAACTGGCTTCCTCTTTGAAAACTGAACGATCTAAATACTTTGCCTGGTTTCTTTTAACAAAACACACTTGATTTTTCATTTTCCCCCCGACACAAATTATGTATAAAAGCCCATCTTACATAAAAAGGGGAAAAACAGAATTATCTTCCTTAGACCTCACTGAACATGGCTTTGGGGAACAGTCTGTTATGTACTATAATCGATGCCTGGAATGGGCAGCTGCAGATCGATTCATTTTTGGATATGGTTCCTTTTGTCTCGTTCCTCAGCCCCTGGGTTAAATAAGCATTTTAAATCTCCTTACTCTTTGGGAGAAGGTAGAAGTGTACTTGTATTTACAACCCTGATAGATGCAGACTTTTTGTGCTAATCCAGAACAGAGCTCTGATTACCCCCACTGTCACTGATTTTGGTTACCTTTCGAGAAAAATGCCCACATTGGGTTACCTTGTTCCCTGTCCAGTGAAACTTTTAAAGTGCTGGGAAGAACTTCCAGCTACGGGAACCCATTTAGTTCTCATTTGGCTAGGGTCAAACTACCTACTTTTAACTGGAGAGCATCTAGGGATCTAGTGAAATGAAGGGACAAACACAAAGAAGAAACCAGCTCCAACTGGTGTGGGGAAATAGAGTCTAGAATCCTAAAATTTAGCCAGCCTTTTTCACCTGGGATGGGTATTTCTGAATCCTCAGAGTATAGCTTAAACTTAGGATACACAGCAAAAGAGACTTCACTCAAGGGAGGTCCATTCATTTGGGTCCAGTTTAGCTAACTTTTCATAGACATGGGCCTGTAAACCTAGTCATGCCCTCCATTAGATTATGCATTTAATCTCTTAATGTCCCTCTTACATATACAAATATTCTGTAATGTAAATTACACTACAGACATACAAAAACTGTATTAAAAACTGTATTAATCAGGCTCCTGCATGGAGCCCCGAGGTTATGCAAGGACCTATACCACTAACCCAGAGTAGCACTAGGAAAATCACAACCTTCAAGCTCCAGACCCACTGAGTCAGGGTCATCTGTACTCCTCTCAGAGAGCAGACAACAAAACCACACCAAACCCTTGGAGCTGGTTTGCCAAGGCCAGTCAAAGGAAAGAGGCATGTAACTGAAATGGCCACTGTAGCTTGTCTGAAAGCTTATTGTATCCAGAGTAGCCCCAGGCTGTCAATTAAAGTTTCATTTTCTGATCTACAAGTTTCTTTGCATAAGAAATGAGTCTCCAAGTGCATATACTCTCCCTAACAATGAGTAAAATGGTGCTGACAACATCTGATTGGAGATCCAAACATTTTGCTGAAGTCCTTCGGTCACTGCACCTCTGAGCACCGAGGAACTCATGACCCACCTCCAGCACCGGGAACCCCAATCCAAACCAAGGAAACTGATCCAGCCAGTGGCTGCACGACACTGAGTGAGGGGGGGGGGGGGGGGGGAGTCCACCAGAATCAGCTCCAACGACTTTCCCTCCCCAAAGCTGACAGAGGTCCATCTGTCACAGACTGAATGTTTATGATCCCCCCCCAAAATTCATCATGTTGATACCCCACCTCCCAAGGTGACGATATTGGGAGATGGGGCCTTTGGGAGGCAGTTAGGTAGAGGTGAGGTCCCTCATGCTGGGATTAGAGCTCTTAGAAGAAGCGACACCAGAGAGCTCTCTCCCAACCCTCCCTACCAGCATACACAAAGAGGTCATGTGAGCACACAGAGAGAAGGCAGACACCTACAAGCCAGGAGAAAAGGACTCAGAGTGAAACCTACACCTTGTTGGCCCCCTGATCTCAGACTTCCCAGCCTCCAGAAGAGAAACACATTTCTGTTGGTTAAGGCACCCAGTTTTTGTTATGGCAGCCCAAGCTAAGACACCACCTCTCTGAACTTTGTCACTGCCCCTCAGAACAGTGACAGAAGAGGAGTCCACTGAAGGGAGCGATGAGGGTCACCTCTGTTCTGACCAGACTCTATCTACGTTTGCTTTGACATTTGTTACAAGCAAATAACCAGCAGGCCATGAACATGGGTGCCCCCTAGTGTCTGCTGAGGATACCCACCCCCGCCCAATGTCCCCAGTGGGAAGGGGCACCATAAGAATGGGGCTGCCACTCCCTTGCCTGCTTCACCCAAATAACTCCCTCAGGACCCTGAAGGCAACGCCTTTGCCAGGAACCACAGAACTGGGAACAACGACACCCTTTAGCACAGAAAGGGGCCCCGGGGTGGAAAATTTTCCCTCCGTTCCCAAAAAGAAGGTTGCCAGGACCTTCTCAGATACAAAAGGAGAAAAGTACATATTGTTTCATATTTACAAAAAATTACCAAGTAAGAACAAATCACTATGAAGAAAACAAGCAAAATTCATATGGTTCCTGCCTTCCAAGAGGCAGGTGATCTGAGGAAAAACAGACCCAGAGGTGGAAAAAAAAAAAAAGATTAAAAGCAGGCAACTAATAAAAACTACTGAATAAATCCCTAATATATATACAAATTAAACATCCACTATGGGTATCCCATGTGAGGGAAGGACCAGCTGTTAGAATTAAATGCCACACTTATTTAATCAAGAAAGGAGTTGAAGGTATAGTCTTGTCACCACCTCTGGGAGGCTCCCTGTCTTTCCCTAAAAAAACTGAGGCATAAGCTCATCTGTGCTTCCAGAACGTTTTTTTTACCTTCCCCCAGGCACCACGATGGTAATATCCTGTGATTATCTGTCTTCCCCACCACATAGGAAAGGTTTACTTCTTGTATGTAACTTTGTTTCAACACTAGGAGCACAACAATGTTAGTAAAAATGTAACTTAAGTGCTTATTTTGAGCCAGACTTTGGGATAAGAACTTTACGTGCATTATTTCATTTAATCCTCACAACTAACTTACAAGGTTGTGCTATTATTATTTTATGAGGCAATATATTTATATGGTCTAAAAATATAAAAACACCAAAAAAGGTATACAGTGCAGTCTCCCTCCCACTTCAGTCTCCCATATGCCAAGTTCGCACACCCCCTTCACATATAACTTATTATTATTCGTGTCTTATGTATCCATCAGAGTTTATATATAAGCCTCATGTTTTAAATAAAGGTAGCACGTTATACAAGTTGCTCTGCACTTTTAAATTTTTACATATCTTCGAGATCTTTATGTAGAAAACTATCTCATACTTTTCTTAACAGCTGTATGTTATTCCACTCTGGTTGAACCAGAAAATATTCAACCACACTTCTATTGATAGACACATGGATGCTTCTATTATTATATTCTACAGATGAGCAAACTGAGGCTCAGAGAGGTTAAGCGACTTGTCCAAAGTCACACAGCTCCTATGTGGCAGAGGAAGGACTCAAGCTGGTTAGATTCAAGCCTGAACTCTTAAGCAATTTGCTGTATTTTTTGCCTGGCACAACGCCTAGTATGTAGCAGATATTCAGTAAATACTTAATGAGTAGATTAATGAACCAACAAACCAACAGAAAAAAAAAAGAAAGAAAAAGAAAAAAGAAAAAATAGCAAGAGGAGCAACTCTGCTCTCGCTTTCCTTCATCTTCACGGCTATCACTGTTCTTTTTCACTCTCTAGATATCTGCCTCCACTCCTGTATACAGCATCAGAGTAGTAGAACAAAGATTTTCAGCCATTCCTAGGTCCTGCAAAAACCTGGGTCCTGCCTGATCCCTGCACATTATTTATTCCTACTCAAGCTCTGGATGAAGGACATCCTAGAATGGATGCAACATCACCTCTGCTGGCCAAAAGCCCCAAAGGTGTGCTCAAGAAGGTCACAAGGAGGTGGGAAAAGAGAGTTCCTGGGGGCAAACAACACCTGTGCCTAGATTCCCAGGGGTCACACTGACACATCGGAGCGTCACTGCAGATTAGACGGTCAACTTCCAGACTTCACTCCTGGGCTTCGCAGCCGGTTTTCCTCTACAATGCAGACGTCCCGAAAACCTTCAACTCCTTCCAAATGTGCCAGAAAGCTGACACATGCAGCCTTGTTTTTACACTGCATTTTACATTTGGCTCAGCCATCCAATAAATTTAACACCGGAATTATATACAACATTAAGTGTGTTCAAACACAGCTGATTTCTTCACAGGCTCTTTTGTGAGCAGCTGCTGGGAAGGTGCAGCATCTGACAACAGGAAAGCTGTGTCTTTCAACGTTACAGACCCCAGGGAACGCTGGCCTGAAAGGTAACCTCCCTGTGACCTCACAAGGTATCAGAATGCTTTAATTTCTCTGACTTGTAAGTGTCAGGAGAACATTACAAACATCGCCATCTGCACTCAGCCTCCCAGCCCCTCAAAAGATACGGAATGCCTGCCTTCAGACGGGCCAGGCTTAAAATGACTCAGAATGTGACATATACCATTCCGTGTTCACATTCTCTGTATATATTCCATATACATATGAAATTTCTGGAAAGTGAGCAACGGCCTCGAGAAACACACACCCATCTTTCCTCTGATCCTTTGCTGTCGTGTTTGATAATAAGAGGTATTTATTCAACAAGGGCTCACAATTACAACTTAATTGGTTGTAATCTGCTCACTGAAGAAATAATGTCCTCTCCAATGATTCTAATCTAATCCATTTAATCTAAAATCTATGCGACATTACAGATTCTTCTGACACAATATTTCAATCTCTTCCTCCACATTTAATTTCAAACTATTGACATGCAATACAAATGGCCATTCCTTTTAAAGGCTGCAATACCAAAAAAAAAAAAAAATCTATCATTTTTGCCCATCTTGAAGGCTAGCTTGCTAGCTACAGGATTAGCATTTGCGAGTCCCCTGAAGTGAGAAACTTTTAAAGCTTATGTGTTAGCTTTTCATTGTCCTCAACTGCGCTCACCCTGAAACATGTAGAAGAGAAATCAAAGCAGGAATATCATGAGCCATGTCCAGCTATGTTAGAAACAAACAGAAAAACGCATTTCACTGAGATGTCCAGAGAGAAAGAGAGCAAGAGATATCAGCTAGCCAATCAATCAACAAACATGTTCATCTTCATTTGTGGATTTCCATTATAAATGTTTATATATATGGTTCTTCCTAACACATCATGTTAATAAATTTTGTTCAAACAAAGCCTGTGTCTAAACACTGGTATGCTTTGCATGCCTTGTATTTCTCAGGTTTCACATACAGTCAAAATGCAGATCACGACAGAACAATTTCTTGACATTTTTGTCTTATAATTATTATTATCACAGTGCAATTCTAGCGCGTCTTTGCCAGATATATATCAGCGGTGAAAATCTTTTTAAAGTAAATCCTTATAGAATCCCTTTCCTTTATACCATGCTGGAAGTGCAGTGTCTAAAGGTCTTTTGGGAAAATAAATAATGGAAATTTTGTTATTGATCTCATGCAGAGGCAGTGAATCTAATGAGTTATTGTTATTTTACCCACAGCAAATATTATGTGGTCCAAAATAGTAACATTCAATTAAAGAAAGAAGGCCAGATAGGCTGTAAGATAAAAACATAGCTTAACAATGAATTCCTTTTAGTACTTCCTAAATGCTAATTTAGTCTGTCATACATTTAGAATGACATTCTTTTAAAAAAGTAGTTTCTCATGCCACTGTAATAATTAAAATGATTATCTTGTACTAGACAAGTATCATGGTCAACAAAAGAAGGTTACTGGTCTTCATTAAAAGATAATTTATACTTGGGTTTTTGTGGGGTTTTTTTTAATCTAACAACAATAGCAAAACGTTAAGCCGATAGTCAAGTCTCCCAGGATTTATCAAAACTTTTGTAGAGTTAAATCTGGGCAAAACCATAAAAGCAATCTTGAAAATGTTGCACAATGGAGCCCCATTAGCATGGCTCCTCATTATATTAGTTGAGGGTCGTCAGACTAAAAGGTCACAATGTGTCCCTTAGAGCTTTGCTGGATCCAGGAAATCAGCGTACTTCATCGAGGGAAAAAGGGCATTTACAGCAGGTGTTTGTCTCATTTCTCTATGGTATATTATCAAAAATGGAAAGCCAATGCACTTTAAAATTCTGTATCTGGTTCATCAAGCCACCAAGAAAATCCAAGTGACTTGAGTTAGGAAGCAGCTGCCATAATCCTAAATCTTCAGGACAAAGCTCCTACTGTTTTGCCATGGGCTGACCTAACACACTTGCTTTTTACTCCCATCCTTGTGACCTAACTGCTCCACAGCTCTGTTCTTGCTGGATGGTGAGACCTCCCAACCCCAGGCTCACTTACTCCATTTCATCCTTCCATCACCCTTCCTGTGCTCAGACAATGCCCCTCCCATCTCCCCAGGCAGCGAAAATTAAGACTGAAATCTTAGCACCCATGACTATTTTCTTTCCCATAAACAGTAACAAAACCACATTTACAAAGAGGTGTTTTCTAGAGATGGATTTCTCTTCAAGGGGTTGAGTCCTACCACCTCTCAAAAATCAAAAGAATGCAAAGAGTGAATGACTCACTTTGAACATTTGCCCTTTATGAATACTTGGGTGGGGCAAAAAGAGGGTCCTCAAATAGGTAGGAAACAACTAGAAAGGGTTTGTCTGTCTACCCTCCACTCATCATAGAGTATCACAGGTAACTTTCACCTGCCTTTCAAATGCATTAGCCCTGAGCTGCTTGGCAAAGGAGAGAGACTAGATCTTATGCATCTCTGCACCCTGGCAGCCCACACGAATATGTGTAGACTGAAAGGAATAAATGAATGAAACCAGCTAACGGACAGAGTGCTAACTCTATGTCAGGGATGACACTAAGCTTTTAATCTTCAAGACAATCCCATAAAGTACCCACAGTTAAGATCATCCTATTTTGCAGATGATGAAACTGAGGCTTAGAAAGGTTAAGATTATCCAGCTAAGACTTAAGGAGTTGGGATCTAATACCAACCCATCTGCTCCAGACGTTATGCTCTCAAGCACTGTGCTAAAGTACTTAAGAGATTAATAAAATGGCTCTCAATCCTCAAAAACAAGTCCTTACTTAAGATGCACCTATTTACATATAATGGATAATTTATAATTTCATAATACACTGGATTTCCAAAACATGTGTGTTTTGGAAAAACAATACTCTCAGACATTGTAGTGACAGAGTGTCTTTTGCCAGGAGAACTTAAAGAACTTTTAAAATCAACAACAGTGGGATAAAACGAATTCATACATTTCCAAGAACCTGTCACCAAGAGGTTCACGGTCCCCACGCTTTGGTCCAACTCTCCTGTTGTGAGCATTTTAAATTGCCTGGAAGAGACTGAGAAAACAGAGACGCCTTGGAGAACCAAATCTGTCAAAACAAGTCTCAGCCACACAATTTCTCAGTTCTTATCCTGCTTTCATTCCGATGCAAAAATGCAGAGTCTCGGAAGGTCTCCGAAGCCTCCCAGCTGACAGTCTCAACATTGTCCCCCTTCACCGTGTTACCATCCTCAGCTGATCCAAGCAGCAGCTCAATGGGTATTAATCCGTATTGGCACACGATGCAGATGAGTTTGGGAATGGAATTAAAATGCATTGGTTAAGGTTCCACTTTGGCAGGAAACAGAGGCTCATCAGAAGTAGGTACCATCTGGAACTGATAGGATGGTCAGATTGGATATTTTTCTAAACATGGGAGTATTTGCCATGCTATTTGTGATTGTTAGATACAGGTGAAGACTGAAGCTTTTCTAATGTGCAGGATTTGATAGCACTGGCTAGACATCTATTTTCTCTAAAGATTAGCTAGAAATATCACTAGATTCAGATAGAAGTTTCTTCAGCGTTAGAATTTGGAAAATCAACTTGCTACCCAGCCATTTTCCCTGGAAGGCAGAGAGTACTGTGCAAGTATCTGAAAAGTAGGCTCAAGTACACAGTCCATAAGTAAGAGTTTTGATCTTGAAAAATGGTGCTTTCCAAAATGAAAATTGAAAAAAAAAAAAAAAAAGTCAATCATACAACAGCTGTGTTTACACATACAAAGTGAAGTAGAAAACTGAGGCAATTACCCAGATGATTTCAATCAAAACATCCTCTCAACTGAAATATCCAGAAAAGTGAAGATATAATATGAGGGATTCTTATTTTTTAGCTTGAATTATCCAGATAATTGCTTCATCTCTCCACTATTCTTATTTAGACATAGCCTAAAACCCATCTTGTGCATCGGCAATTGAAAATACAATTATTTGCAGATGTACATACTTAGGGCCACAAGTGTCTATGGTCACAAGTATGTGCAGATGTAACTCAACACAGACCAGACCAGTCAGGTCTGAAGTTTTGGAAACCTGTTTTGAAAATCTGACTAAAAACAGAGATCATTCCTTTTAAACTCCACCTCCTATAAAAAGTCACTGTAGCAGATAATGACAATTTATCCCCCCAAACTAATCCATATATAATAAAAACAAATCCTTAAAACTGTCCTACTTTGATTCTTTGATTATTTGAGGAAAGTATTCATGAAAACGAATGTTTTAGTAACAAAGAACCCCTTCAAAAACTGCCCCCTTTTCACTTCAGAAATATATTTCTTAAATCAACTAGAAAAATGACCTCCCTTCTAAATACCATTTCTTTTCACCTTGATTTTTGAACTATCTGCTTTCTCCCCCCTCAAATGTCCATAATTCCCATGTATACCCTTCCAAATCTAACTTATTTTGCAATATATCTCCAACTACAGAATATATTCAAATATTTGTATCACAAAGGAGAAGCAGAAAATGCCACTAACTCAAATGCAGCCCCAAACTATAAATTCATTTTAATTAAAGATATTTGATAAGCACACATGCTGAAAGAAATGAAGAGGAGAGGGTGCCAGAAAAAGACTTATCTTTTGCAGAGAAATTAAAAATCACAGGAAGAATTCAATAAGCCTGGGAGGCCTCTTGAAACCTGCTATTTAAGTCCTTTTATCTAAACACACTGGTGAAAATTTGGTGTTTCTCATTTCCGGTCAGTATGATAACCTGAACTAAGGCAGATATACAAACTCTGCCCAACTCCCCAAAAAAGATACCATACTAAATGTAATGTAACAACAACAAAGACCCATGAAAACTAGAAAAAAACTGGGGAACTGGGCACATGCTTATAAGGTAGTAATTTTCAACTTGAGCTGCACATAGAGGCTTTAAAAAAATTTCTGGGGGTGGGGTACAGGTTTTGGGATACTAGAGCTCCCAGGTGATTCCAATGTGCAACCCATCTTCAGAACAGTGTTACAGGGACCTGAGAGAGCAGCCACTGTGGTCACAGGCCTTAGACCAGGAAACTCTGAAAGACCTCCCTGCATGAAACCAGAGGCCTGGAAGATCCAGAACTTGAAAACAGGCCCAGAGTATCTCTGCTCACTGGCCTGGGGACAAGACACAGAAAGAAGCTTGAATCTTGTAAGAGTGTAGAGTCCCAAGGATACCCTTCACATGATGTGTGAGTTCCAAGCCAAGGAATTCACTTCAAGGGCCATAACCCATGAAACCCATAAGGCCCAGCCAAGCAATATTAGATTACTTGAGCACCCTATGGTCTTGAATTTTGTTTCTGAAGCAAGGAGGCGGCAATTTTTGAAGGGGTTCTTTGTTATTAAAAACTCTGTCTTGTAACACAACATTGTAAATCAGCTATACCTCCATTTAAAAAAAAAAGCAAACAAACTGTCTTCATGGATAACTTCACTTCTCAAATAATGAAAAGAAACAAAGAAGGGCAGTTAAGGACATGATTTATTTAATGTGGATTCATTTTGGGGGACAAATTGTCATTCTCTGCTTAAGTGACTTTTTAGAGATTGTGGAGTTTAAAAGAAATGATCTCTGTTTTTAGTCAAATTTTCAAAACAGGCTTCCAAAACTTCAGACTTGACTCTGTCTACATCAAGTTATACTGCCTTCAAGTCTTTCACAGGACTCCTAGGGAAAGCCATTGTCACTGCAGATAAACTTATAGTTGAAATATTAAAGCCTACACCAAAATAACAGGAAGAGGGAATGGTACATTTGTTAATAATAACATGTCAATAGTGGCTCATTAATTGTAACAAATGTGCCACATTAATGCAAGATGTTAATAATGGGAGAAACTGGAGGAGGAGGCTATATAGGAACTCTCTGTACTCTGCTCAATTTTTCTCTAGATCTAAAATTGTTCTAAAATACATTGTCTATGAATTTAAAAAAGAAAAAAAAAGGACAGTAATTACTATGCATAGACACTTGATGAAATAACTATTAAATGATATGCATCAGCAAAAAGAACACCCAAAAGGGTTAGCAAATAAATCAGCTTAATAAGTTAGTAAATTGAAAGATGTACCGACTACTTAAAAACAATGAAACTGGTTTTGGAGGATTTAAAAACAGGCAAAAATATACATGCTCTTGTATGGTATGGGAATTATGTCTCAATAAAACTGTTACCAGGGGCTTCCCTGGTGGCGCAGTGGTTGAGAATCTGCCTGCTAATGCAGGGGACACGGGTTCGAGCCCTGGTCTGGGAAGATCCCACGTGCCGCGGAGCGGCTGGGCCCGTGAGCCACAATTGCTGAGCCTGCGCGTCTGGAGCCTGTGCCCCGCGACGGGAGGGGCCGCGATAGAGAAAGGCCCGCGCACCGCGATGAAGAGCGGTCCCCGCACCGCGATGAAGAGTGGCCCCCGCTTGCCGCAACTGGAGAAAGCCCTCGCACGAACCGAAGACCCAACACAGCCAAAAATAAATAAATAAATAAATAAATAAATAAAATCAAGTAAAACTTAAAAAAAAAAAAAAACTGTTACCAAAAAAAAAAAAAATGTACATGGTTGATAGCCCAGTAGCTCTATTTCCAAGTATAAATTCCGCCATATATGCACAGAACGGCTAGAGTAAGAACATTACTGTGGCATTATCTGTAATCTCAAAAACAAAGCAATAACCTAAGTGCCCACCCAGAGTGGAATATTGTTCACGCAAATATATATGCAGTAAAGCATAAAACACGGACAAGATGAACAACAGCTCCGGAATTCCAGAGAGGAAGACATCTGCTCAGAAGACTAAAAGGCATTTCAAAGTTTAACATGTCCAAAATGGAACTCTAAATCCTCACCTCCCAAAGCAAAAATAGCACTCACTCCTGGTCTTCCCCATCTCAGAAAATGGTGCTGTCATTCACCTAGGTAAATGACAGCGCCCAAACTGCCTAGAAGTCATCCCTGCCTTCTCTCTATCTCTCATTCCTTCTACCCAATCCATCAGTAAGTCCAGTGCATCCCTTGAATCCAACTGCTTCCTATCACTAACCCAGTGTGAGCCCCCATAGGCTCTGGAGTTGACGCTACACAGCCTTCTACCCGGGTTTTCTAGACAAGATCTACAATCAAGAGAGATCTTTCTCAAACATAAATAAGACCATGACTTCATCCTGCCCCAAACCCTTTACAGTCCTTCCAAGAGCTTCTCATCACACTTGGAACAAACCCAGAGACCTTATCATAGCCCAGCGAGTCCTCTAACCATGTCACCGGCCCTTGCTGGCTCTCCTACCCTCTCTCGCTCCACTGCACTCCCACTTGTCACCGTGTTCCCAGGACCCACCGGTCCCCCCACCATTGGGCCTGGCCACTGGCTGGTTCCTCAACCTCAAAGACTCTACTGTGGCTGCAGGTCAAACGTCTCACCAGAGAAGGCTTCCTCTGTCTAAGAGAGTGCCCACCCTCCACCGTGCTCACCCCCCCACCCTCCACCGCGCTCACCCCCCACCCTCCACCGCGCTCACCCCCCCACCCTCCACCGCTCTCACCCCCCACCCTCCACCGCTCTCACCCCCCCAACCCTCCACCGCTCTCACCCCCCCACCCTCCACCGCTCTCACCCCCCAACCCTCCACCGCTCTCACCCCCCCACCCTCCACCGCTCTCATCCCCCCACCCTCCACCGCTCTCACCCCCCAACCCTCCTCTCTTTGTCTTCATCCTTTATCCCTTTATCGACTGTCTCTCCCTGGATGGAATGTGGGCTCCTTGAGGCAAGGCCCTTTCCTGGCTTGTTCCTCACTTTATCCTCAACATACAGAACAGCTCCTTGGCCTAGAGAAGGCACTCAGAAATTAACTTGTAAAATTAATCAATTATTCAGTGGTGTTTTTGTAGACTTCAGCTTTACCTCTAATAGTTCCTTTTTAAAAAGACAGGAGGCAAACTGAGGAGCCAATGTGTTCCATAGGCTGAATGAGACAGCTCTGTGGTCCTGCGCTCCTTCTAGAACGGGGTGGGCTGGGCGTCGAGGGGGCGGGGGAGAACCAGAGCAGCCCCCACAGAGCTGGAGAGCAGGAGGGCCGCTGGGCTTCCCGTTTCTCTCGCTGCGAGGCTGGGGGCGAGTCCCTTACCATCTCCAGACCTGAGCTCCACCTACAACATGTCGGGTTTGCTCCAGTCGGGTGGCAAAAGGAGCAGCTGCTCCCTGCCCAGAGCCTTGAAGGGCATGGAGGCCTGGGGTGCCCACAGGGGAGGGGAGGTGGCCGACCTTGAGATGACCTCAAATCCCCGACAGGCAGGCCGCCCCTCCAGTTCACATCTCACCTTCCACAGTTCAACCAAAGGCTCCCTCAGGCTCCTCCCGGTCCCAAAGTTCTAGAACTCATCATTTCAAACTGTCCTGAATCCATCTCTCTCCCCATAGCTGAAGGAAAATCAAAACACCCGAAAACAACTTGGTTTTGACCTGTGCAATTCACAAAGCATCATGCCACGGGTCATCTCATGCCAGCCGGCCAGTGAGTCTATAAAGTACCCAGGGGGTAGGAGTATGACCCCAGTTCACTGCTGAGGAGACTGAGCTTGGGGGGGTAGAGGGGCATCTGAGAGAAGCGGGGGGGGCGCTTTTCTCTTTGAAAAGCAAGTGAGTGAAATCCCTAGTAAGCCAGCACTTGTGCTCTGGGGCCTCTTTTTCCCAGATGGCTGTAGTTGGTCCTTCTCAAATGTGACAATGACGACAACGGGCTGAGAAAACCATGCAGGGCCCACAATTACTGCCACGGTGCATTCCGATGTTTAGGCGCACAGGCTGAGTGTCCAGGCCAGCTCCTCCCCCGCCCAGTCTAACCAGCCCAAGATGGCTTCTCCAGTCTCAGCTGGCACTGGCCTCCTTCACACCACACGGCCTCTCCCTTGCCCTGCCTGGAATGCTCTTCCCACCCAGACAAGTCTGACCCTCATTACAGGCTCTTGTAAAGCCCCACCTGCCTCTCCTTAAGAGCACTCTTTATACCTGGAGCTTTCTATGTACATGTTTATGTCTTTCTCCCCTGCTAGACTATAAACTCCACGAGGACAGGGCTAATCTGACTGTGTTCACCATTATACCACCACGTGCCCAGTCAGGGATGGCATGTGCGAGGCTGTGAGGTCTGGAAATGCTGAGGGCCTTCTGTGATCGTGAGGCAGGAGCACGGAGCTGCTGGAAGATGTCGCCCTGTGGTCCCTGGAGGGGCTCCCTCAATGCAAGGGGCAGATCCAAGAGCCAGAGGTCAAGAAGCCATGTCCTTGGTGACAGTGTTTGCCATAAACCTGCCCCACCTCTGGATATCTTACACATTCTCCGAGCTAACCATTTATCTTTATCATCCAAGCCTGTTAGAGGTGAGTTTTCCAACATTTATAAGAGAAAGAATCCCAACAGATGGACCTCTCTAACAGAACTGTAAGCTCCCAGCCCCATTCTGTACACTTCGTCCTGTTCCACCTAAGTGCTGGGCATCAAATAAGTACTTAATAATTTGTTTTCACCTACCTGGCTTAGGCTGGCTGCACATTCATTCACTCATTTATTCATTCAAGACATATTTGCTAAGTGCCTACTGTGTAGCTTCCTAGGACGGGGGAGAGAAGAGGACAAGCCAGATGGGGTCCCTTGCTTTTATGCAACTTAACATTCTAGTGAGAGAAGTGGACAAACAAGCAAGTCAACAACATAATTTTGGACAGTGGTAAGACCTACGCAGACAATGAAACAGGGAGATGAAATAAAGAAGGAGGGAGAAGGGAAAGATTTATCTAGGTGGTTATGGAAGACCTCCGCATTGAAAATGACAAGGAGTCAGCCAAGTGAAGATGACACAGAAGAATATTCCAGACAACAGGGGAAGCAAGAGCAAAGGCTCTGAGACAGAACAAACTTGATGTGTTTGAGGAGCAGAAAAAAGGCAGAGTGGCTTAAGAATCTATCAATCACCCTCCCTGGGGGGAAAACAGGACAAGATGAGGGACAAGATAAAGAGGACAGGGACCCGATTACTTAAGAATTCTTCTTCCAAGGATAGTCAGATGCCTGCAGGGACAGAGTCATCATGCCTTCAATCTCCCCATCCTTCAGGCCTGCCTTACTTGGACACACTGCATATGTCAGCCGAGAGAGGAAAGAGTGTGGGACTTGGCCCCAGGACCCGTTTGCCCCCCAGCAAGCCCCTCAACCATTCTAGTCTCCAGTTCCATCACCCATCCATCCATCCATCCATCCATCCCTCAGCCAAGGGCCTAGACTTGGGGATCAGAAAAGACTCTTTCAGCTCCAATGTTCTCTAATTATTTTTCTTTGCATTGTCTTTAAAGAAAGAAACCAATCAATAGAAAACACGAACCCATCCCCAAAAGAGAACTCTCATTGAAGAATTACATTTTCAAAGCATACATCAGAAGGGCAACAGGGCAAAGTCAGTAATGCTCAAACACAAAATCTCTGGGTCTGACCCCAACAGCTGCTTTGCTCACATCGCAGAATTCTAGAGTGGTAAAACGCAGCCACGGATGCTTCCTTGTGTAAGGTGCGTGGAGGCGCGCCCCTGCCCCCCACCAAGAGCAGGTACCATGGCCCCAAAGTCTCCTAGTGCCCCCACGAGGACCCCCCCCCCACCATCATAGTTCCCTCCTGACGCACAGGGGTGGCCTTGCCTCCATTGCCGGCCCCCTGCCCAGGGCAGCAGCAGTAGATCATCGCTGGCAAAAAAGTACAAGTCTCCCACCACAGTGGCCTCCCTGTTTGTGAAGAGGGCACCTGGGGGCCTCTGCACTCTGCTAACAACGCCCTTCAGCCAGTGCTGAGAATGGGCAGTTCTTTGCCATTTAGGGCAAAGTCACCACCTCCTCAGAGATGCCCTCCTGACGTCCCTGTGCAGTGGGTTTCCCTCTCCCCTCTATTTGCCGTCACATTGGTTTATCTTCTTCAGATTACTTACTGCCATCGAAACCACTTCCTTGTTTGCACTCATTATGTCTCCTCCACTAGACTGTCAGCTTCCTGAGTTCAGAGCCTCATCTGACTTACCCGTGCCGTGTCCTCAGGACCTCGGCTCAGTGTCCAGCCCACAAAAGGCTGACTTGGTAGAACTTTTTGTTGATAAACAGAAGGAAGAAGTCATCCTAAGAGCCTTGAAAAAGCATCAAAGACCACAAGGCAGGTCAGAACCGTAATAAAGCTCCCAAGGAAACCAGCTCGTTGTAGCCCAACAACTTTCACCCAAGACAGCACATCTGGGGTGGTTGTGAGGAGAGCCGTCAGGATATCATACACCTCCCCCACAGGACCGTGATGGCGCAAACTGCTTAATGATGCGAGGTTAGAACCACCGGCCTGGCCCCCACACTCTGCTTGCCGGAGAGGAACAGAAGGGTCTAGCAAAGGAAAGTAACTTTAATGGGACATTCAGAGACTCAAACTCAGGTGTCTGACATGGGCAAAGAATTTCTCAAGCCCCTAGTGCTGGTCCTCTAGGAGTCTGAACACCTCAGTCAATAGAAGCTGGAAGCTGGTAGGGAGGGAAGTCTGCTGAAGCCAGCATCCCGCACTTGGCACGTGGAGATTCATGAGGAGGGACATGTGGGATGGTGCCAGGTCCACATCAAGCAGAAAAGCAGAGTCACTGGGGCTGGGGGAGGGGTATGTGTATGAGAGGGGCACAGGGGTGAAGGTGGACTGAGAGAGGGAAGGTTCCAGAATGGGCAGGCCAGGGGAGCACTGCTCTGCTGTCATTCCCTGTTACAAAAGGCAGCTCAGAGGAAAGGAAAAACGACAGTAGGTCTTTTTTTTTACAATTACCAAATATAAAACCCCGAGTGTAAATTTTTCTATTTCAGGGTTTCTAAACAACATTTAACTTAGTGTTTTACATCTAGGGTAAATATTTGCCAGTCATTTCTGGCTCACGTCAGAGTGCTTATCTAAAAAGCTGTTTGGTTCTGCTCCTGATAGGAAAATTCTGCATTCAACCCAGCGTACCCACCCGGCATGTGACCCACAAGCACTCTCCTTCCCCCAGTCTCCAAGGTGCACCCAGGATGCCAGCAGCCGCTGGATCTACGTAAGAACACTTTCTGGAAGGTCTCTCTGTGTGTGCTGCCCTTTCTCTTAATTAAGGGCAAGGGCGTGGAGGAACAAGTCCAGGACTGACCCCACGCTTAGGGTGCTACTGCAGAGGCTCGGCCAGGCTGCGGCAGGTTTGGGGAAATCAAGGAGCTGTGAGGCAGGACCGCAGATGACAGCAAGAGAGGCGTGCGGCTCACACACACCACGTGGCGTGGCAGCTCGGTTTTACGGTCCGAACCAGGCATGTCAAGGTGGCAACTACAAATGCACTAAGAGGTCTGCAGAAAACAGCCACCAAGGCTGAGAGAAGTCTAGAAGAATGAGCACAGGGCCCGCCGAGCCCACCCTCGGTGCAGTGCAATGTCTTGAGGCTGATGAGTGAGTTCTTGTTTCTTTAGTAAGAACTTCCTTCACTTTTACTTAAACACAGTGTCTCATAACTCAGATCCAGTTCTCACAGTGACGCTGCAGATATCACCCATGCTGGACAAATCAAGAAACGGAGACTAAAAGCAGTTAAATAACTTGCCAAAGTCATGAACGATGAAGTCAGGATGCAAACCCAGGGCGGACTCCAAACACTTCAGCACGACTCCCCCCAGCCTATAAAAATACCTCCCTAAGGTTCTAAACAGGCCTCTTCCTGGTTCCCCAGGTTTAAGAGAGAAGGTGGGTTCAACATGAAGCATGTTTGAGTTACGGCCAGGATAACTCAAACACTTGGGGGCACTACCCAGCAGGCAGCTGGACGGACATATGCTCAAAGAGGGTTCCTCAAACTGAGAGTCCAGAAACTCCAAGGGAAATACTGGTCAGAGCAAGGGACTCGGCAGGAAACCCAGAGGAGCGGCATCGGCACGCAGGTGGAATCAGAGACCCTGTGAGCACCTGTGAACTAGGCACAGTCAGTCCAGCCCAGGCAGGTACTCAGCAAACTAAACCAGAGTCAAGGGCACGGAAGCGTCTGGGAAAATTTCTGGCCAAGTCCAGCGTATTCTTCCTAAGCCTCCCTAAAATTCGAAAGGTACCGTTGTTTCTATTCAAATACAAAACCGTGCTTAGATCAGAGGTACCTGAGAACCCATCTTGCATTTGCTCTTGACCTAGCAATCAAAAAGGCAACAAGCAGAAGAGCATGCAAGGACCTAGGCCTTAGGAGCTGGACAAACCTGGCTTGAACGTGACATCTTCCAAAAACTAGCTGTGTGGCCTTAGGCATGTCACTCAACTTCTCTGAGTTTGGGTTTCCTCTTATATAAGATGTAAATAATGCCCTAATGCCACTGTGGGCCAACACTCAGGATTAAATGAAATAATCTGTGAAGGCATCTGGTATCCTACTGCTGGGCAGCCAGCAGGCATTTCGCAAGTAATGTTTTTCCACAATTGCTCTCTGGCAGTCAAAGCCAGCTTTGACTCTGACCTCAAAGCTGGGAACTTGAGTTCCTAGGGACCATCACAGCTAAACCTTCAAGCCTGAAGAGGCTTTCCATGGACATCTCAATCCTTGCTGGCAATGCCTGTTTTCCTAAGGAGAAATCTTGTCACACAAATAAAAGGTATTTCGAAAAGCCGGATCCTCGGAAAAGATACACATGACCAACCAGCCAGCATTCAAGAAGCAGTTGCCACTAAATCCAAAAGGAAGTTATTTCCAGGCAATGCCCTTCTGAAAGAGGATTCTAGAGGGATCACAAACCCAGACAAAGGGGACTGAGATGAATGGGTAGTGCTCAAGAATTCTGACCCTCACCTGACCCCATGTACAATATAGCAGCAGTAAGTTCACTTTCTCTGCCCAGTGACATAGCCCCCAACAGCTGTGGAATGTCAAAAACAAGGCTGCTTGGGTCTAAAGTTACCCCTCCTCCACCGTGAGAGGAAAGGAAACACATTTCTGAGTCTCTCCTTCTTTATGTTTTGCTTATGAGGAACAAATGTTGACGAGATATAGGATACACTGCTCTGTTTGCCAACAAAATGCACAGAACATAATTTTATATGAAGCTATACCCGCTTAATTGTGATGCATTAAGTATTATGTTCATTGTTTCTGAAAGTGGGTAGAAATGAATAATTTATTTCAGACAAAGGAAACTCTTGAATATGAAATGCCTCATCTTTTAAAATTACAATTTGGAAGACAAGAATGAAAATATACCCATAGCCAGTGAACCTTATACTGCTAATAGAAAACAATGCTTCAACTGTTTCTACTTTGTTTGCAAACATTACGTTTTTTTAAACATTCTTGAGAATAATCAGGAAAAAGACACACTAGGTTTTCACCATGCTAGCAGCCGCTCAACACAGGGCTAGTGTATCTAATGTTAATTTTCTGTGCTGGGTTTCCTCTCCTTTCCTGCCGACCTGCCTTGGCTCACCTGGAGTCCACTCCCTGAAAGCCCTGCATCCCAGTCTAGGCCACCTCCTTCCAGAGCTTTCTTTTCTTTCCTGCATCCTAGTTCCCTTTGTTGCTCCTCTTCCCACTCCCTCCCTGGCACTCCCTGTGCTCTGCACCCTCTTTCTGGTTTCATCATCCCCCCAACAACTAGCACAGTGCCAGGCGCAGAGTAGGTTCTCAGAGAATGTGACTACTGTTATTTTTAGAGAAGATAATTGATGTTTTGGACTGAACTGAATTGGTGATCATCATTTCCGGTACGGCTATTGGTGTCTTTTTTTTCTTTCAGAGCAGAAAAAATCTACATCCACTCAATCTACTATTGCTGTTTCATGCTAATTAATTGGGAGAGGAGGGAGAAGGGAGTTAAGGTGCATATGAAAGGAAGCGACTGGCAGTCATTCTCCTACCATTTCCCAAGCACTTTCCAGTGCTCTTCCTAAGTGTTACCACCAATAACCTTATGAATTGGATACTATTATTATCCCCATTTACAGGCAGAGTCTCTATTAACCCAGGGTCCCACAGCTAGTAAGTGCTAGAATGTGGAACTCAAATCTGGGTGTGTTTAACCCCAAAACTCTGCTCTTTACCACTGCTATTCTGCATTTCATAATTTCCTAGGATCACTGGGACCTCATTCCCTGTCCCTCCCCAGCCCCACCCCTATCTCTGGAATGAATACAGATAGTCTGCCTGGTGGCTCCTGAGGATAGAGCTGCCCAGCTCCGGGTGTGTTCTTACAGGAAATCGGCAGTAGCACCACCTCTCCCCTCTCCCACCCCAACAGTATCATTAAAACAACGTCATAAACACACCCTGGGCTCAAAGAAGGACAGAGAGGGATTGCTTACTTCTTCTTCGGAACTGCTCTGTGAGCTGTGGTAATTACTGGCTGCGGGCCCAAAGGCCCTCCCACCTCATCCTTCTCTCACAGGGCTTGCCCTGGGGTTAGCGGGCATCTCTTTCAATTAAGACAACTCCCTGCATTTAGAATCTTTGAGTTTTTTTTCAGACAGTCTCTTGTGAAATGTTCTGAAGCAAGTCGACAATGTGGTGCAGAAAACTGCCAAGTGAGACCCAGGACTAGGGAGCCAGAAGAATAAAATAGTACATAGAAGAGAAACAAGCCATACATGGAGTCCTCCCAACAGGTGGACCACAGACAGGTAAGGTCAGGGCCATGTCTCCCAGCCAGGAGGACAGCTCTGGCCTAGAGATCCAAACGCCCATGCCTGGCCACTGTCCCCAAATCAGAAAGCAGAAGCCCATCCTGATTCCAGGCTAGAGGGCAGCCCTGGGGTTGGGATTGGGGCTTTGCAGAAGGCAGATGGGGAGCCATTCCTCTGGGGGGGGGGGGGTCCAAGACTGTCCACATTCCCACTGGCCTCCAGGCTGCCTCCTTTCACCAGCTAGGTCACTCAGTGTCTAAGGGGCCCCACTGAACAATTTTCAATGACACCCTTTCTGCTGTTACAAGCCAAAATGCCTCTGAGCATGAAGACTTTTCATGACCTGGGTCCAGACCACCCTGCTTCCCGCACTCACTCCTGCGGGCACCTCTCTGCTCTGCTGTCACCTGCTCTCCACGTGCCTCAGTCCCTTCCCAGGACCACCCTGTGAGGCCCAGGCGGCCTCACTGACTGCTGCTCCTCTGCCGACCTTGGGCACCTAAATGGGGAGCTGTGTGCACTGGGTGCCTTGTGCATCTTTTCCCCCCAAGGAGAAGGCCTGGGAGAGAGAAGCTTGAACTAGACCTACACTTGCTCCGTGTCCATCAGGAGCTGAGGCAAACAGGTACCTTCTGAGATGAGGAATTACTAACCCTAACAGCAGACCTATGTCGCTCTCTAGTCTGGGAGCATCCAGACCCCTGTGTATGCTTTTATGACACAAAACTATATAAAGTTGAGCCATATGAAATGTGCGCCATTCTACCATGTTGACCTACAAAAATGGCAATTTCATATGATTCGACCTAAAAATCCCAACAATGCTGAGTTCCATTAGCCATCATCCTTCCCTGGTTCTGCTGAGACAAAGGCCAAGCCCCTGAGCGTGGCAAACCTGCCTCTCTGCCCAGCTATTCTCCCACCACTGCTCATACCAAGGGCCCCTGCCATAGAAAGCAGCTTATTACAGCACCCTGGACACTCAGTGCCTTTGCCCATGCTGTTGCCGCTGCCTAGAATGCCCTCTCCAACCACCCCTCCTTATCAAACTCCTATCTACTCCTCAAAACCCAGTTCAGAGTCCCCTTCAGCAAGCCCTCTCTGACCCATAACTCCATCTAGTTAGTTATTCCCTTCTTAGGGCTACATCTGAGCCTTGTACGGAGTTTTACTCACCTACCACTTTCCAACATAACTTATTTGTTTTATACCTAGCCCTAAAACAAAAAAGAGAATTCTTAAAAGGCAATGGCAGGGTCCTATTTACCTCTGAATCACCTAGGCCTCTCACTAGGCTCATAGTAAGTTCTCAATAAATATGTGATGAATGAATTTGGCAGAAATGCCATTCCATCACACCGAAATACTGAAAATTAAAAGAGATCACAGAAACTGACCAATTCTTCTCTTCATTATATTATACTTATTTTATATACAATATATAATATATATTACATATGTGTATATCATACACATACACACATATATATATAACTCAGTACAAAGTGTCTAAGACTTCTTCATGCAGTTTGTGCTCTTGACTTTTCAGGGATTATCTCTCTGGTTATATGTGTGCAAATGGACGCTGCAGCATGGGTTCTGAAGCCAGACTTCCTGGGTTAGAATGTGGCTCTACCCATTCTTAGGCGTGTGCCCTCAGGCCAGTTCCTTACTTGGCTCTCAGTTTCCTATCTACCAAGTGGGGCTAAGAATACCTTCTACTAAACAAGGTTGACACAAGTTATTGCATGTAAATCACCTAGCTCATTGCCTCTCACCGCTGTTGTAATTACTATTTTTATTTCTCTTAAGGTCTCAAGGGAAGGGTAACCATTTTCAATTGGGAGTATGTTTAGAGTTCCAGCCTGTTCACTCCTTCTCCCATTCAAATGCCACTCGCCATTCCGAAGCGTACAAGAATATAATGGTTCCATCAAGGACTCTCCAGAATTCTCCAATCTCCTGGTATCTTCTTATAAAGAGTTTATTTGAAACTCATACTAACAGGGATCAATGCAACATTTCATAAACATGGGCTTTAAGAAACCTGCTGGCCTATTCCTACAAAGAATGCAATCAATACTTATTTTCCTACATAATTAACTGTACACAAAACAATCATGTACAAAAGGCAACAGAAATAACAGTTGGCACGGTGTTTCTTAGACCATTAGGAGGGACGTAAAGGAAAGTAGTACCAGCGTGATGGAAGACAAATGAATAACATATTAGGTCACCTTAAAGTGGGACTAAACTATGTATTCCTTTCTTCACCACTGTGTAATGCTATTTATATGACAACATGACAAAAAAAAATGGCCCCAGGCATTCTGCTCTACTTTAGAAACCTTCCATCTCACACTGAAATGAAAAAAGATACAATTCAGAAATTTCTTCTCTGGTTAATATTTCTGCAGTTCCGCAGGAATGGTTTTAATAGTGTGCGTGTTCTGGATTTTGCTTGTCAATTAAGAACCGATTGGAATGCAAGGCTAAATATTAAAATAATAGATATTGGTTTATATTTCAACTTTAAAGGTTTTTTTTCAAATAGTGTTTTAAGGTGGAAGACAGAGGAAGGGAAGCTGGGAATTAAGGAGGGAGAGTAGGCTCTAGACAGTTCCTCCTTAATAAAGGATCAGGTCGGTACTTAAAATTTCATCACATAACAGTAGAAAGAGCACAGGCTTTGGAGATGCAGAAATAAGATGTGAAACTTAACTTTTCCACTTACTGGCTGTGTGGCACTGAGAAAATTAATCAACCTCTCTGATCTCAGGTTTCCCTCTCAAAAATCAGAGATCATTATACCTACCTTTTAGCATGGTTGGGGACCAAAAGGAAATAATGGCCTTGAACAGGCAGCCCAGCCCATGCAGGGCACTCAGGGGCTCCCCAGGGAACTCCTCTCTCCACACTTACCTCCTCTTTAAAGAGACTGCAGGTCTGGAGATAACACAGCTCTAGGACTATGGGCAGAGTCCCAGAGGCAACTGTGGTTTGACCAAAAATAGGCCATTTGACCAAATGATTAAAAGTCTGTCATATGCTAATGCTTGGACGGGGCGGGACCGAGGGCCAATTTAGTAGGAGTAAATTGCAATTGATTTTCGAAGAAATTGCTTGTTCTCTTGCCTTTCCTCAGCTGTGTCACACTCTCTCACCCATAGCTGCCTTTGTCATAGCCAGAACCAACTGAAACACGTGTCAAGGAAGATCTTTTTGAGGCAAAATGTTTAATAATACAGACATCCACACTCACACACACTATAAATATACACACACATGAACAGGCAGATATATACATATATCTCTATCTGTGCATGTGTATATACATGTTTATATAGATGTTCTAGAGGGCTCAAATTTAGAAACAATTCTGTACCATGACCGTACCCTTCTGTGTGTTTTACAAATCCCTCTGTGGTTAGAGAGCTATCCTGAGTCATTTTTATTTTTACAACAGCCTACTATTTGAAGAAAGATCAGAAAAGAGCACACCCCTAAAATCTCCTCTCCATGCTTTCCCCAGCCCGATCTGTGCAAATCCCTGGATATGAAAAGAAAATGGTTAAAAGATCAAAGAAGATAAAAAATCATAAGAATAAAGGTTAACAGTGGCTGCTTTCACCCCTAATTTCTGATATGGTGATAGACCCTCTTAGAACATTAATTAGAATGGGAAGAGAGATGAAAGAAATGCCCAGGGGACATAATAAATTAGCCCCTTATGCAAATTACCCATTCGTTCTCATCACTGACCCAGCTAGTTGAGTCTCTAAATTACGGGAAGCGGTTAGCTTCTTCAACAAAAAATTCCAGACAAAAGATTAATTTTTTTTTTTAAATCTGAAGGCTGAGAGGGTGTAAAGCGACAAATAATTTCTCAGTTTTCCTTGCAGACAATTCTGAAGGGGGCCAAAAGATATGAAAATCAACATTCTGGCCACTGGCTCCTGTTACCAGAGACCTATTAAATAACCCTTGTTCTGAAACAACTCCGAAACAATGGACAGCCAACCGCTTAACTGAAGTCGAAGGCTGTGCTTCTCACCCTAACTGTATGAACAAAGTCTGGTATCCTAAAAGGGGCCGAGGGGCAGGTGAAGGACAATTTTAAAGGAGGTAGGGAAATGCCAGGAGATGGAGAGTTTCAAATATCCATTTAAAAACAAACACATACCTAATTTTACTTGTCATCACTGTCCTAGACAATTTATGTTTTACTGTCCCAGAAATTTATGGAACTCTCAGTTTTCTTATCAGTAAAATAAGGGGATTGGACTAGAATGACCTCCAAAAGTCCTACGGCACCTACAATCCAGGGATTTTATTTACCCCTTTGTTTTCACACAGTACTTCTGATAATTTAATTTGTTTAAATATAATCTTATGACATGCATTTTGTCTTCTGAACTCACTCCTGGCTTCCTTTTCTCTCTCCTACTATCATTTTCCCCTTTTCCTTATTTTCTCCTCTTATTTCTTATTTTATCTTCTTCCATGTATTCAAATGAGATGCTTTAAATACATTCTGGTTCAAAGTAAGGTACATATTGAATAAATCATACTTTATAAATGTTATTAATATGAAAAATATATATGACAAGATGACGAGTCTCTCTAGCATGAAGAAAAGACTAGAAAGAAAAACTGTAAGTCGCAGAATAATACAAGTTTCAATATGCAGGCCCTTAGAGAAAGAAGGAAAATATGTTACAGGTCATCCTCATCCACTGCCCTCATTTTACAAAAGGAGGAGAGGTCTCTAAGGAAGGGTAGACACTTGCCCAAGGTCACCAGATAGTTAGAGGTAAAGCTGGAAGCAGAACACAGTCTCCTGACTCCTGGACCAGTGTTCTTGGGACCAAACAATCCCGGTAACTTCTCTTGAGAATTCGCCACTGTATCCCAAAGAACAAAAATGGACATCCTTTGGAAAGAATAAGCTTTGACAGCAGAAAAATTAAGAGATGGCAGAAAGAAATACTTCAGAGGACTAAGGAAAAGGAATGAGGACAGACCTATTAACTATAAATAATTTTGCACCTTGTAACAATCTTCAGTTCATGCAATTACTTGTCACTCACTGATGTTTTATCTCCCCTCTTCCGGTAACGGGACCTACAGTAACTCTATGCAAAACATTTCACTGTCTCTAAGTTCACAGCCTGCACTGGAACATTCCAGCCTTTGCCAGAAGTATCTAGACTGTGGAATGACCTGACGCTTTATTCATGAAACTTTACTCATCAAACTGTCAACTTGAGGTTGACAGTTAATCTAAATAATAAAATTTGCCTTTAGGAAGTGGCCAGTGACAGAAGACACAGATTCCTCAGGTCATACGGCAGGTAATAAGAAAGCATGTGTAGGAGAGGCCACCACAATGAGAAGCCCGCGCACCACAACGAAGAGTAGCCCCCGCTCGCCGCAACTAGAGAAAGCCCGCGCACAGCAACGAAGACCCAACGCAGCCAAAAATAAATAAATAAATAAATAAACAAACAAACAAATAAATTTATAAAAAAGAAAAAAAGAAAGCATGTGTAGACTACGACTCCATTTTTGTAAAAAAGGAAAAAAAAGATAAATATATATGTGTATACACACACACATATATATATTCATATATATATATACACATATGTATATAGGAAAAAAACCTGAAAAGGCTTGTATCAGATGTTTACAGTGGTTATCTTTGAGAGCAGAGACTATGAGTGGTTTAAATTTGCTTTCCTTTTCTACCTGTTTGTAATTTCTTATTGTTGTACAATAAAAATGGGTCGCTGAAGGGCTGGCGAGCGAGAGGATAAAAGCCAAAAGTAGTGGTGTGTGAAAGTGAAACGTAAGTGTACTTAGCAGAGCCTGTAGAGACGGAAACCTCTCCCAGCTTTGAGGCCTGCCCTTCTCAGGGAGCAGTAATTCTTCCTGCTATGAGGGGCGTTGCCAAGAAGATTTATGGGGAGAGGTTAGAAGAATGGGAATCAGTCAAGCTGAGAAGGGCAGGCTGATCACAAGAATCCTTAAGCACAGGAAGAGCTCCCACCCCGGGTGATAGCCAGCTGCAGCAAACTCCCCTCCGACCGAAGAGCTTAAGGAAGGATATAGGGACCCAGAGGAACAGGGGGATTCAGAGCAGGAAAAAGGAAGACCTTCCCCAAAGGGGATTTAAGACTCAAACTGGGTTATTAAGAGATAGGCCTTCCTCCAGGGCCCTTTATATATTGGACAGATTTCTTATTTCTTGTCCAAGCTGGTTTATGAGCAGCCTTCCTGAAGGCTTGGGGTTGCTATCCTTTTCAAGACATAGGATCCTTGTTCCTTGATCCGGGAATACGGTCTGCGGAAAAAGAGTCCCACTCTTGGAGTCAGGAGTGAGCCAACAGCTAACACGGCCTTGGTACAGCATTAAAAATGACTGAGATCTATTGAGGACCAATTATAGTTCAGGCACTAAGCAAGGCATTTTACATATAGCCTTATTAATTCCCAAGAACCTGTAAGGGAGGCATTATCATCATCTCATCTTACATCCAAGAAGTCTGAGGTACAATGAGATCAAACGACCTGCTCAAGACAAAGTAAGCGGCAGAGCTGGGGATGCACCCAGGTGAGTGGAATTCCAGAGCACATGTTCTTTCAACATCACGTACAGAGATGAAGAGGCATGAAGCTACCCAGAGTACTGGTGGGACAGCAGCCGGTCAACCTGGGTTGTTTAGACATGGGGTCGCTGGGGTGAGATAGAAGGTCGATTAATAGAAGAATCTATGAAGGCAGACTGAAACCAGATCATTCCTGGAAGTCACCAAGGTGTTAAGGTAATATCTGGCAATGGGTGGCCAGGTTGGACCGGGAGAGACTAGACACAAGGGTGGGGCCAGTAAGAAGGCCATTGCAAAGTTCAAGTAAAAGATAAGATGGGTAGATTAAGGGAATGGAGAGAGGAGCAATCCAAAAGACAGCAGGCAATTTCAGCAGGACTTAGTGATGGGTCCAGTGGAAGGAGTGAGGAGGGTAGAGGAGATGCTGGAGATGATTCCAAAGCTTATGAGTTAGGCAGATAATGCCATTATATAAGACAGGAGACTCAGGAAGAGAAGGATGTAAGGAGAAAAGGGGAGGGATGATGAGATCCTTTTTGGATGTGCTGAGTTTGAAGTAACTGAGATACATCCAGATGGAATCATCCAGGATTCAGCTGGAAATGCTGGTTTAGAGCTCAGGAGAGGATGGAGTAGGAAGGGAGCTCTGAGTCATCATTGTACATGGTAGCTGAGGTCCCAGAGATGGATGAGGTTTGTCCAGAGAGTATGCAGAAGAGAAAGAGGCCGACACTGATCTCCCCAAAGGCAGTGCCAAGTAAAGGTTCTGAAGGTGACCCTCAAGCAGTGTGGTCCTGGCCAAATTGCTTCCCCTCTTTGAACTTCAATTCTGTAAAAGCAGAGGATTAGACGATCTCTAAGTCCTTTCTCTGATATTCAACCACTCATGGCTAATGAGACGCCTGCTCAGAACCAGGAAAGATGCTCGGTGCTGAGCAAACACCCGCCATTACAAGCAAATCCCCGACTTTCCAGTGGGAAAGACAGACACATAAATAAGTCCTCTCAATAGTCTGTGATTAACAGCTATCATAAAGGCAAGAGTGAATTGCAGCATGAGAGAGTCCTGAGTGGAAGTGCCTGTCTGGGGGAATTCCAGCATGGCCCTCAGAGATGAAACCTGATCTTGGTCTTGAAGAACTAATAGAAACCTCCCAAACAAAGGCAAAGCCAAGTGTCAAGGCATGGGAAAGTGAATGCACATGAAATATCTGGGAATGGATTGCTCAGTGAGCTTGACTGGAGAGGTGATGTGGATTGGAGAGGAAGGGCAGGGCCAAGCTAGCCTACAAAGGAATTTACCATATGCCAGGATAGATAGAAAAGAACTTATAGGAGTTCTCAAATATAGTGACAACATGATTAGAGAGCTGAGTGGAAAGGAGAGGACCACCACACACCCCTAGCAGCTGGTATTTACAAGCCCTTCTCTCTTATCATGATTTGACAAAACAGCAGATGATCTTATAAGGCTCTTCTCCAACATATAAAAATTTTAAGAAAGTTTTTGTTTAATAGTTACACATATATGATGGTACATTAAAACAGAAATGCTAAACGTGGCTTATTATTGATAGCATCATCAAAAAGGGGACAGACTCAAAAGAGAGTTTAGGGGCATCTGATTCTGGGCAAGCCATTTCCAATTACTTGGGGACCAATCTCAAGATCCTAAGGCTTCCTGGGAAGGTCTAAGCCACTCCTGGGACTTGGTAGGGAAATGGTGGCAAAGCCAGAGACCTAGAACTTTGTCGTTCACCAAATCAGATTTAGGATGTTCAAATCCCAGCATCAGGACCAATAAAGATGTTAAAAAGAAAAAAAAAAAAAATCCCAGCATCACTCTTTCCCCATGATCTCTCCACTTGACTCTTGTTTACAATACCATCAACTTTGGTTACATTTGAGGAAGGTCTGGCATTTCTTGATTCTTCTCTACAAAAATCTAACCTCCCAATCAATACTTTTAAACATTGGAGCCCTTTTTTTAATCTCTCGCCGCCATAGAGGGCCTTACATCCTCCCTCTGATCCTCCATCTTCAGGCTTTTCTCTGCACCCATTGCACTTTCCAAATTTGTTCTCCCCCTCCAGAGAGTCCAAAAACATTGCAAACAGGCTCTCATCTTCCTTTCAAATCACTATTTCTTGCTGCTTCTTGAACGTTTGTGAAGAAGAAAAGGTGAGGCAGAATGCAGGTTCAAGAGCAGAGTTGTGGCTGAGAGACACAGATGTGAAACACCACCTGATCGCTCCATCCTCTGAGCCTCTGAGCGCCCACAGAGCTCTGCCCTCTTGGCTCCCAAGACACTTTCCCTGTTCTCTCCTCTCCTCCGACGTCCTCTTGCACTGGCTCACTTTTTCCTTTGTGTCCTCTAGCTCACTGCCTGGTGAGACCCCTAAAAACCACACCAGCATCCACTCACAGAAAAGGCACTTCCTAGAGCCCTTCAAAGTGCCTTAGAGGCCAACGCTTCCGCTTCTGCTGTTGCGTTTCCAGGAGAATAATCCCTCCAACTTCCCACTGCAATTCTCACCAGACTAGGCTGCTTTATTTCCCTTCTGGAGCTCAGGCCTCAGATGACAGTTTTTAGATTCTACCTTATTTTTGTTCCCTTCCCTGTTCCCGCCATGGATAATACCTCAATATGGCCTTTTAACTGGTGATCAAGTAAACAATGGCAAAGATGGCTGTGGGTTTGAAGAGTCCAAGAAAATGGAAACTCAAGAACGTCAAACATGTCTTGTTCGGTGAGAGGATTCAGCTCACACTTAGTGTATGTGGATAAACATCCTCTTCCCCTTGGGCAGAGAAATCCAAATATGCAAACTCTGATTACTACCCCATCTGTAAAAGGCAAAGGCCCTGTTGTCCTGGATTCCTCAGAGAGACTCTCAAGACAGAGAGATTCTCATCAACAGCAACACTCATCATCCTGATCCTCTGCCCCTCTCCATCCTACAAATGCCAAACTGGATAATACGCATTACTCAATGACTTAAAACCTCTCAAGGCTCCATTTGGCTTTCCTATAGCCACTTAAGGAACACAGTCACTCTCAGAGGTCAAAGCTCATTACAGCTGGAACCTAAATCCAACGCCCTTGAGATATAAAATGTAGCTCTAGACAAGACCTTCCTGGCTCTGAGTCATTCATCACGGCTTCTGGGACCTCGGTAGGCTGGGTCTCACAAACCGAGGATCATATTTGCTATGAAAAGACACCAGTTTGAGAGAGGGATCCAAAAAAATGAATGAGGGGGGACTTGGTCCGTGCGGAAGAATTTCTGACACTCATCAAAGAAATCCAGACAAGCCAGTGGTATCTGAGAATGACCAAGTCACGTTAAGTGGAGAATGAAAGCAAGGATTGAAAAGAACAAATGTAGGAGCACAGAGGAGGGATTCTGAAGGTGTCCTCAATCTTCCCTCAGAATCATGGGCTGTTAGGACTGGAGATTTTTACTCCAATGGCCTCATTATACCAAGAAAAGAGAGACCCAGAGAGAGGGAAATGAGTCTATTGCAGCCCTATAGCTCATAACAGTTTTGAAATTAAAACCCAAATGAACCTTCCTCCTTACCTACTTCCTCACTCTCAGGGTCCCTGGGGAGGTTCGTATCCTTCCAGGCATCAGTACAAAGACTGAGGAGCAATGCTTCCGTGGAGCAGGCAGTCAGCAAGAGGCACTGCCCCTCACGGTGCTAGGAAGGCCAGGTGGGCTTCTGGCACCCCATCCTAGTTCCTACTGACCTGCTCCCATGAGAGCTCGGGTGGTCATATACTCTTGTCTGTGCATCCCCGCTTCACTGCCTTCAGCCACTGTCCTGGCTGGGCCAAAGGGACACAGAGCATTAATAGCGATTTGCGGTGGAAGTTATCAGCATTATTCAGGATAATACATGAACGCCTCTGATACTAAACTTGTCCCCTTATATTTTATCCTGAAACAGACCACACACACACACACACACACACACACTTTTCCTCTGAACCAAAAGCATAATATAGAGGAGTGCTTCTCAAGCTTCATGTGCCTATGAAGCACCCAGCCCAGGGATCTTCTTAAAATGCAAATTCTCATTCAGTAGCTCTGGGGTGGAGCCTGAGATTCCACACTTCTAACAAACTCCCAGGTGATGTCCGTGCTGCTGGTCTGAGGACCACATTCTGAGTAGCAAGGGGCAGATGTTACAAAATCTTGCAAACAAATATACGTTTAAATTCTCGTTCTACCAATTAGGAGCTCTGTGATCTTGGGCTGGTTTCCTAAGTTCACCCTGCCTCAATCATCTCATCTGTAAAATGGAAATAACAATATCTAAGATGCACTTGACGATGACTACATAAGTTAACGATGAAGAGATCTTAAACAGTAGCTGGCATATAATAAGAGCTTAATAAATGTCAATTGCTGGCTGCCTCTAAGATTCACGAGGGCAGATATGACATCTGTCTGGCTCACTGCCAAAATCCCAAAGGCGAGAATGTATGTAGAATGGATGTCCGTGAATGAATGAATGAATGAATGTGTGTATAATACACCCACACATAATTTCAGTATTTACACACTTCCTTGGTTCTGTCTTTCTGCAGGAAAACATAAAACATTTAGAACACCAGAATACTCTCACCAGTACCAAACCACCAACTCATAGAAACAAGTTCAACGTGAACCACCATGTTTAACCACCAAGAAACATACAATTTGTGATGGCTATATAAACTTGAGAAAAAGTCTTAACTGTAAACAAAAAAAGACAACATCAGTCTGGAATCTGTATGTCATTAAGGGAAATCACTGCCTTACTCATTATTTATGGGGCTGTCTGAATGCAGATGTTACGAAAAACTTAATTCAAAAACTAAGGTCACTTCCAAACCATATGTAGATTTGCAAAGACAGACAAAACAGACTATGGGAATTGAGACCACTTTTGAAAGGGCAGTAATACATTCTCCTGTATATGCACACACTTGCTCAGGAAAAATTAGACACACAAAAAAACTGTTAACAAATGGTTGAGCTTAATCTTTTAAATCAAAGGCAGACAAGTGAGTCCATCCAAAGTTCTTCAACAATCTATCTTCAGGCTTCTCGTAAAGTAAAGTGGCATCACTTAAACATATCCCATTTCCAGGGAGGCACTGTGTACAGTATGCAGCAAGAAGGGAATACGATTGCCACCTACAGACAGAAGTGGCACTCCCTTTGCAAGAGCTGGCCAATCGTATTTTAGTGCGGAAAAAAAAATTCAACAAAGTCACCCCCTTCCAACCTCTCTCAAACCACCACACAACATTACTTCATTTAGAATTACTTTCAAGTCATACAATCATCTCTAGGCATTCTGCCTCTTCATTATCATCATCCTATTTCTAATTTCCCAGAAACACTGTGCCATTCAACTATCTACTTATACACTACTTGAGAGCCAAAGAGAATGTAAGCCAATGGATTTCAAGCAGGCAAAGGCATCAGAGTGGAAGTATAAATCTGCTTACCTGGTATGAATGGGACTACCCGGAATATATCAGACAATCTGCTGTTAACTGGTTCATATGGGGAATCTTCAAGCAGATCATTTCCTAAAAACAACAGAAAGACTGGGCTCAGATCTGGAAAATAGACATATTTCAGTCAGTTTTTGTTACTGAATCTGAATTCTAATTATGTTATGATTGTGTAACAAAAAGATGCTGAAACTTTCAAAGATTTCAAATGCATCTATTTGGCTCTGGTTATTTCTTTTCATTCCCTCTGCCTCTGTTGTCCTTGCTCTCCCCATAGTGCCATGAAAACATTGGAGAGCAACCCAGCCTGATCTTGCCAGAAAACTCTCCCACTCTTTGCAAAGGAATGAAATCAGAGAGGAAGGAACCAGTGACATCACAAGCCCAGCTTGCCTCCAGGAGACAACAGAAGAAAGATGGCCCAAAAGCTGGCCCTTTTTCTTACTCCCAAAAAGTGGCATGCAGTCAGAAAGCAGGTACCCTGGCTATTAAACACTCAAGTCTCTGAAACAGGTTTTCATTAATAGGTTCTGGAGGAAGTGGCAGCTGAGAGGTCAAATCTGTATATTACAAATTTTCAGCGTGAGACTCAGTGGAGAGTGAATGCACTGAATGTTTGTGTTAGATTTATAAACACGAGCCACCTCTGGCACACAAGGACCAAAAAATTGCCATTGTAATGGATGGCTGTGACAAGGAGACCTTTCCCTCTCTGAGCCACTTCTGCATTAACCAAGGCTGAACTACACCAGCTGGTTTAAGACTCAGCTAATCTAAGATGACAAAATTTTTTTTCCCCACGTCTGCCTTTGATCAGGTTTGAGGGGGGTAAAGATAGAATAGATTCCACTGGACCTTTCATTCTCAATTCTTTATCTTATGTCAGTATAGATAGAAGGAGAGAAGAGAGGGGCAAACTCCAGGCAAGATGCAGTGCAAGCCTTTGGATTATTCTGTGAAGCCAGCTCTCCTCTTTAGAGAGAAGTTGCAGGTTCCTTGGCGTGGCCTTCAACGGATTCCCACTCTGATGTTCTGACCAAGTTTCAAAGAGGTCAGCGGGGTCCCTGGGATGTCCCTTCACCCCCTCACGGGTTTTCCAACAACCAGGCCGGCAGCAAACACCAGCTGCCCACGTCCCTGGGGGCCAATGAAAGGTTCTCATTCTGCAGCTAGGGGAGAAGTGAGCGGAGGATGAGGTCAGCCGACCCCGGGCCTAGGGACCCGCCTGCCTTCAGGGGCTGGGGGAGGGGGGAAGAAGACGGTCGCGTACCCTGCAGGCTCTGGTACATGCTCCAGTAGATGCGCAGACAGTTCTTCTCCTTCTTCATACCCCGCTTGCAGCGGCAGTTGTAAAGCGACTTCTGTTTGAGGGCCTCCATGGCGCTGCGGCACTCGTCCTTGGCCTCCAGGCCCGATGTCAAGCTGAAGTTGGTCTCCTTGCCCGCCACGCACTGCCTGAGCGTGCGGTACTTGGTGCTGCAGCTCTGCTCCTTCAAGCACTGATCGCTGGCTTTCACGCAGTCCAGGCGGTCCCCGCCGCTGACCTCGGCCGACAGGAGCACGTCTGCGGGGGGAGGGGAGGGAGCGTGAGTGCGGCTGGGCCGGGGCGCGGTGCGCCAGCCGCGGCGGAGGACGCGCGCACGAGCGGCCTTCTGCGGCTCCCGGCTCCCGGAGCGCGTCCGCCCCCCTACGCCTGGGAGTCCATCTTCCCGCCCGGGCACCTCCTGCCGCTAGTCTCCCCCCACCCAACCCCCGGGGCGTCCCGAGGCTTTGCGGGCTTTTCGCGGTTTGCCCGCGAGCCAACGCTGCCCACCGCGCGTGCAGGCCCTGCCGCCCCGGGACCGACCAGCTTCAGCGGCTGCTCGGCCTCCAGGGCCGCCCTCCCGCCGTCCCCGGCTCCAGCCACTCTCTCGGCCCGGCCCGACTGAAGCCCGGGGGCTGTCGGCAGGGGAGAACGGCGGCGGGCTGGGAGTTGCACGCGGAGAGGGCGAGCCCTGATACCCGGCCCGCCCGGCGGGGAGCACCGAGATGCTATTCCGGGAAAAGTTTTCCCTTCCAAGTTTGCTCTCCTGGCCCGGTGCTCGTCCACACCCCACCTGCCCCCCGCGCCTCCGCAAGCTCCCCAGCACTTGCAAGGGGCGTCGGGCTTGGGGCTGGAGGGCTCGGACGCTTTAATTTCCCGCCAGGCTAGGTCATTAAAAACGTAGGAAACAAAAACCAAGGAAGAAACGCTGCGGGCAAGTGCCGCGGGGCCCCTGCCCCACCCCCAAGCCCGGAGTGCTGAGGATTCAGGATCCCCTTCCCCAAAACGAAACTTTGCCGTCCCACACCCACCGCGCCCGCGCCGCAATTTTTTTTTTGGTGGGGGCCTGGGGGCTGCCTCTAGTACTCTCCAAGAAGACTCAGCGGATAAGAAAGCTAGCGGCGGCCTCGACTTACCCAGAAGCGGCAGTACGAAGTACAGGGTCGCCAAGAACATGGTGCCGGCGCGCAGCTGGTCCCCGCCCCCCCGAAAATCCAGAGCTGCCGCTGGGTCTCGCCGAGGGAGCTCAGCATGCAGCGATCCCCGGACGGCCGCGCTGCTCTGGCCGCCCAAAGTTCAGCTCCATCCAATGCGAGAGGAAACTCCCCGGTCCGTCCGCCGCCACCGCCGCCGGCGACTCAGCTCCGGGCGGGCTGCTGGCGAGAGGGCGGGAGGCGGTTCCGCTTTTAGGGGTTCAGGTCCGACCCAACCTGGAAGGGAGAGCGCGCTTTGAAACGAGAGCGGAGAGTGCTGGAGCCTCCCCCGCCCCTCTGCCCTCCCCTGCTCCCGCCTAGGGGGACTTTTTAGCGCCCGGGTGAGGGCCCACCCCCTGCCCGGGTCGGGGCGCGGGGAGGGGGTGCAGGGGGTGCATGTGCGTGTATTCCGGGGAGCCGCCTGCACGGGCAGGGTGGAGGCTGGAGAGGTCGGAGGCGGGCTCCCGAAGTCCAAGGGGGTGTCTATTGGGTCCAACCCAAGAGGCTGAACGCAAGCAAATAAATAAATAACGTTACTTTCCGAGCGGGGCGAGCGGAGCCGGCCGCTGCCTGGAGTCGATGCACTCGGCGGCGGCAGCTCTTTCTCGCGGAAAAAGCCCCTTCTCCCGGGAAGTTCGCCAACCCCCTCGTCGCGCCAGCTCCCTCGCTCAGCCAGCCCTCCCCACCCAAACCACCAATCGCTGCTCCCCGTCGCTGTATCCCCTCCTCCCCGGGCTCGCCTCCGTTCCGAAGCAGCCTGGGGAGGGGGAACCGACGTCCCGGTTGGGGCCGAAACCCGGCTCCTGCGCCCCTACCCGCCGCTCGGTCCTCTGCTTGCTCCCTGGCGTCCGCGCCGCGCACACACTAGCCCGGCGCCCTGGCGTCCGGCGCATCAACGCTGCCACCCAGGCCGAGCGCACGGGCCCGCAGCCCCGGAGCGCCAGGGCAGGTGCAGCCCCGCGCCGCGCACGCCCCTGGGCCCCAAAGTTGAGGGGCGCCTACAAGAGGGGTAGAGGGGAGTGGGGGAGCGGCGACGGGTTCCCAAGCCGACAGAATGAGAAAACTCTCTCCAAATGCCACCAACCTGGGCTCAATCGACCGTTTCCAGCTGCGGCAAGAAGCCAGTTTATTTATTTATTTATTTGGGGGGCTGTTCTCGCCCTCTCCTTCCCTTTCCAGGCTCACGTCTCTGCGCTACGAAGAAAGATGCAGTAATCTCCGAGAGCTCAGAAAACCAAGTTGGGCCAGGATGATTTCCCAGCAGAGCCCCGGCTCGGATGCCCTTTAGGGATGTTACTGTTTATTGGGAGATGCGCGGCGGACAGAGGGTTCCGAGGCCAGAGTTCTTTGCCAGAGGCCCCTCCGCCTACCCCTGCCCCTGCCACCCCGCAGCACACCGCCAGCCCCCTCTGATACTCGCCGGCAGGGACGCCGCAGATACACACGCTCGCGGGCGGTGGGACCTGGGGCCGGATCCCGCCAGCGCGCACAGGACACACAGCGCTCTGCAGCCGGCCACGAGCGCCGCTAGTCTCTCTGTCTCTCTCTCTCTCTGTGTCTGTCTCTCTCTGTCTCTCACACACACACGAGGGCACAATGCACAAGGGCTCTTTCTTTCTTCGTCCGAGCGCAATCAAACCAGACCCTTCTTCCGAACAAAGTTTTTCCCCACGTCACTTGCGGCTGTGACTCAAGATTTGGCGTGTTAAAAACACACTCAGACCCAGGCCCTCGGAGCTGCGATCGCGGGATGCGCCCACCCAATCCTCCACGCCAACGCGCTCACACTCACACATGCACACGCAGCCTTTACCTCTCTCCTCGCGCTTGTACAAGGAGACAAAAGCGGAACCCCTGACCCACTGCATTTAAACCGCGTCAGACCTGGCTTTGGGAAATTTGTAAACTGACCTCCATCTTGGCTGTTTCAAAAGTAAATTTTAAAATAATAATAAATTTAAAGGTTCAACACACGCACAGCCCTTCACCCCAATCCTTGGGACCACTCGTTCTCAGCCGGGCTGCCGACCCCCATACCGCGCCCTGAACACACGCTCCCCTCCACACACGCCGGGGGGCGCCCGGGACACCGAAGTCTACACTGTGTCCAGAGAGGGGTCTGGGAAACAGCCCGCAGTGGCAAGCTCATCCAGCCGCTGAGGACTTGTATTGGGGATCTTTGCTGATGTCTAAGTTCATCTCTTAGGGAAACAGAGCTTGAATCAAGTGTGGGTGAGCCCAGCTGTCAAATATGCAAACCCATCGTACTAGACAATGGGCTGCTGAGGAGAGAAAAGATCGAGGGGTGGGGCTGGGGGTAATTGAAAAGGGCAAGGGCTTTGGTTGAAGTTTGAAACCGGGGTGTAAGAGCGGGGAGAAAAGGAGGAGGAAAGGGGAGGGCTGGGTAGCTCTCCATTCAACTAGACATCAGCCAGGCGCGCCCCTTGCTGCTGCGGCGGCCACTCTCTTGCGTGCGGCGCTTTGTTTGGAGTGTGTCTGCACGTCGACTGGCGCCCCAAAGCCCGGGGACATCCCACGGATCTGCGCTCCTGTGCACGTGTTCCTCGGGGGCAGGTATGAGGAGACTGAAGCCCTCATCAAGCACCCCGTTCCTCACGCGCGCGAACACACACACACACACGTAGTCACACCACACACGGATTCCTTGTTCAGTGTATCAGTTTACACTTGGTTGTTGAGTAAACAAAGCAAACATATGTCACATTTTCGCGGCAGATGGTTCAAACCAAGGGCTACTTAAGTTCTCTTTCTCTGGCAGTGGTAACAGTCTAAGTTACAGAGTGGACTAACGGAAATGTGATTGTCTTCCAATCAGCTTATTCACGTCAAGTAAGTTTATTCCCATATTTTCACACACAAACTAGAGAAATCCTGGGGAGGTGGTTTTAGTGAGAGAAGTGCGGAAACGTGAATTAAGAGTTTATCTGAAGTCTGTTTCTCCATGGACACCCAAAACATAAAATCCTCTTTCATCATTCCTTTTTATAAGCAGAGGTGAATGTCTCCCTTTGGAAAAATCAGTAATTGGAATCCCAGTTTTCAGTGGATGGCTTATATCCTATCATTGCTGACCATGTGGGATGGTTGGATGGCAATGAGATTTCATTTAAGGACATCATCTGCATCTTTTTAAAGTGTTCTTTGTTTAGAAATGATCCTATGTTTTCCTACCATTCCACAGGCATCTTTTAAATAAAATGTTAATAGCGAGCAGAAAGGGTGGAATAAAAGTTCTCCAAATGTAAAATATGGGACTTCTTTTAAAATATTTGTAGCTTCAAGATATTTCTGAACTCTTCACTCACACGAGTCTTCATTAAGTTCTTACTGATGATGAAAACAGACTTTTTTTTTTAATAAACCACGAAGTATGTACTGTGTTGTCCAATAGAGTAGGAGTAGTCACTAGCCATGAGGCTATTTCAATGAAAATTAAATAAAAGAAAAATGCAATTCTTCAGTAGCACTAGCTACATTTCAAGTGCTCAATAGCTCCCTGTGGCTAGTGGATACAATATTGGACAGCACAGATATAGAACATTACCATCATCACAGAAAGTTCTGTTGAACAGCACTACTCTATAATGTTGGTGTGAAATTAGTTAATGTGGTGTATTTCTAAAGTTCCTCAAATACTAGAACAGGGCAGGCATAAAGTGAGTGTTTTATAAGGAGCAGCAATAGTAGTTAAGGTTGTTGTGATGATGATGATGATGATGATGTTAATCTTTTGAGAAAGTTGGAGAATCCATGAAAACACAACCCACTGCTGTGTCTCAGAAGGAGATCAGCAAGCAAAGAAGCTAAGGAAAGGGGAATGATCTCCCAAGGATAGCTGTGTATGGAAAGATGTGGCCCTTACTCCATGCTAAGACGTCTTGTAGTGGGAGCTAATAAAAAACAAAAAACAAAACAAAACAAAACAAAAACTCTTCTTTACAACTATATCCACCACCTTCTAAAAGTAAAAGTAAGAGAAATACACGGCTGGAAAGCCCTTGGAATATAGACGATAGAAATGCAGTGTGAATTACTGTATTAGTATTATCTCTGTTTCCTTGGAGCTTATCTGTTCCCATGTGTACAGGACTGATCTCGGGATGAAAGGTGACATTGAAATATCAAATATTGTTAATAATTAGAAAGGTTCATGCCATCCTCTGTGACATGTTTTCTCAGTGGGAAATTGGTTTTAATGCTACAAAATTAGGTTCAATCCACCCATAAGCACATGAAGTAAGCAATTTTCTTGCATTTCTTGATGTAAGTGTATTTTTGTAAGTTAACAGTTGAGTCATGGTGAGTATGACAGTTTTATTCCATGCAGTATTTTGTCTCCTACTTTCATTGCCTTGGCCCTATAGAGTATAATGCAAAATACATTCATTTTGTCAAATTATACTGCTCAAAAATCACTCAAGGTTTTTTTTTTAACTCAAACTAGTCTATCAAAGTATTTGACATTAGACAGTTTGACAGGCTTACCTCCGTAGCTACACAAAACCACTCATTATTACCTAAACGTGCCATGCATTTTTTTTTTTTTTGCTGCAACATCTTTGCCCATGCTGTTCCATCTGCTTCATATACACTTCATCCTGATAGATGAATATGTGAAGATCCAGCTCAGCTTTAACAGGCCACTAAGGATAGCAAGGACTCCTGTTTGAAGAATCATTCTCTGTAGTGTGTACTCTCACGGACCAGTTGGAATCTTTATTACAGCAGTTGTGACATTGCATTGTAGTTGGTTGCTATATCTGTATCTTCAACTGGAATGTGAGTTCCTTGAAGGCAGGAAGATGTTCTATTCATTTTATTTTTGCATCCTCAGCATTTAGACTGATAAATGACACACAGTCACCTCCAATAAATGTATACTGATTGCATGAATAATGAGTGATGCTGTTTATCATTTTCCTCTGACAATAATTCTACTGAAGGGTTTACATAAAATCCCTTTACTATAGGAATAGTACTAAATATAAGTACCTCATGCAGTTACTGGTATTGCTGTTCCAATAATAGTATCAAGTATGTATTACTCCTTTGGGGATTTGACATTTACTTTTTTGTAAAACAAAACCCATTATTGTAATAGAATTCTTTTTTTCTGGTTCACTTTAATAGTAACATATGACATATTTCATTTCTGGGAAATGATAGCTTGCCTTAGGTCATACTTTAAGGCATAAAGCCAGAGGCAGAGTAAAGTTCCCACCTGAAGTTCTCTAATCATCTACAAATGTGTCTCTCTCTGGAAGAGAAGGATTTAGAAGGGCCAGATTGCAGTTACTCTGGAGCCTTCATCCTCGAAGGCAAATTTTTAAAAGCCAAGTTCACCCAAAAGTGTTAAAAATTCTTTTATAAACACACAAGACCTTGTGTAATCTTTTAGGAAAATGAGAAAATAGTATTCATCCAAACCCAGAAGGCTGGTGTAACGGTCTACATGCTGACATGATCTAACCTTCTAGGGCTGTACTTCAACATTTGCCCTTTGGCAATACAGGAAGAGCCAGTTGCTTCCAGATTTCAGAGCCCTTTTCCAGGCTGACTATATTAAGATGTGTCTTTTGAACATCATTTGCAAATGGAAGCTTCTTATTGGCTGTCAAGGTGCCTGACCCCTAGGACCCTATCTTAGGAAACCTCTCTTCCTCCTTAGTTTTCAAGTAATTTTCATTTCTTAGTAGTAATAAGCCAGTGCAAGGGTTTTAATGCATTTGTGAAAGAATATTGCATTTCGTGAGAGTTAAAGTCATTTGTACTTTGGCCTTCTGCCACGAAATGCATTCAAGGTGTGCAGCCCTGATGAAATAAAGTGCTTGTCATGTCTTATTGCTTGGATAGATGGCAAAAGATACCCCACCTGCAGGGGACTTGCAAGGTTCTCTTAGTGATTGCCAAAGGTGCTTGATGAAAAGCCCTGTACATTTCATTCCTCTTCATCCAAAAAGGATGGGGAATGGCTGCACTGAGGAGACACCTTTTCTCTCCACTACTCTCCTAATAAGCCCTAAACCCTGTTCCAGTGGGACTGTTCCTTCATAAGGGCAAGAGGGAAGCGTAATCCCCAGCTTTGTCCAGTAATTAGCCTCTCTCTCCGGAGGCAGCAAACACAGAGGCCGATCCGGATGAGCTTTGGGACGTGGAATGAAAAGAAGACTGAAAACACTGACTCATTTCTTCAGAAGCCTTTTAGCAGCCTTTAAGGCAGTAAAAACTTCTGACTTCTATTGCTACTTATTAGGTCTGAAGTGGTGGGATGGGGCCTCTGCAAGCAGTGATGAAGCAGGGAAGCAGCAAAGGTGACCAAAAACTTGGGAGTGAGCGGTTCAGAGGCCCTGCCTGCAACAATGAAAAGCTCTGTAGTGAAGCGTATCCTTGTCCTGCCACTTACCAGGCGTCTTTCGATAAATGCCATGGAAATGCACTGTTTACCAAAACCAAAACCTCTGGCAGCACTGCAGTAGGAGCCCACTAACACAATTAGCTCGCAGTTAATGATGAAGCCCCCACCAGAACTAATTAAGCCAACAGTGCTCGTAGCACAAAGGATTTGGGCCTGTTTTAAAGCATCTATTGTGACATCATTTAAAAGTCCTTTCAAACTCATCCAAAACGGTTGCTCTGATAACAAATGTAGTGTAATGTTCTTCGAGTTGTTGATTTTATTTTCCCCTGTCAAAAATCTAACAAAAGTCAGTTGAAACTGTCAAGGAAAGAACATCACATGATCTGAGGTTTTCCCCAGATTTGAAGTATATAGCAGGAATTACAAATCTGGTATATAGATTATTCTAGCACAAAAGTGAATTAAGACAGTCTAGGAGATACACTAGCACAATGAATATATGAGGCTGCCCTTGACACAGTTCATAAATTTGAGGCCATGACAAAGAATTAACATGAGATCAATTTGGTTTTGATCTGAATTATCTGTTAAGCTTAAAATACAGAAGGATCAATAGGATGGATATTTGTGTGAGTGTTTTATCTACACATAACCCATATTAAGAGACAAAAAGAATGTCTTCTTTTCCCATCCCTAGAGGATCTCTTGGTGGAAAAGCCCCTCTAGCCTCCAATATTTTGTCTCAAGTGTCAGTAGAGATTCACCTTTACTCTCTAAGATTTCATTGATTGCTCAATTGATTTGTGGTCTGATTACTTTGGTTGATTTATTTATTTTCTTGTATCTCTCCAGTACTGTGGATAGTACTGTGATGTACACTACAAAGGATGCAGGTAAATGATCTCACCTAAGGTCAGACCCAAATGCTTCCTTCCCAATGGTAGAGAGCCCTAATTACCCCCTAGGATTCTTCTCTCATCCTTCTAAAGTAGTGCCTTTCAAATTGCAGGCCACACTCCATTCATTCATCACAAAAAAATTTGTGAAATATAAAAATGCATTACACAAAGAAGGGGTAAAAATAGTTTTAAAACAGTTTTAATTTCTGTATGTGTATGATGCCTGTATTGTATTGTCATGTAAAATATGTTTCTTATTGTGAATCATGGTTTAAAACCTTGAAAATCACTGCTTTATATTAATCATACTCTGATTTTTATTTGGACATCTGGCCCACCAGAATAGAGACTATACTTCCGAGCCTCAGTTGCAGCCAGCTGTGGTCCTGTGGCCTGGAACCGATGAATTAGATGTAACAGAAATGACGTGAAGAATCTCTGAGGGCCAGCCTTACTCTACATTTTTCTGTTGTCTTCTATGCTGCTGCTTGATGTGCTATGTTTGACCAGGCAGGTGAGAATAGCAACTAGAGATAGCAGAGCAGCAAAGAGAAGGGACATGAGTCCCAGGATGACCTCCTGGAGCAAAGCTGTCTGCCTACCCTGGACCTTCCATCTCCATACTATTATGTGGGAGACAAATAAACTTGTCTTATTTAAGCCAGTGTTATACTGGGTCTCCAATACAAGCAGGCAATCTACTGGAACTAGTACATCCAATTTTTAATGAAAGAAGTGAAAGAAGAAAAAATAAATTCAACAGTTATCGCCTGAGCCTCTATCATGGACCAGCCCCCTGCTAGGTTGCTGTGGGAAATACAGAAGAATGTTGGCCCTGAAGGAAAGTGTAATCTCATTGATGAGCTGCATATCTGAAATAATCAATACGGTAAAGGAGTGTAGGGCGAATTGTCAACATGAATGGAAATAAAAAATAAAGCTGTACAGAGTCAGAAGAGATAGGTAGAAAAGTAGAAAATGAGTGGATGCATGGACTTGAGAAAAGGGAGAAAGAGAGGGTAATAGAGTAGCAGGAACGTTCCTAAGAGGTTTTCAACTACTCCAAAGAACTGGAATGAAACTAAAGACCCCCAAATAGAAGTGGTATGTCCCTTTATCCCAGGTCTCCCCAGACCACCCCTCTAGAGCGTTCAACCAAGGCTATCAGCAGAGGTCCGTGCTATGGCCAAGTGGCCCATCAACAGACTTGCTCCTTATCTAGACACAGACTCACTCCCATTTGTCAAAAGCCCTTGTTACCCCTTGTTACCATCATGACAGACCAAAGGCTCCCTTGTTTGTACCTCATGCAGGGACAGGATGTTATCCTTGTGGAAAGTTATTCTGGATTTGGTGAGAATGGCTTCCCTAGGGGGTCCCAAGCATCCCACCCAGGCATACCTCCACTTTAGGAGGGATTGGTGTCGTTCTGCCTTATTCTACAAGATTTCGATGAGGTTCCTAATATTGCTTTAGGTAATTTGAGCTGCCAGCCATGTGGGTATTCTGGAATTCTGTTCTCTGCATACCAACTCAAAGCCATTTAACACTCTGGCTTCTCAACTTGGAAGATGCATGACTTGGAGATGCCTCGCTGGCAAAGCTGGGGCATGTGAAAAGGAAAAGTGTTATTTCAGCGGACTTGCCACAGAGGTATGTGTTAATTAAGTTAATTGTACCATCAGCGATGCAGACGGTGACAGTAACTGCTCCCCATAATGGGGCTGGGTTACTGCCATCATTTATGAGATGTGCTGGTTTTCTTAAATGCAGTCACTTTTCCTTATTCTTTAAGTGCACACACACACTCACACACACACACACACACACAGTTTATAGTTTACCAACCACTTCCACATGAATTCAACTACATTATTTGATCCTGATACCTACTCTGTGATGGAGAGGTTATTTTCTCCACTGAGCAGATGAGGAAACTGAAGCTCAGAGCTGTCTAGTGACTTGCCAAAGAGTGAACTGCCCAAGGCCACTCAACTTCTTAGTCAAGGAGCCAAGCTCTAAGTCCAGTGTCCCTTCCCGTATGCCACAGTGTTTATCGAAGATAACACTTCATGATGTTCTGAAGATCAAAACCCATATTTTTATATTCTACATTCCCCAGTACATTCAATTGATGTGTTAAATACTAATATAGCTTTGAAAATGATTGGTGGATTGTCTAATTGCTCCCTTCGTGAAATACTAAGGTAGTAACCTCATTGATCAAGACCTTGAATTGATCAAGACCAAACACAATCTGGACAAATAGAAATTTGAATAGTTTGGATTGTTACCCCAGACCCCTTCTCCTACATGCCTCTCCAAAAATATTAGAAGACAGTTGGCTTAACCTGAGTCATTGCCACTGTACCTACTGTGAAGACTAAGAAATGGTTAAGAACGTCAAGTCAGTGCAAACTTTCAGTGAACTAACTGGGACTTCTGTTAAATGCATCCAATTCTGAGTGTGCAGAATGTTCATCAGAGGCTTCAGGATAGCTTCCTATCCTACCAAAATGATTCCCTGCTTTGTTGGCTGAGGAGCCATCTTTAAGGCTTTGATATACTTAGTGTCCTCTGTCAAACACCAACATCCTTGGGAGAGTTAACTTAGAAGTGTTTTCAGTCAATTTCATTTTAGTGTGACTGAGTTTGCGGCCACTTGCTTGGAAGGAGAAAGGGCTGCAGCACCAAATTACACCATGTTCTGGAGAATATGAGCATCGAGCTCCCAAAAAGAGACTCATTTCTGGAAACTGGTGGTCAGCTTGGAGTTGGTTTGTAACAGCACCCAAATGCTTGAGTGTAATGCTTCTAAAAAAGGTATGATAAATTCCCACTTTTACCTCATGCTCAAGTAAGTTGTAGGAGTAGAGATGGAAAGATTTCTTTGCCAAATAGCTGAGACTCACTGTGTGTCACCTTCTACAGGCTTCTTGGAGGAGTCTTCTTAAATTGTTGAACAGAAGAAATCTGAATTCATTGACAAGTATATCAACTCACCATGAGTTGGAAAGAGTGTTCAGAGAAGCTGATTAGTGTCTGAATTCACTTTTCCCTGTTAGTGTAAACACTTATTAGCAAAACCTAATGAGTTGTAGAAAACACACCTTTGGACTGTGCAGAAAAGAGGTAACGTGGCAGGCCTGGAACCACTATCGTGAGAAAGGCCTGCTTACGAGGTTGGCCCTTGGCTGGCATCGGGGAACTTGGATTTTAGGAGGGTTCCCAGCATTTCCTGACAGGAATGACTCACCATGCCTAAACAGTTTGTGAAAACAATATGCTTTATCCTAAAGACTCACTTTCCTTCTAGGAGTCTAGAATTTTGGATCATGCTTGGAAGAGTGTGACTATATGACCAGCCCCCAGTAGAAACCTTGGTCACCAAGTCTCTAGTGAGCTTCCCTGGTAGAGAGCACTTCACACGTTGCCACAACCCTTTGCTGGGGGAATTAAACGGGTCCTGTGTGACTCCTCTGCGAGAGGACTCTGAAGCTTGTGCCTGGTTTCCTTGGACTTTGCCCCATGTGCCTTTTCCCATTCTGATATTGCTTTGTCTCCCATCACTGTAATAAATCATGGCCATGCGTACAACTAGATACTGAATCTTATGCATCTTTTTAGAGAATTGTTGAACCTGGGGGTGGTATGGGGGACCTCCAATACAGAAATATTCTACATGTAATTCATGAAATGAATAGACAGCAGTATAAGATCATGAAGGATTAGGTTGGATCCATCAAAGAAGGAGTGGTTTCATGAGCATGAGACGGGCCCCATGTTTACAAGGGGCCTGAGCTTGGCTTAATGCTCTGCTGTCACTATTTTGCAATTCTTAATAATTTATGAACAAGGGATCCTGCATTTTCATTTTGCATTGGCCCCCACAAATTATACAGCTGGACCTTGATCAGCGTGGTAGTTAAGAGAGAAAAGGATGGAATATCTTATCACCCCCAAATGTTTATCCTCTCACCCTTGACAGTTTTTCACTCAGTTTTCCACAGGGCCTCAACATCTACCAGTTAGAGATGCACTTTGTGGAGGAGAACGTCCAGGAATGTTAAATGGCTGTTAGTTATTCACAACTCAGGGAGAACTTATTTACTCATTCACTCACTGCATATTTGCCTCCTTAACCCTTAGCTAAGTTCAAAGTCCTGGGTCTGCATTTCCCAAAGTGTGTTCTTCAGTCTACTGATTCCCATGAAATGCACTGGGGGAGAAAAGCTTTGTTGTCAAATAAGTTTGGGATGCTCTATCCCCTCTTGGAGTTTAGGATATACATTAGCATATTAAAAACTCTGAAAAGTCTTGCACTGAAATGAACTGTTTACCTTTGCATTAGCTTCCTAGAGATGACATAACAAAGTGCCACATTTTGAGTGGATTAAACAACAGAAATTTATTGTTTCACAGTTCTGGAGACTGGATGGCCAAGATCAAGTTGTCAGCAGAGTTGGTTCCTCTGAGAGCTGCGAAGGAGAATCTATTCCATGCCTCTCTCCAACGTCTAATGGTCCTGATGCAGGCACTCTTTGGCATTCTTTGGCTTGAAAATACATCACTCCAATCTCTGCCTTCATGTTCACATTCTTCCCATGTGTGTTTGTCTCTGCGTCCAAAATTTTCTCTTTGTATAAGTACACTAATCATGCTGAATTAGAGCTCACCCTAATGACCTCATCTTAATTTGATTACCTCTGTAAAGACCCTATTGCCAAATAAGGTCACATTCTGAAGTACCAGGGGTTATGACTTCAACATAAATTTGGGGTGAGGGGACACAATTCAACTCATAACAAACTTTATCATCATTTCCCAACATATTTAACTACTTGAGGGCCTAATTCCTCTTAACATCCCATGGAACCAGTGTTTCCCAGCATAGATTGAGGGATGAAGAGTGGAAAGCTTGTGTGGATGTCTGGCTACAGCACAGAGCGCCCAGAGGTGAAGGGGAGGATGTGGAGAAGGGCAGAACGGCAGGAGGTCTGGCTGCTGAAGTGGATAGGGGCCAGAAACTTCTCTGGATTCTGCCCTCTGGGTAAAGCAGATGTATCAGAGGTTCATCTAGAGTTTCTCAGGGATTTCTAACCAGGAAAGTGACAGTATTAAACATGGCAGTGGAGATTGGAAAGGGAAGAGGCTGGAGGCAGGGAGACTGAATAATACAGCCTGAGGGGTGTGATGAACTAGAAGCCTAAACCAAGGCAGCTGCAGTGGTGAGGGAGAAGGGCTCCACTGAAAAGGTAGTAAAATATAAAAGATATACTCACACATTCATATTCATACATATATTTTCATACTCAAAAATATATTTGAACATACGTATTACATATATTATATTACAATATACATAGATTACCTACATATGATTATATATTATTTTATATTTAGGATCTTTATAAAAAGATTTCAGAGGCGGTGTCTTTGCCCTTTGAGCCTTTGCTTTGCCTGGCTGGTGGCACTCAGGTGAACAGTTCTCAGAGGGCTGGTCTGGGAGATGTGTCAGGCTGGGAGGATCCAGTTTTGTCCCTATCAGTGTGCCTGTACCATGAATTCTGAAAGGCAGATGGGGTAACAGGGTCCTGTGTGATCTGCCCCAGCCTCACCTTGCAACCCTCCCCCTCACTTTCCTAAGCTCCGACTGTATTGACCTTCTTTCTGTTCCACCTCAGAGCTTTACAACTTGCTGGTCCCTTGGCCTGGCTCTTGATGTGGCCCTTCTTTTGTTTGGCTGAATATCGTGGCTTCTAAGACCCTTCCTTTGGGAAGCCTTCTCTGCTATCCCCCGGCATTCTCTCATCAGACTTGCAATCCCTTGTTCAATATGTCTTTTTCCTCTAGACTCTGAGCTCTGTGAGGGCAGAAGCATGTCTGCCATATTCTTGTATCCCCAGCACCCAGCAAGGGCCTGGCTCAAGTAGGCACTCTAAATATAAGTTGGGTGAACGAATGATTTACTCTACACAGAATTTGAAACAATGTAATAATGGAAATAATAAAAACAGTTGAGGGACTAGATGGTGTGATAGTTGTTGGGTTTTTTTCCCAAGGAACTCCTTTATTTATTTATTTATTTATTTATGGCTGTGTTGAGTCTTCGTTCTGTGCGAGGGCTTTCTCTAGTTGCGGCAAGCGGGAGCCACTCTTCATCGCGGTGCGCGGGCCTCCCACTATCGCGGCCTCTCTTGTTGCGGAGCACAGGCTCCAGACGCGCAGGCTCAGTAGTTGTGGCTCACGGGCCTAGTTGCTCCGCGGCATGCGGGATCTTCCCAGACCGGGGCTCGAACCTGTGTCCCCTGCATTGGCAGGCAGATTCTCAACCACTGAGCCACCAGGGAAGCCCCGGTGTGATAGTTTTGAAGTGAGTTTAGAACCCACCCTTACCAAATGACTTTTAAATTTGAAGCCAAAGTCAAATCTTAAAGAGTTTCTATTAATTTAATCTTATCCAAGGAAACTTCCGCTTTCTTAGAAAAATAAAAGGTATCAAGATTTATTTTAACAGCTTCATAGACTTCAAATTATTTTTATAAAGAAAAAAATAGAGACCTTTGTATAAATGCATGTGAGTAGAAATGGCCAGAAACATGTGGATTGCATTTCCCTTAAACTCTCTCGGGTTTGCAAATCAGAAAGAGTGATTTGGAATAAAATGCATTTTCTATTTTCCTGAAGTCAGTATATTTGGGAAACAGTGACGTTTGAGATGTTCAGGAAACTGAAAATATGTGTGGGTACTTGTTTAAGTACTGTTATTTCCAGAAGTAACTAAAGCGGCTGATAAGAAAGGGGAAGTGGGCATTTAGCATCTGAAAAGAACCAATTCAAAAAAAAATTTCTTTTTCTGTGTAGCTTTCACACAGAGAAATCTCCCTCTGCCTCCCGCCTTGACCACAATCAATATTTTTAGGGGATGAAGGCAGAAGGAGGAGAGAGTTTACCCAGGCTTTTGTATGCGACTGAGCTGTGGAAACAGGATGAAGATTTTGCTAAATCTGTCCATTAAGTGCCTCTAAGTGCTTTTAAAACATGTCCTAGAGCAGAATGAAGGGCACAAGAAAGGGAAACTGGGAATTAAGGCTAAATTATAACATTTAACTGCCTTGATAGTGGAAATGTCAGAAAAAATAGCAGGAGTGACGAGCAGATAAAACTTCAGATGCTCCACTTAAATCTTCTTTTGTTGAGCATCCCTAAAAGCTGAAAAGTTGTTTTGGTTCTAAAATGGTCAAATTATATAATTTTTGTGGAGTGAGAGTTTATTTTTCTTGATTTCTATCACTATCAGTCTGTATAGTTTTCTCCTGGATGTGCTAGACAAGAATTGAATTAAAATATACCAACCTAAATGCTTAATATGGTTACCAGACATTTTAATAATCTACCACGTCAATAGAAATTTACTTTCTAATTTAGATTTCTGGAGGAACGCTTTCAACATCAAATCAAGAAGCTCAATTACATATAGAAAAAAAAAATTAATGGAAGGGAGAAAAAAGTTAAAAAAAGGGAAAGAATTTTTGACATAGAGTATTGTAATTTTGCATATGGATTAAATAATGTGTAGGTAATATTAATCTATTGATATTTAGAGATGACAATTGAGAGTCATCCACTTTTAGATTTGAAACTGTTACAGCAAATCCATTTGCGTCTGAAAGGTGGACTGCTAGAGCCCTCTAGCTGTTAGAAATAATTCTGTCCTTCTGGGTGTAGGTGAATAACCTAACTGCAAAGGCAGTAAATAATTCACCAAGAAACCTACTGGAAAACAAGTAAAAGCATCTGGCATGTCCTCCATTATTGTCTTACCATTTGGGTTGGTAGTAATGTCCACACTGCTGTAAGCATCCATGGACATCCATTCTAGCCTGTCATACCCCTGAACTTCTTAACAGGTCAATTATAAAGACACTGCCCCCGCCTTTTCCCCTATTGTCTTGATTGGTTTGAACTAGATAGTCTCCAAAACCCAGAGGTACAGTGAGCCCTATCAAGATGGATGTTTCCAGTTCCATTTTCATAAAAGGAGGGTCTATCCTAGGGACCTAAGGATACTCTGGACCTTGGGATGAATCAGGGGGTACATACTCGTGGCCCATGAATCAATGTGTTTTGTTTGGTTTGCACAGAACTTTTAAAAACTTTAAAAAAAACAGTGTCTTTCATAAATTGTGAAATTTCAGATGGAAATTCATATTACCAGCTTTTCTTGAAAAATCACAAGATCTGATAGCTCTGGATCTGAGTACCCATATAGTACCAACAGGCAAAAACTAGGTAGTGGTAACCTCCTTTATATGGACTATACATGTTCAGAGCTCCGCAATTCCCACCACTTTCTATTGGATAGTGTAAACCCAGCACACTGAATGTAATTTCATTACCTGCTTGGAGGCTGTAGGTAACTAAGTCTGTAACTCCTGGTCTAAACCTTGAATAGTTATACTCTCCCCCTCCTAGTAATAATAATAACAACAAAATAATGCTATTAATAATAAAGCAAGCTTCTGGTAATTGAACTCTTACTATGAGTCAGGCACAGTGGGAGGTCCTTTATGTGTATATCTCAAATCTTCATATCAAACATCTTAAGACAATTATTATATTTATTTACAAATAAGGAATATGAGACTCATGTTCAGATAAAGTAATTCAATCAATATATAATGAGTGCTACTCTGAGCCAGGCATTGTGCTAAATGCTGGGGATGCAGTGTCGAACAAGAAAACCATAGTCCCTACCCTCGTGGAGCATATGGTCAAATTACAAGCATGATCTCAAAGTGAAAGTGTAGATTGCTATGTTGGTATAAAACAGGGGGGATTTAATGTGGTCTGTATCAGTGTTCTCACATTTTTATAACAGTGTCATCTGGAGGGCTTGCAGGTTCCTGCTGCATTCCTGTCCCTTCCTCTCAATCTTCTGATTTAATAGACCAGAGTGGAAGCCAGGTATCTGCCCTTCCTTTTAAATTGTGGTAAAGTACAGATAACGAAATATTTACCTTTTTAATATTTAACATTTTAAAGTTACTTTCAACAGTTTAATAGCATTAATACATTCACATTGTTTTGCAACCATTAACACTATCTTCAGAACTTTTTTCATCTTCCCAATCTGAAACTCCATATAATAACTCTCCATTCTCCTCTCTCCCCAGCAGCATAATGTCTTCAAGTTTTATCCATGTGGTAGCATGTATCAGAATTTCCTTCCTTTCTGAGGCTGAATAATATTCTTTTGTAAATATATATATACACACACACAGTATATATATTCTATTGTGTGTGCGTATATACAATATATAATATTTTATTTATCAATTCATCTGTTAATGGACACTTGTGTTGCTTCCACCTTTTGGCTATCACACATAATGCTGCTATGAACATGGCTGTACAAGTATCTGTTTGATACTTGTAGGAATCTGCACTTTGATTAATAACCCAGATGAATCTGATACAGGTGGGTCATGAGCCAGACTTTGATAAATGCTGCTCTAGGAGTTAGGGAAAGCCTCCCTGAGAAACTGACATTCAAACGGAGTCTCAGAGCATGAGTAAGAGTTGATCAAGTCAAAGGGAGGTAACAACAATGACCCCGCACACTTGGAAGTGGGGCTCTGACATTCACCTGAAATACTGAGATTCTGGAATTGACACAAGAACATTCATCAGCCATGAGGACTGTAAATTGGTGTCATAACTTGGTTTAGTACCTAAAGCAAGAGTATTAGTCAATCATTCCTTTAACAAATATGTGTTAAGTGCCTTCTGTATGCCAGGCATCTTGCTAGGTACAAGAAATATCATGTGCTCTTTTATCCATTTGCTTAGAATGAGCCAGGCACCATGCTAGGTGCTGGAAAGTTACAGAAAACTGTTGCTACATGTAATTTTGATAATTGTTTCACAAAATCCACATATATCGCTTATCATTATTAATAATTTCCCTCCATGCTGTTCCCAGGGAATGTCAAAGGATTATTTAATACTTAAATGCCTCTCTGTAGGAACCTAAGCTGATGACATTAAATTTTTTCTCCTTAGGCATAAGGGAATTATCACTGGTGATAATTTCTGTGTTTTGGGGGCATTCTTTATTTCAATCATTAATCCATTCCTTCGTTACTGATGAAATATTGGCATTGATTTCTTGGTTTCCTCATTTGAGAATGACTCTTCTCACATTTACCAGAGTTCACCAAAGCTATATGAGATTATCTTGACACCTTGACTCTAAAGCTTTTGTTCTTTGAGAGGGAAAATAGAGGAAGACTTTCATGGCTAAATTACTTTGAAAAGATCTGATATTATGAAAAAATGCCTAGTAGAACATGATTTTTTAGATGCTTGAGTCGGAGATCAAGGTTTTAGGCTGAGGGAGACTCAAAGAAATTCAGGAGAATGCTTTCCTGAATACTTAAATCATTTAACTTGATGATATTTATTACAATATACCTTGTATTATAGGTTACTGTGTGTATTTCTTATTTTACTTCATCGGGTTGCAAGTTTCTTGAAGGTAGGAACTATTTCTTGATCATCTTTGAATACCTCTCAACAATAGCACGGAGTAACTCACAGTACTGAAAATCTCACAGTGCATTATGTGCTGGATACTTCCTTAATAAAATGAGATCCAACAAAAATTCAGTGAATGAAGAAATAAATGAATAAAATTCACAGAATAGCAATTTTGAAAGAAGCAAAAATGGGTTACTATTTGCTTAAAATTAACACATTTATGTGTTAGAGAAGGTAGGCAGCAAAACAATTATGAAAACAAAAATGTTGCAAATAAAACTTCTGTTTTGTTTTGTTTTTTTAAAGAAAAGCAAGACTTTTAGAAGCTTGTGGTTTATCCTTCAAAAAGTGCCCTTCTCAGAAGTGGGAATACTCCTGTCTGGAAGGACAAATCAGACCAAACGCTAGAGTTGGAGAAGTTCAGGACCCCATTCTGCCTGGAATAAAGGGACTGTTCAGAGTGAGTTACAGAATATGACAGCACAGACAGACATATTTTGTAGTCTGTGCATCGAGGAATCCAGGGGCTCAGACTGACACATGATCAGTTCTTTAGCCAGGGAAAGGCTAAGCAGAGAGAAAGGGATGGAGGACAAGTTGTGCAGAGTGAAAGGGGAAAGAGGAAGTTTTAACTTGAAGTTTGAAAGGCTCTTTCCCCCCTATTCCAGGGAGAGAGAGAAAGAGAATTAAATAAAGCAGTCATATACAATAGAATATTATTCAGCTTTTAAAAAAGGGGGAAATCCTGCAATTTGCAATCAAGTGGCTGGACCCAGAAGACATTATGCTAAGTGAAGTAAGCCAAGTGCAGAAAGACAAATACTGCATGATCTCACTTATATGTGGAATCTAAAAAAGTCGAATTCACAGAAGCAGAGAGTTAAATGGTGGTTACCAGGGACTGGAGGTGGGGTGGAAATGGGGAGATGTTGGTCAAATGGAATAGTTTCAGTCATGCAGGATGCGTAAGTTCTGGAGATCTAATGTACAACTTGGTGACTATATAGTTAATAATACTATATTGTATACATGAAATTTGATGAGAGTAGATCTTAAGTGTTTTTACTACACAAAGAAAAATTATAGCTAATAAATAAATAAAAAGTCAGCAAAACAAAGATGGAGCCTCGCCAGATTGTTTTAAGTGACTTTGAAACATCTTCTTCTGAAAGAATTGTTTCTAAAAAATATTTTCATATTCGGACATTTTCAGGGGAAAAATTACTGCAATCAAAGTTGTTTATGTTGAAGTTCACATAGGCCTGCTTATCTACCATCCACTATTTCAGAGTGTTAATCATGTCCCAGTTACTGCTTCACTGGTTTTAATGAGAGTTCAAGAAAAATCTTGAATCTGTTTATTTCTATAGATTCTTGGTAACTGAATTCCTAGGCATTTTATAGGACTGCTGATGATTCCTGGGTTTGTTTTTTTTACCCCTATTTAACCAGAATACTTACTTTTAGGTAAAGTTCATTTGAAGCCAAATTCTATGTGAACTAGGGGAGGGTGAATTAGTCCACTGCGGGAAGAATCTAAGTCAGTGGAGAAGACTTGGAAAGACAGAGGGAAGAGTTTGCAAATCCCTCCAGTTCTCTCCAAGTGCAAAAACGCAAAGGTCATGCTGGCTGACATACTGTAACTTAAACCACGTTATTTCCGGAGAGTATAATGTTTATGCATTTTTTAAAAATAAGTACCTGACTTTTAATTAATTAATTTTTTTTTTTTTTTTTTTGGCTGTGTTGGGTCTTCGTTTCTGTGCGAGGGCTTTCTCTAGCTGCGGCGAGCGGGGGCCACTCTTCATCGCAGTGCGCGGGCCTCTCACTGTCGCGGCCTCTCTTGTTGCAGAGCACAGGCTCCAGACGCGCAGGCTCAGTAGTTGTGGCTCACGGGCCTAGTTGCTCCGTGGCATGTGGGATCTTCCCAGACCAGGGCTCGAACCCGTGTCCCCTGCATTGGCAGGCAGACTCTCAACCACTGTGCCACCAGGGAAGCCCTGTTTATGCATTTTTAAATCCTGTCTTCTCATGGGGATGACTTAGGGAGTCTGGGCAGAAGGGGTTCTCAGTGTATGTCAGCAAATCAAAATCAAGTGTGTAGGCTTCCTTTCAGCTTGTTCTGGGCTGTATCTTACAGAACTGGTAGTAAAGTCAGAACACCACCATCTGACACCATCTCATATATCATTCCTGATAACTTCACTGGCTCTGTTAAAAAGAGTGAATTTTTTTTGGGAAAACTTGGCAATTATCAACATAGGAAAATGACCATGTGGTGCAATTACTTACAGTAATATCTAGTGTCTAAAAGGACACAATCTGAGGTACAACCTTAGTGTCCAGAACACTGAGCTCTGGAGAAAATCTACACTAGGGCAGGCATCTCGTCCTTTCAGTCATCTCCCAATACCTGACACACTGGGGAAGCTTCATAAATGTTTGTGGAAGGCAGTGGAATGCATACAATGATACTCTGCAGATAATTGTATAGCATGTAATTAGGAAGAGCTTTCTAATTCATAAAGCAAGCAGTTGCCCATGTGAAGTGATTACCCAATACAACAATTGTTAATTGCTCAGCCCTTTGGATTAACTCAGCGTTGCCAACAATAGACTGTTTTTACTAGGTTGAACCATATGAAATTGCCAACACTTGACCATTTTTTGATCCCCCAAGTGGCATTTTAATAGGGTTCTATATATTCTAATTAACACAGTAGTAGTATTAGTAGTCAGTTGAATCATATGAGATTGTTATTTTTGTAGATCAAACACTGTTGATTACCAACAACTTCAAACAGTTCAACCATAGTAATAAGTATATAATAATTTGTTATTAAATAGCAATAACAGCTCCTATTACCTACTGAGTATTTACCAGGTCCACACATTTTGCTAAGTAGTTTATATACATTATTTCATTTAATCTTATGAGGTAGGTTCTAATATTATCCCTCAAATTATGCAAATACTCCAGGAAATAGTAAGACACTAAGTTGTTAGTCACTTTTACCTCCTGAGACTAGCTTATCATTGGCCCTAGTGGCATGTTTTTAGGGACATAAGGATTGAAAGTTGAAGGCACAGACTTATAGGGAAACAACTTCAGTGAGGTGGGGACTTGGGGCCAGATTCTAATTCCAAGTGGTGTTTTGTGGAACGAACTTGAATTTCATACATGGTTCCCAATTGGTCTTGAGGTCACAGCTATGCCCTGGGAAAGGTAGTGTGTTCACTAGTGGGAGAAAAGACACACATGCACACACACACACATGCACACACACGCACACACACACACACACACACAAATAGAGAAGAGCTCTACAGATTGTGCACTGAAAGCTACTAGGGAGACTGTATGTCTCAGTGTGCCCAGGAAAGTACTGATTTCTGCCTGCTCTCCCTGTGTAATTATTGAAAGTCTCACAAATCACCCTCAACAGCAGACCTAGAAGTAGGGGAATGAGGCAAGTGAGATATTTGCCTAGGGTGGGAAATTTAAGGGATACCAAAAAACTCAGCAGTCAAGATATATCGCATTTTACAGCAATTTTTAAAAAAAATCTTAAAATGCAAAAATTCCATGACTAACAAAATACCAAAAATT